>NC_143261.1:71240240-71549406 GCF_984573655.1 Nuphar pumila
CTTCATTTCTCGCTTTCTCTCAAAGAAATTATGATTTTCAAAAAAGCTTCTCCATACTCTAACCATTCCCATATTCTGCAGGGAAGCTTAGGCATCTGAAAAATGGTTCAGACAAGGGCTGACAAGAGGGCTGCTCAACAACACAGTGACAACGAGTCAGAGGAAATGAATTCTCCCAGATTGTCCAAGAAACATGACTCCGGAGATGAAAGCGATGTTGATCCGGCCATGTACCGGGTTTTTCAGAAAATGATGACTAAAATGATGGCCGAGCAGGCTAAGGCAGCTTCAAAGAAGGCGGTTTCTAAAACCAAGGCTAAAAAGAAGCCCATGAAAAAGCCAGTCAAGATCAGCAAACAAAAAGGGCAGCATGACAGTACCTCTGAAGATTCTGAGTCAGCGGAAGAAAATTCTGAAGAAGAACAGTTGATTTACATCCCGAAACATCTGCGGCAGTCCAAGAGGCCGGTAGAGGAGCCAGTGTCAGTGAACAAGCCCAAGCATGGGCCCCCCGCAGAGGACTCGATCCAGGCACTAACAAAAATTGTCAAAGACCTGCAGGTCCGGGATAAAGGAAAAAGGTCATACACCAGACAGGATTTCTACCTTGGTTTGGAAGGAGACATCAATTTGGAGAATCTCCCCCGAAAATTCATTAAATTAGATGGATCCGGAGATCCCAAGGCCCACCTCGCCATGTTCTTCGCAGAATGCGCCCGGTTCAGCGAAGACAACCGTGCCCTATTTCTCTGTTTTCCCCGCAGTCTGGAGGGGATAGCTGCCAAATGGTATGCTGAGCACGTCAATCCCATCGAACTAAGGGATTTTGACAAGGTGGTCAACATGTTTGTTGAACGCTTCCTATTCAACACGGAAGCTCTGCCC
This sequence comes from Nuphar pumila, assembly GCF_984573655.1. Lineage (NCBI taxonomy): Eukaryota > Viridiplantae > Streptophyta > Magnoliopsida > Nymphaeales > Nymphaeaceae > Nuphar > Nuphar pumila. The sequence goes on from NC_143261.1 coordinate 71,241,126, forward strand.
ACCCTGAACCACCTATGCAACCTGAAGCAAGAGCCCAACGAAAAGGCTAGGGATTTTATCCACAAGTGGAGAAGCCTGTGCAACAAAATGAGGAACCCTATCTCCGAGGAACATGCCCTCCAAGTCATCCTCAACAACTTCTCCCAGCCCCTAAAAAGCCTCCTCTTCCCATATCCCTCCAAATCATTCATCGAACTGACGGAGCGAGCAGAATGGCTCGAGATGGGAGTAGAGAACGGGATGTATGAAGGTGTCGCCTTAGCCAAAAATGTGCAAGACCCAAAGAAGAAGGCACACTTCACCTACTCCACCGAGGTTCCAGGGGATGATCAAGGCAGTAGCAGTAAACAGGGCAGTGGCAGTGGCACAAAGCCCGAGCAGAACAGAGGAAGGAAAGGGAAATTCTTCAAGAATAATTATAACCCTCTCCCGACCGGTCCTCAACAAAAGGTGGACCTTCAAGAAAAACCTAAACATATAAACTAGAGCAGGGATCAGAAGTTTACTCCCCTCGACCAGCCACTGGAGAAAATTTTGGAGTATTTGCTGTCTCACGGGATGGTAAAACTTCCCAAGGTGGCAGATCCACCAGTGCTCATGGGAAGATTTAAGGAACAATACTGCAAATTCCACAGAGCGATGGGCCACGACACTGAGTATTGCTTCGTCCTGAAACATCTGATTCAGGATTGTATTGATAAAAGCATCCTCATCGAGGATGAAGAAGAGGGCAAAATGGACATTTTGTCCGCCCCATTCCCAAAACATTCAGTGTCAACCATTTCAGAAGGTTCTTTTCTCCCGCAGAGTCACATACATCCTTGCTCCAGCGAAGAAATAAGTTTGCAGCATCAGGTGATGGTTCTACATCAGAATCAACCTGCATTTCAGAGAGGGGATATCCTCTCATTTTTAAATATTAGAAACATGTCAGTTGAGAGTGGAAAGATCCAAGTTTTTCCAAAAAGATTTGTGAAAAGGGAAGCCTGCATAGAGGAAGCAGGAACCTCGGAAGCAGCAGAAGAACGGGCCAAAAGCCTTCAGAAGCCCATCACAGCGCTCTCCAACATCTCCATTTTCGAATTGACTCATGATTCTCCCCAGCATCAGAAAAAGCTCAATGATCTATTAAGAAAGATCAAAGTAAAGCTGGGCACCACGCCTGAAGACATGGCGCAGATAGTAAACCAAGCAATGACAAACGCGTCTATTACCTTTTCAGATGAGGACTTGCCTAAGCCTCATTCATTCCACAACAATGCATTGTATATAGTGGTCAGGACCAGGGGCATGACCGTCCCACATGTTCTTGTCGATGGGGGCAGCAGTCTGAATATTTGCCCAGAAATGACAGCGAAAGCATTGGGATTAAAAGAGGAAGAATATATGCCTGATCCCATCACCATCTATGGCTTCGATAATCACGGGCAGACTGCCAAGGGCAAGATCTTCCTGGAAATTTTTATTAACTACTCAGTGCATACGGTGTTATTCCATGTCGTCAATGTGCCACCAACTTACAATCTGTTGTTGGGACGAACATGGATCCACAACGCCAATGCAGTTCCATCAACTCTCCACCAGTGCATCAAGTGGTCTAAGGGTGGAATGATTACTACTGTTTTGGGTGAAGACCCTGAAGAAAGGCTGCCACAGCCTATGATTCCTCGTCCCACATTTACAGCTGATATTCCAAGCATCCGAGAAGCGGATGAAATTAATCTCAGTGATAGCCTGGAGATGCTAAAATTAAAAGATGTCATGGAAGAAGAAAACATTGCAGCCACGGTCCAATGGCAGGGACCTTGTTTCTTCAAGTTAGGAGGACGCATTGATTACGCCTCCTTCAAAGATCATCCCTTATTTCCTCAATTTTCTAAAGCAAGAAAGGGACTTGATCTGCTGATAAAACATGGATACCAGCCATTCCGAGGCATGGGGAAAGATGAAGACGGCATGATAGAGCCCATCATTCCAGTTCGGCATGCAGACAGTTCATGGTTGGGGTTCAGCGGCCAGGATTCCAGCAAGAAGACCATTTTTGTTAGAGGAAGCCAATAAAGAGATGATGCCTTAGTTTTCCTGCTTTCTTTTCTTATCTTTTGTTAAATCTTGTAGGGACAACACGATCCCATCTTTTGTCAATGTCTTGTAAATACTTCATTTCCAATCAATGAAAGATCAATTTTCTCTTCACATTTTAAGCATCTATCATTTTTTCTTATATTTTGTCTATGTCATTGTTCTTTACTTATACAAAAATTTGATTTGGCTCGTACTTTCTCTTAAATAAAAACCTTTCTCACATTTTCAGGACCATTAACTCCTGAATCAATGACAAGATTTGTTATCAATCCCAAGTATCTAAAATTGGCAAGGTTTCCTGAGATGAAAAACAGAGCAGAGGTCAGTCAGACAGCGGAACAGACTGAAGAGCCAGCTGAATTTGATTCCACTATTCAGGATTTGCCAGAATTTGCTCACATTCAGAAGCAGGATGAACCATCATCTTTGGTTCAGGATCCAACTGAGGATATTAACATTGGGTCGGAAGATAATCCAAAAATTCTCAAAATCGGGTCGAGTCTAAGCGAAACTGAAAAGGCTAGACTCATCCAATTCCTCAAAAAGCATCAAGAAGTATTCGCCTGGACTTACGAAGATATGCCAGGATTGGATATCAAGCTGATTGAGCATCGACTCAAGTTGAAACCAGAAGCCAGACCGATCAAGCAGAAATTGAGGAAATTAGACCCTCGAATTGAGCAACAAGTCAAAGAAGGACTTGAAGATTTGTTAAAAGCAGGCTTCATCCGAGCTATTGATTACCCAGATTGGTTAGCAAATATCGTAGCCGTCCCTAAAAAGAGCGGAAAAGTTCGGATTTACATTGATTTCAGGGATCTTAATAAAGCCACCCCGAAAGATGATTATCCGCTTCCCAATATTGACCTGTTGATCGATAGCACAGCAGCTCACGCCATGTTTTCCTTCATGGACGGATATTCAGGTTATAATCAGATTAAATTGGCCGTTCGTGATCAGTCAAAGACTTCATTTACTACCCCATGGGGAACCTTCTGCTATACAGTGATGCCATTTGGGCTCAAGAATGCCGGGGCAACTTATCAAAGGGCGATGGCCGTTATTTTCCACGATCAAATGCACAAGAATATGGATGCATATGTGGATGACATTTTGGTTAAGTCTAAAGAAGAAGAGGATCACCTTGATGCTCTTAGTCAAGTTTTTGAAAGACTTATTCTTTACAAATTGAGACTTAACCCTCAGAAATGTGTTTTTGGAGTCGAGTCCGGCAAGCTGCTCGGCTTCATCATCAGCAAGAAAGGGATCGAGGTGGATCCGGCCAAAGCAAAAGCCGTTATTGACATGCCGCCTCCAACTAATCTCAGGGAACTGCGAAGCCTTCAAGGGCGTATTCAGTCTATTCGCAGATTCATCTCTAATCTAGCCATGAGATGTGAACCTTTCAACCATTTGCTTAGAAAAGGAGTTAAGTTTGAATGGGGATCAGAATGCCAACTCTCGTTTGAGCGCATCAAGCAGTATCTCCTTAATCCACCAGTTTTAAAGCCGCCTAAGCTAGGAAAGCCTCTCTTGCTATATATTTCAGTCAATCAGAATGCCTGTGGTGGATTCCTCGCTCAGTATGAAGAAGGCAGTTTGATAGAGCACGCCATCTACTACGTAAGCAAAACATTCATTGATTATGAAAAGAAGTATTCTCAGATGAAGAAGACTTGTCTAGCTCTGGTCTGGATGTGCCAGAAATTGAGACATTACCTGTTGGCTTCTGAAATTAAGTTCCTATCAAAGCTTAATCCTCTCAGATACATTCTTGAACAACCTTTTCTCACTGGACGAATCGCAAAATGGCAAGTCCTGTTGATGCAATATGACTTGGAGTATGTTTCTCAAAAGTCGATTAAGGGCCAAGCGATCGCTGATCAGTTGGCAGATTTTCCTCTGACAGAAGAAATTAAAACAGAAGATGATTTTTCTGACAAGCACATCTGTAAGGTCCAACAGCCCCCAGTTTGGAACTTGTTCTTTGATGGCTCTAAAAATATGTCTGGCATCGGGATTGGGGTCTTGTTAATCACTCCAGAAAAAGAAATGATCCCTTATTCTCTTAAGCTTGGTTTCCAATGCACTCATAATATGGCCGAGTATGAAGCTTTAATACAAGACCTCAAAATTCTGCAATGTTTCAATGTCAAGAGAGTGCATGCCTTTGGCGACTCACTACTTGTTGTCAGTCAAGTTAACACTGAATGGCAAGTGAAAGATCCCAAATTGATCCCATATCATAAGATCGTCCTCGCTCTTGTGGACAGCTTCGAAAAATTTTAGCTCAGTCATATCAAAAGAGAGCATAATCAAATAGCCGATGGTTTAGCCAGTTTGGGCTCCACTCTGTCCTTCAAAAGTGGTGAATCATGTCGGTCTTTTGAAGTTGGCAGACTTGAACACCCCGCGTTCGATTCAAATATGCAAGTAAACCAGGTCAATCAGAAGGAGAAGCCTTGGTACCAAAACATCAAAAATTTTATCGAGACTGGTAATTTTCCGCCAGAAATGCCAAAAAGGGAGCAACGCGCGATTCAGCGTATGTCTACTCGTTATTTCATTCTTGCTAATGTCCTTTATCGCCGTGGGTTCAGTTCTGAATATGCCAGATGTTTAGACAAAGAAGAAGCTATGGAAGTTATCCAAGAGGCACATGAAGGAATTTGTGGTGGTCATGTCGGCTATCAAACTCTCGTCAAACAGATCGTTCGAGCAGGGTACTATTGGAACACCATGCAGCAGGACTGCCATCGATTTGTGCGAAAGTGCGTCAAGTGCCAATTGCACGCGCCTTACATTCATGCTCCGGCCACATATCTACAATCAGTTGTTTCTCCTTGGCTGTTTTCTATGTGGGCTTTTGACGTCGTCGGCCCAATTACCCCTTCTGCTTCCAACGGCCACAAATACTTCCTGGCTGCGACAGAGTATTTCACAAAATGGGTTGAAGCTGTTACTCTACGCACAGTAGAAGGCCGCCATGTGGTTTCTTTCATTCATAAGAACATCCTTTGCCGCTTCGGCATACCACATGATATTGTCTCAGATAATGAAACCCATTTCAAAAATGAGAGGATGAAAACCTTCTGTTCTAAATTCAGGATTTGCCATCACTTCTCAGCTCCTTATTATCCTCAAGGGAATGGCCAAGCAGAGGCCACCAATAAGATCTTGATTCGTATTTTGGAAAGGACTGTGAAGACAGGTCGAGATTGGCACGAGAAAATTCATGACGCGATTTGGGCATATTGGACCACCATTCGGACTCCGACTAATGCCGCTCCTTCAGAACTTGTTTACGGGACTGAAGTGGTGTTACCTCTCCATATCCAAAAGCCTGCTCTCAAATTCGCTTCTCTCGTAGAATTGCCACTTGATCAGTATCAGCAGCAGAGATTGGTGCAGCTAGATTTACTGGATGAAAAGAGGCTCAAAGCAGCAGAGCACGCTCAAGCTTATCGACAGAGGATAGCTCGACATTATGCCAAGTCTGTCATTGAGAGAAAATTTCGAGTTAACGATTTGGTGCTCAGATCGACAGCTCATCTCAAGCATCGACCACAAGGCAAGTGGTCACCCAATTGGGAAGGCCCTTATGTGGTTAAGGAAGCTTTGCCTCGCAATTCGTACCGTCTAATCAACGCAGATGGAGTGGAGATGCCAGATCCCATTAATGCTTTGCATTTGAAAAAGTTTTATACCTGAAATGTTCATTATAAGCCTTTTGTACTATTCAAAGAGCCATTTCAATAAAAATAATGATCTTCTATCAATTCTTACATTCTTCTCCATGATACTGGGGCATTTTATTTTAATCCATAATCATCTTCTTCCATCATATGCAGGCAGGATTAGACGAAAGTTCTTCTCCTCAAATTTTGTTAATTCTTAATTGATCCTGTGATTCTTATTGTCTTTTCATTTGATTCATTTTGCTTTGATCAGATTTACATCAAGCTAATGCTCGTTTATGTCAAGTTTTAACAAATTTTCCAATCTTATTAAAATTTTTTCTCTACTTTTATCTTCAAATCACCCTTTCAGGATAAGGGATGAACCTGATGCCTCCTTTCAATGAGGTATTCTTCCTTTTATTTCCCCCGTTCAGGATAAGGGGATAAATCCTGAATTATCTTCTAAAAACTCATTTTGAAAAATCTAAGCTCATCTTCAAAACCCAGTTCTCGCACTGGTTGTTTTCAAACTTTTCAATCATATATAGAGCACATTTGAAAACCCCGGTTCTCACACCGGTAACCTTCTAAAATCAGTCTTCTGACCAAAGACCTTTCTCCTTCTAAATTCAAGTTCTGACTTAAATATTCCAAAACTTCATGTATTTTCAAAAGATCCAGCTTTTGCTGGTCATGTATTTCCAAAGGATCCAGCATCTCGCTGGTCATGTATTTCCAAAAGATCCAGCATCTCGCTGGTCATGTATTTCCAGAGGATCCAGCATCTCGTTGGTCTTGTATTCCAAAAGATCCAGCTCCCGCTGGTCGTGTATTCCAGAAGATCAAACCCTCAGGGTGCGACTTCTCAATCCTATCATTTCCAAAACCTTCAAGGTCTTCAAATCTTTTAAAATTCTATCAGTTTCCCAACCTCTGGTTGCAATATCTTCAGAATTTCATCAACCCTCGGGTTATAATTTCTCAAGTTCAGTCATTTTTCAAACCATCAGGTTAAATCCTTCATATTCAAAATCCAGTTTTCATAACTGGTCGGGATTTGAAATCCAATTTTCATAACTGGTCGGGATTTAAAATCCAGTATTTTTCACTGGTCGGGATTTGAAATCCAGTATTTTTCACTGGTCGGGATTTGAAATCCAGTTTTCATAACTGGTCGGGATTTAAAATCCAGTGTTTTTCACTGGTCGGGATTTGAAATCCAGTTTTCATAACTGGTCGGGATTTAAAATCCAGTATTTTTCACTGGTCGGGATTTGAAATCCAGTTTTCATAACTGGTCGGGATTTAAAATCCAGTATTTTCCACTTTGAAATCCAGTTTTCATAACTGGTCGGGATTTGAAATCCAGTATTTTTCACTGGTCGGGATTTGAAATCCAGTTTTCATAACTGGTCGGGATTTAAAATCCAGTGTTTTTCACTGGCCGGGATTTGAAATCCAGTTTTCATAACTGGTCGGGATTTAAAATCCAGTATTTTTCACTGGTCGGGATTTGAAATCCAGTTTTCATAACTGGTCGGGATTTAAAATCCAGTATTTTCCACTTTGAAATCCAGTTTTCATAACTGGTCGGGATTTAAAATCTAGTATTTTTCACTGGTCGGGTTTTGAAATCCAGTGTTTTCACTGGTCGGGATTATCAAAAATCCAGTTTCTCATAAACTGGTCGGGATTTCCAAAAACCTAATATTATTTCATCAGTCCAGTTTTCTAAAGTCTGATTTCTCACACCATTTCTTTAAATTACAGCTAAATGCCTCATTGAAATCTATATTGAGTGATTATCTCACAAAGAATTCGTGAAAATTTTGCCAATTTGCTAAAAGCATTTGTTGTTTCTAAAAGTCTGACTACACAAAAAGAATTTCCTCATATTACCTCTAATATTTCCTTCCAAGAAGGTGAAACTCTTTGCGAAAAAGAGGTAAAATTCAAATCTTTTCCTGTTGATCAACCAAAAGGATGTAAGAAATATCCTCGATATGATCAATGAAAGAAATCTTCAATGATATTGAAAAGCCAGAAGTGAATTTATATTGATCTTGGCTATGGCGCATGTTTTAAAATGAATTTCTGGCAATCAGGTAGTGGAAATATCTTGAGCTATAAGAAGAATCCACTCAACCCATATTTTCGTTTAAAAGTTGCAATCAAATATTCGCAAAAGGGATCTCTCAATTGTCGTCAAGATGAAGGAGAATTAAGCGAGTAGACCCCCGGGGCCAAAGAAGATTTGAAACATCTCCAAGATGACGGAGTTTGTGACGGATCCTTCCAGGGAAAGTTCAGATCACCGTCGAGATGAAGGCGAGTGTGATGAACCTACCAACAAACCCTAAAAGATATTTGATTTCTGCTATTATCTAAAGATCTTTTGAACCAGTGAGATCAATAGAACCCCTGAGATAAAAGAAGGATCGGAGCATCTCCAAGATGAAGGAGTTTTTGACGTGCCCTTCCCTGAAAAAGAGAAAAAGTCAGGACATCCAAATGAAGGATGATGAAAAAAAAAAACCCGAGAAAGCCTAATGACTCAAAAAGAGTGCAAAAAGATCATCGTAGGGAAAACGCCCAGATATCAAAACTGCCAAAGTGGCCAGAAGTCATCTTTTCTCATGCAAAATTCTTTTATCAATATCTCTTCATTTCTTGCTTTTATGAAATTAAGAATATTTCTTTTATTCTCATATCAGGGAAATGGATAACTTCCTTGAAGAAAATCATCAGTGCTAAAATTTTGAATTTGACTCTTAGAACTGAGGAGTTAACCTCATTTGGGGAAATACTCTAGGTAAAAGAGAGAATATCTTTCGCACGTACGTGCATATCTCCAAGCGTTTGAATTCACTATGATTTTATCTTATTGGCAAAATTTTCTAGCTATTCCAAAAGTGAAATAAACATCTGATATCTATTCTGATGCGACCTAGCGCTGTTTATATCTTCCAGAAGAGTTGCCTCATCCAGTTGAAGTATCTCTTCCTGTCCCATCACGGTTTTTTCAGTCAAGGATTCCGTATGGTGTTCCCACTCAGGATAAGGGTTAAACCTGAACCATTTGCGAAAGATTCTTTGATTTCAAAAGCTATTTCAAGTCTCAGCAATGAGACGCACCATTTCTTCCCCTTTTTCAAAGCTTTAGGGACTCTATATTTCCTCCTTTCGCAAAAACCCCTCTCGGATTTGTTCGTCCAAATTCCGAAGGTCCCATCGTGCTTTCTCCATTTTGAGAAACCCATATGGTAGATTTCCTATCCAGATTAAGAGTTAACCTGGAACCTCGCTTTGCGAGGTATCTTCCTTGCAGGTTTGGGTTAAACCTGAGTCACATTCCAATAAGATTCCTCGTTTTTGACGAGATGTTTTCTTCCAGTCCCATCATGGCTCCTCTCATCAAGGAACCCGTACTTCATACATTCATCCAAAGAAAGGATCATACTCGGGCTTCATTTCACAAGGCTTCATTTCACAAGGCATTTTCCAAACTGTCCCATCAAGGTCCCCGTGTATCCCTTTCCTCAATTCAAATTCATCTTGATATATCTTCGTCCCATCCAAGTTAAAGGCTAAACCTGGATCATTCCAAAAAGAGTATCTTGTCTCACCCATGAGACCTGATCAAAATTTTCATTTCCCACCATTTCAGAATTTCCACCCAAAGTCCCAGCACGATTTCCTCATTTTCTACCCAATCATATCATCTTCGAGGATTTCGCCTCCCCAAAACCATTCAGGATAAGGTTTCAAAGCCTGAAAAACCATATTTTCAAAATAAATTCTTCCACACCCAGTTCAGACCTGCTGACTGGGGCATTTTCAAAATTTGGAGTGTTATCTTTGCCACTAAGCTCGGCTCTCAACCGGCTTAGAAGCAAAGAGGGGCATATGTGAACACCCCAAATTTTGCAAAGTTTTGTAAAAATGACCCTTTTGCCCCTAACCCCGTTTTTGAGAAAATCAAAGCAGTTTCAAAGCTCATTCTTCAGATTTTCTGAATTAAATTCATATTGATATATTCAAAATCAACTCTGGATCCAAATCCAGCACTTTAAATCCATATTTCCTCCAAATCCGGATCAAAAACCCATTTCTGAAGAAATCTTCTCAAAATAGTTTCTAAAATTCTCAGAAAAACTCCTTTTGTAAATATTTTACAAAAACATCAAAAAAAAAATAGTTTCAATCTTTTGATTTCTTGTAAAGCTTTAGGATTTTATTCTAAAAAAAAAAATTAATATATATGTATACAAAAAAATAGAAAAATAACATGAAAAAGCAAAAATTCGGAGAAATTACAGGAAAAACAAATGATTTCAAGCTTTGCAAAGTTGTCTTTTGCTAAAAACCTCATTTGAAAAGCTATTTTACAAAAAATTTCTTAAAAGGAGTCTTCTTTTTGGAAAAAGAGAAAATCCACAACAAACTCCTCCCGCGCTCCTTCCTTTTCCTCTTTCCCATCGTCCATCTTCAAAACGGCCATTCTCGCTCCCAGCCCTCGATCTTCAACAAACCCCATTCTAGAAGCCTCGATTGAGCCCTCCATCCTCCGATGGCTGATCTCTTTCTCCCACCATTGATCTGCAACGGAAGTTTTTCTTCTCGAGTCTTCTCCTTTCCCCTATAAAGGAGATCCAGCCAGAAACAGGGAGGTTTTTAACTAGCATCCATCATCCGGCATCGACTTCCATCCATTACAGTCCATCTACTTTCACGCATCCGGCATCAGCTCTCCTTCAGCATCCCTTGGGGCATCCCCTCAGCAAGCGGCTGCCATCAATCCTTCTTCGCAATACCTCTTCTGTAGGATCCATTGCCGACATCCATCCCTCACTTGATCGAGGAAGTCTCGGCTAATCCATCATCCGTTGTTATTCGTTGATATTCATTATCAAAGTCCCTGCAAGAACGCGAAGAAGACCAATATTCCTAGCAATACAAGGGGAATCAGAAGGTCGATCTCCCCATCCTTCAAGACTTCTGCAGAACACAGTAAGCCCTCTCTCTTTGCTATTTCCAATTTTCTATAATTTTCCTATCTTTTTCTTTTTTATTTCATCGACTCAATAAGGCACTTCTGGTGGTATCGACTTGCTTATGACAAGATCGATCTATCCGCATGCCACATTATCAGGAATGGTCGAATTCCAACACACTCTTTTTTTTTATATATACATTTTTCTTTCCTCCCCTCGGTTTTCCCTCTATTTTTGTGATATTAGTAGTTTTCTTTTTTTTTTTTACATAGCGATCATGGTTCCAAGTTATACCCTGTATTGTTATCCTCCTCTTTTATTTTGTTTTCCCTGTAATGTCTTGATTTCCATCTAAGTTTTGATCATCTACTGATCTCCACTCAGTAATCTGCTGGTTTCTTACCCCACTCGGCTAATTTGTTGAGTATTTGGATTTTGTTTTTATTTTATTTTTTATTTTTTTCCTTTTCGTATTTTCCATTATAAGCATACCTGTATTGATTCCATATGTCATTTTTCTTTCTTATATAATGAGTTCCTTTTCTGTTGCTAATCCTATTTGATGTTGTCCATCATATTTTTTTGAAGGTTTTGTCGTCGTTTCCTCTATTTCTTGTTGTCATTTACTTCTTTCCTCTCACCATCTTTTATGATTCGTGCTTTCGTTTACAGCAGACGTTCAGGTGAAGTTATAACATGAATAGGCATCCTCATTGCTTAAGTCTTGCTGTAAGCATGCATTCATGCTTTGCCGTGACATTGGGTTTCATTATGTCATATGATCTGATAAGGAGTAAACAAAGTTTTTTTTTTCTCTTTTGTTACGGCTGTTCCAATATTCTCTAAAAAATAAAATATCCTATGGTTCATTCTCTGTGTCAAGGATATCAATTACATTCCTGTTTAACGCCACTATATCCATCATCATTCATGAAACATCAGGCTTCATTCCATTTACGTTTCATCCATGGCATTTCCCAGGTTTCATCGGCAGCATCAATTACTAAAAAAAAATTTGGAATAAATGAACATTGGTTCATCTGTCTGATTCAAGACAGATATCAATAGCTTCATTGCTCTGAACAAGGATTTCGGTGCTCACCAAGTCTTTATTTTCATCCGATCTTACCAAATTTGCATTAATCCTCTGTGTTTTCTTTCATATTTCTACATTCCAATATAGGTTTGTCTATATTTATACTGTAAAGTTCCAGGGGTATGCATTTTCAGATCTCAGAATTTCTTTTTGATGGTCTCCGACCGATATTTTAGAGTCAGAGGATATGGCTTTGAAGTGCTCGGGTCTTGTGAAAGATGATGTGCTAGACAGGGCAACTCTGTCTGATAGTGTATGATCCCATTTACCTTGGTCATTTATTAAGCATTAAGTGGTTCATGATACATGCATTGCTGCTGGTGGCTGATGGTAAAATTCTCCCCTCTACAATATCGTCACTTGTTATAACATAGGAATCACACGAGGCTCCTGCAGTTCATTTATTCTTGCCATGACAATTAACCTTCATAGGTGCATCTGTGTGGGAATTTTCTCATGGTAAAATACCATTTGAGTATTTATTGCTAAGAAAAGGATAGCTACAGAAGCTCATTGTTGAATTCTTTTATTTTAACTCCATCCAGTTGATGTTTCCTGTAAATTCTGACTGTTTGTTACTTATGGCATGATGGGTCCATCTTGATTGAAGAAATCTCAGATTTATTATGTGACATGTTCATATGCAGTAATGATTTTATAGAAAGTTCTGCATAAATCACTATTTATTTTTAATGGTGATATGAGAATTCGTTGGGTTTACACCTGGAATTAATAAGGGTGGAATCGTTGCCCACTGAATCTGTATATAAATTCTCTGGTTCGCCTACTGTGTCTGTACAAGAGAAGCCCCCAGTGGAGGTTCATCTATGATAGCAGTTGTAGCTAAATCGAGTTCTGATTCGGACATAGAAGTTCCTGTAATAGCTGCAACAACTGTCACTGCTGTGGCAATAATGGCAACAACTGCTGCCACCAGTTGCTGATGTGAATGACCAAATGCCCTCCATGTCTCCTCATAGCATCCTCAATCCCTTGCTGCACCCCACAGTTCACCACACAGCACCTCCCCTCTGCAGTAGGTGCATCTTCTGCTCCACTGTATCTTCCATGAGCCACCTACAACAGAACCTTTGCCACTCCCCCTGCCAGTGCACAGCAGTATCACTATTTCCACCATATGTACCTCCTGTCATCTTTCATAACATCACCATATGGGTATTCAAAGTTGTTCCTTTTGAATGTTGTATTCATTATGCATCATGTATTGCTTTCCCCATCATCATATATTTGTTGAGACATTTTCAAAACAATATGTCCATCTTGAATAAAGATGCATCATGCTTATATGAGCCTCTTTCCATTGTATAAGGCACTACACCTTAGACAAATGTAAAACCGATTCATATTTTATCTACAAGCATTACATGTTTTCCTTTCTCATATGAATGCTCAGGTATATTTTTGAAACTCTCATCTTGTTGATATTTCAATGAGCATAAAGCACATCCTAATTCATGTTAAGGCTTTTCATATGCATCTTAACAATCATTTCTTGGTTGACTTAGGATATCATGTATACTCTCCCATACATGTATTTTATACATCTGTTAGGAGTTTTATATAACATCCTTCATATCCCCTTTTTGTATTTTCGGTTGTCTATTAATCATGTTTTGCAGGGAATATGTGGAAGATATCATTACTTGGGGTTGTAAATTTGATTCTACCTGTTGTAATAGCTAGACCTTAATGAGAATTTACATTTCTTGCTTTAGGTAGAATGGATGAGCATTATAAACATCATGAATTGCTTGTTCTTATGCATTTTTGCCTTTATTTCTCAAATTTTCACAATGGTGAAACACGAATGGCACGTGCACCATTTCGTAAGAGGTAATTGATACTAAGTTGATGATCCACATCAATGGTCATAGTCAGGGTGTGGACAAAACTTAGCATTTTTATCTTTTACAAAATAACACTAGATCCATTTTCAAAATTCATCATATTTTCCTTAAATATTTTCTTCTTTTATCAGAATTTAACTTAAAATTAACTCAAAATATATACCAATGGCCATAGTCAGGGTATATTGAGAGTTAATTTCATTTTAAAATTCTATAAAAGCACCAAAAATGTATTTTATTCTTCACTTGAATTTAAATGTAGTTATTACATAATACATTCAATGACCATAGTCAGGGATGTATTATGTCTTCAACCTCATTTTTAATTCATTTAAAGAATGGAATAGCTTTTTTAAATTCCAGATTCAAATTCTTTAAATTCATTTCATCATTTAGGATAGAATTGCATCATACTTTTCAAAAATTCCTTTTAAAAATCCAAGTGATTGTAAGTATCTCTTCTTCAAATTCCTATTTCAATTCTACCTCATTTTTCAAATCCAAACTTTAAAATCAAATTCAAAGTTTAAATCCAACTTGATTCATTTTATAAATTCCAAAATCAAGTTCAAAATCCCATTTTTACTTTGAAAGTCATCTTCAAATCAATTTTTTTCCAAAAACCAAAGTTAAAATCTCAACTTGGATCCAGATTTCCAAGTATGAATTCAATTCCACTTCGGATCTTAGACTTCAGATCCACATTTTATCTTAGATTTCAAATCTTGGATCCAATCCATTCTAGGATCCAAAATTCCACTTCTACTCTGGATCTCAGACTACAGATCCAAATCCATTCTAGGATCCAGAACCCAATCCTACATTGGATCTCAGACTTCAGATCCAAATCCATTCTAGGATCCAGATCCTCATTCTACCATTGGATCTCAGATTCGGATCCAAATTCCAATTCTTAGGATCCAGAATCCAACCCTACTTTGGGTCTCAGATTCAGATCCAAATTCTAATTCTTAGGATCTAGATCCCCATTCTACATTGGATCTCAGATTCAGATCCAAATTCCAATTCTTAGGATCCAGAATCCAATTCAACTTTGGATCTCAGACTTCAGATCCAAATCCATTCTAGGATCCAGAACCCCATTCACTTTGGATCTTAGACTTTAGATCTAAATCCATTTTAGGATCCAGAATCCAATTTTACTTTGGATCTCAGACTTCAGATCCACTTCCATCTTAGGATCCAGAGTCCAGCCCTATCTTGGATCTCAGATTTCGGATCCGAATATCATCTTGGATTCCAAATCTTGAATCCAGTTCCATCCAAAATTCCAAATCCCAAATTCCACTTTAATTTCAATCCTTAAAACCAATTCCATTTCATTCCAGATTTCAAATCAAGTTTCCATTTTCAGATCCTAAATTCAAAATTCAACTTTGAACTCTATTCAGAATCTAGATATTGGATTCGAATTTCATCTTGAAAACCCAACTTTAAATCAATTCCATTTCTCAATTTTGTTCAAATTTCCCAATTCTATCTTTCCTTCTGATTCTATTCCAGTTTCATTTCTATTCTGATTCAAAGTCCATTTATGACTTTGAAAATTCTTTCTTTCAGTTTCAAGATCATTTCTCTCAAAGATCCAAATTCATTTTCCTAAGCTCTGATTATTCTAAAAACTTAGAACTTCAAATCTTAGGTTCTAAGTTAGAAAACATTTCTTCACTTTATCTGATTCACTTGGAAATTCTTCAAAATATTTTCAAAAAGAGCATACATCTTTGCATTTGCACAAGCATGATTCATTGTGCATTTTTAGACTTAGGATAAATACTTAGATAATTTCTTAGCAAAGCAAAAGGCATTAATTCGACCCTTGGTTCGATTACCCCTGGTAAAGGCGCCAGGAACGGTCGAACCTCGTACCGACGAGCGGATCCCGTCTCCCAATTTTCCCGCAAATATTTAAAAAACGGAGGCGAGTTATTTCAAAATATTTTCAAAATTAAGGTCAAGTGAGACCCGCAAAAGAGTTCCTCTTCTCTTCTCTTCTTTCTTTTCTCTTCTCTCTTTCTTTCCGTTTTTTATCTTTCTCCCTTCAAAAAGGAGGAAAATAAGGGATTCGAAAGGAAAAGAGAAGGAAGAGAGAGAATATTACGAGAGGAAAATTTTTTGCGATGATCACAACAACTTTGGTTGAACTATTTTGTAAATCACATATTCTTTGATCATTAACATCACCATGACGGACCTACAAGCATAAACAATGACTGTAATCATGACCAATTAAGTAACATATTGTTGTTTATGCAAAAAGAATGCTTGTCATCATCCTTACCAAATCTTTCAACCATGCCTCAAACTTATTTTCATGTTCTTTCTGTACTTCGGAATCAGTGAGATATGAAAGTTCTCTTTGCAACTCTAGATCAAATCGTCTGCACTTAACAAATATTTATATTACCGAACCATGTACGCACATATAGAACTTAGTGTTACATATTAAGTATACTTACTCTATATAGGGGTCGATCGTTGAGCAATTAAAAAAATATAGATCTGTGTTGCGTCTTGCTCTCAATCTTCCAAGAGTCTTGACCGGCAACTGCCAAAGGCATGCCCAAGTGGTTGAATTATAGATAGTTTGTCAACCATAGTAAATTGTTCTCCATCACCATTACGAGGTGGGCAAGTATAACGTATTGGAATATGAGGTTCAAAGTACATAGATGAGAAATTTGAAATCTCTTCTAAAGTCTACGCCTCACAAATTGAACCCTAGACTCTTGCTTTATTCCGAACCTTTTTTTTGAGGTCAAACATGCATCTGTCAACAATATATATCTCGTAATACAATAAATTCTCAATATCATTAGATAGAAAAGTATAAATAAAAATGTACCTTTCAAATGAGTACATTCACCGATATTGCACATGACCACCAACCCTAAGTTCATATGACAAATTTATGATCACATGTTTCATAACATTAGAAAATGCTGGTAGAAATATCTTCTCTAACTGACAAATAGTAGTGACGACAAAATTCTCGAGATTCTTTACCTCAGTTACTACAACCTCCGATACACACAATGTTCTAAAAAATCTACTCAACTTGGATAATACCCCCCATATAGGTTTGTCTAACATATCATGGAATGCTAGGGGAATCAATCGTTGCATAATGACATGACAATCATGGCTCTTCAACCTATATCGTTGTCCCTTGTCTATCTTCACAGCCCGAGTAATGTTAGAGACATATCCATCTGAAAATCTCAATTGTCTCAACCACTGACATACCTGCTTTACGTGATCTGGTCTAAGCACATACCTTGCCTTTGGTTTAAGTACTTTTCCATTGTACTCTTGGAGTTTCAATTTTGGTCTTTTACATATTACTTTTAAATCCATACGGGCATTCATTACCGTATTGAACACATTATCAAATACATTTCTCCATATGCATCACATCCAAATTATGTTGTATCAATAAGGTCAGCCAATATGGTAGTTCCCAAAATATAGATTTCTTTGTTCAATTATGATCTTTCCCAAATCCAAGGAAGGGCGTCAGACTACAGGCATTTTTCAGTCTATATGAAAATATCACAATCGTCTTAAAATCTCTATGCCAGACAACCGTGTAGGTGGACCTTCTATTTCAGTTGTGCATGCTTGAAATGCATTTCTTTGTCGTCAGAATGGATGGCCGCTGGGTAGAAATAGATGGTGATAATCAAACCAGCATGACTTCCTTCCATGCGTTAATCTAAAAGATTTTATATCCTCCATGCAGTACGAACATGCCAACCTCCCATGTGTGCTCCAACCAGATAGCATATCATACGCAGGGAAGTCACTAATTATCCATAGAATAACAACCTTCATATTGAAGTTTTATTTTTTGTGGGCATCGTACGCGAGAACATCGTCATCCCACAGTATTTTCAGCTCATTAATCAATGGCCTTAAATATACATCAAGATTTTGGCCCGGAGAGGTCAGACCAAGGATTAATAGAGACAAGAAAAGATTTGGACACTTCATACACAAGCTTGGAGAAAGGTTGTATGGGGTGATAAATAATGGCCAACACGAGTATGGGGTTGATATACCCTTAAATGGATTAAATCCATCTGTACATAAACCTAAGCATAACATTTCTCACTTCCATTGCGAAGGTCTGATGAGTACGATCAAAGTTCTTTCAAGCTTCTACGTCAATAGAATGTGTAATCTTATCTTCATCATGTCGAACTTTATTTGCATGCTATCTCATGTGTTTAGCTGTCCTCGAAGATATATACAATCGTTGTAATTTAAGGGTGAGCAGGAAGTAGAAGAGTGACTTGTATGACACTTCTTTTGACCTCATGCTACCATGACGAACATGATTTGCTATTTTCTTGATCTTTGAAATACAACATGCAGTGATTTGGACAAACATCTATCTTTTGATACCCCATACCTAGAGCGTTGACCATAACCTTTTTACGATAAAAATTTTGTGGCAATTTCTCATCTTTGGGTAACATAGTCTTCACAATAGAGCACAAACAATCAAAACATGATTGACTCAAATTATACTCTAACTTCAAATTCAGTAGTTGAAGAACCACAGACAAGATAGTATGACTCTCACAACCATTCCATAGTGGCTCATCAGCATCTCTAAGTAAGTCATAAAATTTACTAGCTTCATCGTTTGTTGTTTATTCCTTTACCCCAGTTTGTACATCACTAGGACCTATAGCAGAACCCAGTTCTGGTCCTGGAGCATTAAATATCAAATCCACATATGGATTATCGTGCACCACATTCACCTATACATCAAAATTGTTTTAAAATTTTTCACCATGAAGCGTCCAATTCTGATAACCAATCACAAAACCCTTCCTGTATAGGTGATGTCTAACGCCATAAGGTTCTACAAATTGATTGTTCTTACACATCGTGCAGAGGCACCTGATCTGACTGATGAGATTCACTATACTGACACTTATCGTTGTAAATTCAATAAAACTGTCAACACCATCCATATATTCAAGCGACACCTCATTATCAACTATCCTACGGTACATCCATTCATGGTTTGCAACTATTTTATTCTATAATGTTACAGATATTATCTTCACTAGTTAAAAGAGAATCATAAAAATGCATTGATGAAAAAAATATCAAATTTATCATGCATTGATGGATATATATCACAAAGATATTTAGAAAGATGAAATCACATTCATAAACATGATACATTCAATTTAGGTATGTTTTTATAATACAATTTCACATGGAGGGCATAATTAATTCAAAAATAACTTCATGCAAGCATGGATACATGATACACGACACACACACACACACACACACATATATATATATCATAAAGATATTTAGAAAGATGAAATCACATTTATAAACATGATACATTCAATTTAAACATGTTTTCATAATACAATTTCATATGGAGGGCATAAGGTGTGGTTGCCGGAGGCTGGAGGTCGGACGAGAGAGGAGAGAGGGCGAAGAGGGAGGTGGGGTTGCTGGAAGCTGGAGGTCGGACGAGAGAGGAGAGAGGGTGAAGAGGGAGGTGGGGTTGCTAGAAGCTAGAGGTCGGACGGGAGAGGAGAGAGGGCGAAGAGGGACGATGGCGGAGAGGGTGGTGGGGTTGTCGGAGGCTAGAGGTCGGATGGGAGAGGAGAGAGGGTGAAGAAAGACAAGGGTAGAGAGGGAGGTGGGGTTGCCGGTGAGGCAGAGAGGGTGGGCCGGACGTGAGGGAAGAGGTCTCTGGAGGGCATCGTCGGTGGGTCGTCAGAGAGTGGGGGTGGAGATGGCGAGCAACGCGGCAGCAGGGGGCGAAAGAAGAGGAGGTCGGCGAGCGGTGATGGCACACGATGACAAGCGATGGGTGGCGAGTGATGGGCGACGAGCGACGATGGTCAGTGGATGCACACGATGGTCGGTGGATGCACACGATGGTCGATAGATGAAACAGAAAGAGAAAGAAAGGGACTCACATTAGGGTTTTACAGGGAAAATTAGCGACAAAAACATTTCATCTCAAAATTCATCGCCAATTAGCGATTAAGTCGAGACAGAAAAATTTTGTCGCTCATCCGTCACGAAGCTAAGACGGAGTTTGAGACAAAATTATTCTGTCGCTAAGTCCGTCCTTAATTCCAATTTTAGGGACGACTCATTTTCTCTAGCTAATTCATCGCAAATTTGCGATGAATTATTTCTGTCGCAAATTATCGTCGCTAATTAACATTTTTCTTGTAGTGAAAACTCTGTAGTATTATTTTTTCTAAGATTCTGATATTGTGGTTACTATTCTCAGTCATAGTAGTAGAAGACTTTTCCACCATTGAGACTCAGGGATGGTTTGGTTGCTTTAGGTGATAGCATATTGGTATACCAAGACTTGGTTATGATGAATATGCCCGATGATACCAAGAATTGTCTAGGATGAGGATGCTTGATGACAAAAAGTATTAGTTAGGGTGATAATGCCTGATGATGCCAAGTAGTGGCTAAGGTAAGGATGCTCGATGATGCCACACAATGGCCGAGTAGGGTAAGGATGGCTGATGTCGCCCCAAGGAATGTGTGAATACCAGGTTAATAAAGTATACATTTTGTATGGGTGAAAATATCCTTGGTATTGCCTTGTACTTCAGTGTTTACCTGTGATAGTACCCACAAGGGGATTCAGGAAAAAAACTTAAATTGATTGCAAGTAACATGTTCATGCATTTAAAAGTAAGTGGTAATATGGACGGTAAAACTTACTTCATGCATTATGCATTAATTCATGTAACATGTGTGATTGCATGCATATTAGAATTGGTTTATGTACCTTAACATTCTCTAAGGTTGAGGTTTGTTTGATTTATGCCTTAATAATTTAGATGCATAATCATGAATGTGTTCTTGTTATGTAACATGCTACATAAATAACTGACTAGTTGAATGTTTTATGATTGTTATGTTGAATTATATATGTTATGAAAAGATGTAAGTTTTATGTATACTTATCTTTGTATATACATGCAATGTTATCGTGTTCCTACTATGACTTAACGAGTTTGATTCTTATATTATAAATATACAGGTAATGAGTAAATAGCTGTAACGATGACGAAATGCTGCGGGTGGTGCCAAGAACTAAAAATTTTAAATCCTGGATTTTGTTTTGGCAATAGTTCATGTTTTACCAAAACTTATTAAATTGTTTGACAATTATTTGCAAAGCAATTAATAGCTGATTTAAATTAGTTCATGATTTGTAATGTTATAGTTATATCTCAGATTTAGATTTATGTGTTGGAATTGATTCATGGTTTAGATCAGACCCAAGTTCAATACAAAATTGGATCCAGTTCAATGCTGAGTTGAAATACTTGTAAGCCGCTCGAAAATTCTAACCAAAACTAAGATAAATGTTTTTTGTTGTATTTTATTTTTTTTATAAGGGGTTTTTGTCCTTGGTTGTCTCTTTCTCGAACTTAGTTCTAGTTGGCCCCCAAGTGTTTAGTCTGGTTGGAGCAATACCGTCGATAAAACCTTGCATAAAAAAATATTCTTAAAGTTTTGGGTTAAAATTTTGGGGCATTACAAGATTACCAGATTCGTTTCCTTTAACAATATCCTCATAAAACTTGCTACAGGGTAGTTTATCAACCTTTGGTGGCTTTTAACTGTAATTCCTTGTACCATAAAAAACGTAAACTAAAAGTGGTCTCTCACTCAGTTACTCATCTATCAACTATGATCTATTCAACTTGAAATTCAAGTTAACAAGAAAGAGTTTCCTTCAGTTATCCACTTGTTTTGTAATGACAAAGACCAGCTGCAGACTCTAGAATGACATACTTCTGATCACATTCAAAGTGCTTATGTTAAACCAGGATTTTGTTTAAGACTTCATGTTGTCAGATAGAAACTCTTTTTTTTTCAGATGTACTGATTGATTTCAGGAAGTGTGTTGGAATTGATCTTATATTCATTAAATCACGCATTCTATCTTAATGCTTAGGTGTGTGCATGAGTGAGCGAGGACCATAAAAACTAGATGAGAAGTAAGGATGAGAGAACATATTACATGGTTCGGCAATGCCTACATCCATGAGGCAAAGGAGAAGATGTCTTTCTGATTCATATGTTTTCAGGCTCATTACATGGAGATAAATAGAAGGGGAGCACCAAACAGATAAGGGTCCACTGCAAAGGAGCATTACCCAATGAATGGGTAACGCTCGAATCAATCCTATCCAACCGATGAAGAAACTACAACAATTAAGGACAGTCCAGGAAAGGAAAGTTAACACCCCCCCTCAAGTTGGTGTGCTAATGTCGATCAACCCCATCTTGTTGATAATGTATTGAAAATTTTCTCTATTCAAGGCCTTTGTGAATACATCCGCTAGCTTCTCATCGGTGCTAACGTGAGGAGTTCTTATGGTTTTGGAGATGACTTTTTCTCTGATGAAGTGGCAATCAACCTCAATGTGTTTCATTTTCTTGTGAAACTCGAGGTTAGCACCTATGTATATGGCCACTTGATTGTCGCAGTTTAGCTCCATGGGTCTGTCGTGGCTGAATGCCATGTCATTGAGGAGGGCCTTTATATAGATTAGCTCGCATATGGATGACAGTTTGCTTGTTGCTTCTCTATGTGACGAGGTTACCTCCAACCAAGGTGCAGTATCCGTCTGTGGGCCTTCTGTCATTTGGATCTTTTGCCGAATCGATGTCTGTATACTTGAGTATGTGACAATTATCGTTGCACCTCATAATAATCCTCATTCCAAGAGTGCCCTTTAGGTATCTTAGTATCCAAATGGCTAAGTCCAGGTGTAGTTGCCTAGGATCATGATGAATTGGTTGAGAAGATTGACCACATATGTAATGTCAAGCCTAGTGACAGTTAGGTATATCAACCGCCAGTCTTTGAAAACCAACAACTTTTTTTATGTGTTCTCTTGCATCTTTTTTAATTTTGGCATTCAATTTGATTGGGGCGTCAGTGGGTTTGGCCCTTCACATGCCAGTTTCTTTTAGAAGATCGAGAATGTGTTTTCTTTGGCATATGAAAATACCTTGGTTGGAGTAGGCGACTTCAATGCCCAAGAAGTACCAGAGTCATCCCAGGTCCTTGATTTTGAATTTGTGGCAGAGGTACCCTTTTAGTTCTTGAATGAGTTTGGCATTGTCTCCTATTACTATAATGTCATCAACATATACGAGAACTATGATGGTTCCTTGGGTGTTTTGATAGGTGAACATAGAGTACTCGGTGAAGCTTCTATGAAAGCCAAAACAATAAGGGCCTCACTGAGTTTTGCAAACCACACCTAGATGATTTTTTTAGACTGTAGATGGCTTTCTTGAGCCTACACACCATTGTTTCATCTCAACCATGGTTATGCCCTGGTGGGAGTTGCATGAACACCTCTTCTTCCAAGTCACCACGGAGGAAGGCATTTTTCATGTCGAGTTGGAAGGTGGGTCATCGTTTGTTTGTGACAATGGATAACAAGATATGAATGAAATTCATCTTTGCTACTAGGCGAACGTCTCATGGTAGTCGATCCCTTCAACCTAGGTATAACCCTTGGCTACAAGTCTGGCTTTGTACCTTTCAATGGTGTCGTCGCTATGGTACTTGATTTTGTAGGTCCATCTACAACCAACTGGTTTCTTCCCTGGTGGGAGCTTAACCGTCTCCCAAGTTTGATTTTTTTGTAGGGCATGTAGTTCTTTGGCCATGGTTCTTCTCTATTCAGGTTGTGAGTTGGCTTCCTCAAATGAAGCTAGTTCTGATGTGGAGTAAATGTTACTTAAGTAAGAGTGATAGGCTTGAGAGAAGCTATTGAATGAGACTTCTTTTCTTATTGGATATGTTGTGGATCCGGTGGTGACATAAGTGTAAAAGTTACTTAGGTTGGCACGAGATCTGCTGGATCTGGTAAACTTTCGAAGACCCTCCCCCATGAGTGCATATCTGGGTTCCCCTCTTGAGCCGCTGTAAACACCCCAAATTTTCACTCACTTCCCCGACATCTCCACCAACCATTGTGAACCATCCTTTAGGATCATTGGAGGGCAAAATGGTCATTTTCTGAGCATGAAACTTGCAAAAGTTTAAATTTCATCTGCAACTCTCAAAATTTCTCTGTTTTAGCTCAGATTTTCAAAGCTTTACTCTTGACAGGAGACTGGAATCTCCAATTGCTAATTCAGGATTACATTTCATAAGACATGTCTTTGCATATCATCACATGAGCATTTCATATCATTTCACTGCACATCATGTCATTTCGAAGTCTAGAACTCTTGATTTTAAAACTCTTAATCCAGATTCGAGTTTTAACTTTTTCAAAATTGATTTCAAACCTCCTGAGTCTTCAAAATTGCCACTTCTTCCCATTTTACCCCCAGGACTCTGAATCTCAAAAGATTTTCTCAGGAAAATGATCTAGATAGTTTTCAATATGAATTTTCAAAATTTTATCAACTAGATCAGCTCTGCCTGAAGAAGGGGATGGATCTTTGAATTTAGCAATTTTATCTCAGATTTTACCCTTTTATCAATAATTTCAAAAATCTTTCTTTTACAAAATCGTCCCATAAGGGCCACCTCTTTTCAAAATTTCTGCCATTAGGCCAAGTATTTCTTATTTGCCAGTTAGTCTAGGTTTTTATGAAAATTTCAAAAAGAGGTTTTACTTTCTTGCTTTTATTTCAATAAAGAAGCGATGTGGGGTCTACCCTGAGGTGACACCACATAGGCCTTCCTTTTGTAAAACTTGAATTTTGAAAAACCCAAAAATATAGGAGCCTTGTCTCTGAATTGGCGCCACTAGGCCCTTTTTCTCTCCTTCCATCCTCTGTCATGTGTCTGTGTGAGGTTCACCCAGAGGTGGCACTACATGTCATTTTCTCTCACCTCCCATTTTATTTCTCTGCCATGTGTCAGTGTGGGGTCACCCTGAGGTGACACCACATGTCCTCCTCCCTGCACCTCCATTAGTTTCCATTTGTCCTCCCTACATCTTCCTCTTTTTACTTTTTGACATGTGTCAGTGTGGGGTCTCTTTAAGGAGACACCACATGTCCAGCTCTCCCTTCTCCAGAAAAAGCAAAATGCCACATGTCTTCAATCTCCTTCTTTATTTCATGCCACGTGTCAGTGTGGGGTCACCCTGAGGTGACGCCACATGTCATTCTCTTTCTCTCTTATTCACTTGACACTTGTCATTGTGGGGCCACCCTGAGGTGGCACCACATGACTATTCCCCATTCCTCCAGAATCAAACAAGTTTGAAATTCAAATGAGCCCTGAGGTGGCACCATCTGAGATGCCTCCTCCTGCTTCTGACACATGTCAGTGTGGACCCACCCTGAGGTGGCACCACATGGCGGTCTCTGCTTCCTCCAGAAAAAGCAAGAATTCAAATATTCAAACTCCAGACTGAGGTGGCGAAAATCCAGAATTTTCCTCCTTAATTTTATTTTTTATTTGATTTACAAAATAACAACTTTTGAGGTGGCGCCACATGGGAGATTTCTGCCGAGAAAATCAAGCCAACTCCCCTTCAAATTTTTTTGAATTTTGCTGAGGTGTCATATTTACAAAATTGGTATTTTTATTCCAAAAATCCAAAATAGCATTCTCTGAGATGGCGCCACATGGAGGGTC
Source organism: Nuphar pumila (assembly GCF_984573655.1). Lineage (NCBI taxonomy): Eukaryota > Viridiplantae > Streptophyta > Magnoliopsida > Nymphaeales > Nymphaeaceae > Nuphar > Nuphar pumila. The sequence continues at coordinate 71,266,520 of NC_143261.1, forward strand.
CAGGTTCATTCTGTTTGAATTTCAAAATTCTTCAGAAAATCTATAAATACCGTAGCCCACGCCCTGTCAAGAGGGAGCTCTCTTCCTGGATCTGGATTTCAACTCCATTTTGATCCTTCCTCCCACTACAACAAAGCAGTAGATTAGCGACGACCACATTCCGTCGCGAATCCGTCGCTAATCCGTCGCTAACATGGTTAGCGACGGATTAGCGACAACGAGGCGACAGTATGCTTACATCGCGAATATTTCGACGCTAACTGGCGATGGAATTATTTCGTCGCCAGGTCCGTCGCTAATTGCGACGGAATAACGAGCGCTATATTCCGTCGCCAATCCGCCGGTACTAAACGGCGACCACGGCTTGGCGACGGATTTACTTCCGTCGCTAGATTAATATGAATAGCGACGGATGGTTCCGTCGCAAACACGAAAAAAAATTAAAAAAACTTTATTTGAAAATTAAATACCGAGAACTGTACAATTTCTATTTCCTGTACAATTTATATTTCCTGTAAATAAAAAAAACAAACCACACAAAAAAATTCATATAACAAGAATCTACAACAATTAATCGTTCCACCTTAAAATTAAGAAGTTTAATTATTTACAATTCAACAATTACAATTAGGAAAAATAAAAAAAATAGAACTTCTTCAACACAGTCCTCTAATCATCGCCAAGATTTTGTGCGTCTTCTTGTTCATTGTCTTTATCTGTCCCTTCAGCTCCACTACGCTGATTATCGCTAGCAGCCTACACAAGAAAAGAACAGTCAGTATTGATAAACAAAATATAATAAAATAAATTACACACTATATGTGATTCTATCATGTGCTCATGTGTGATCTAAGGCAATAAAAAAACTCTATATGTGATTCTATCATGCTCATATGTGCTCTAAGGCACACAAAAAGTTATATATATATATATATATATATATATATATATATATATATATATATATATATATATATATATATATATATATATATATATATATATGTGTGATTCTATCATGCTCATATGTGTGCTAAGGCAGTCAAAAAATTGAATATGTGATTATAGCATGTTCATATGTGTTCTAAGGCATCTAGAAAAACTCTATATGTGATTCTACCATGCTCAGATGTGCTTTAAGGCAGGCAAAAAACTATATATGTGATTCGATCATGCTCGTATGTGTGCTAAGGCAGTAAAAAAATTGAATATGTGAATATAGCATGCTCATATGTGCTCTAAGGCAGGCAAAGCAAAAAATTTTATATGTGATTCTATCATAAATGATATATAACATGTTCATATGTGTTCTAAGGCAGTAAAAAAACTCTATATGTTATTATAGCATGCTTATATGTGTGCTAAGGCAGTCAAAAAACTGAATATGTGATTATAATATGCTCATATGTGTTCTTAGGCAGTCAAAAAACTAAATATGTGATTATAGCATGCTCATATGTGTTCTAATGCAGTCAAAAAAACTTTATATGTGATTCTATCATGCTCATATGTGTTCTTAGGCAGGCAAAAAAACTTTATATGTGATTATAGCATGCTCATATGTGCTCTAATGCAATAAAAAAACTCTATATGTTATTATAGCATGCTCATATGTGCTCTAAGGCAGTCAAAAAACTGAATATGTGATTATAACATGCTCATATGTGTTCTTAGGCAGGCAAAAAACTGAATATGTTATTCGAGCATGCTCATATGTGTTCTAATGCAGTCAAAAAAACTTTATATGTGATTCTATCATGCTCATATGTGCTCTAAGGCAGACAAAAAGTTATATATATATATATATATATGTGATTCTATCATGCTCATATGTGTGCTAAGGCAGTCAAAAAATTGAATATGTGATTATAGCATGTTCATATGTGTTGTAAGGCATCTAGAAAAACTCTATATGTGATTCTACCATGCTCAGATGTGCTTTAAGGCAGGCAAAAAACTATATATGTGATTCGATCATGCTCGTATGTGTGCTAAGGCAGTAAAAAAATTGAATATGTGAATATAGCATGCTCATATGTGCTCTAAGGCAGGCAAAGCAAAAATTTTTATATGTGATTCTATCATAAATGATATATAGCATGTTCATATGTGTTCTAATGCAATAAAAAAACTCTATATGTTATTATAGCATGCTCATATGTGCTCTAAGGCAGTCAAAAAACTGAATATGTGATTATAACATGCTCATATGTGTTCTTAGGCAGTCAAAAAACTGAATATGTGATTCGATTATTCTCATATGTGTTCTAAGGCAGACAAAAAACTGAATATGTGATTATACCTGAGAGGGACCTGGAATCGAAGATCCCCTATCCTGAACAGCGGCCTTGATCTCATTTCGGAGAAAGGGGGCGACGGTGTATTGGAAGTAGTTATTCAGTGATTCATTAATGATCTCGCGTACATCATCACCAGAAAGAATAGTCGGCTGCTTGGAGCTTATGTCGGCGCAAGAAGTCGGTGAGCCGTAACTGGAAGAACCAATAACTGGTGAAGTGTTCATATTACTCCCAAACCCGAACATGCGACCTTTTTTGGGTTCACCTGCTGCAGTCACCCATGCTGTAGGATCAAATGATGGATGCTGAGTAGCGTCATCGCCATATCGCTCTACCATCTGTTGCTCATATGCCTCCTACAAAATAATGTTTAAAGTATTCATTAATAATTAATGATAACATTATGATAACTTGCATATATATTGCAATGATTATTAATAGAATTAATACATACCGTTGTCGTTCTCGCCTTCTCTGATACGAAGACTCCCGTGGTCTTCCGTTTATGTGTTTCTACAAACACATCCTTATATGGTACACTGCCTCCTTTTTCTGCTTCCTGCGAAGTTAAATGACAAAAGATTTAGTACACAAGTTTGCAACAATACTTATAAAATTAATATTATATATTGATGAGTTACCATTTTCTTTAGGTGGCTCCCAAATGTCTTAGATCCACCTGTGTGTAGATGGGCTTCGGGCATCTTCGATAGATTTTGTGCAGCCTTCGCAGAGCGATTTCTAAATGCATCTCCCGCCCACTTATCGCACATTTCATCCCAGTAATCTCTCCTGATAGTAATAGGACCATGGCCCTTCCATAGTAATGGATCATCTACTACGCCAGATGCTTTTTTTGCTGCAGTCTTCATAGTGTGCAGCATGTCTGCAAATCGATTGACAGTCACATTCTGCCACACCTTCCTTGCATCATTTTCTTCCACCGTAGTTGCTAAGCGATTCGAAGCCTACAAATATTTTCAGAAAGTTAGTAGACATTGCTTAAATAAATTAAATATGAAACACATTAACTATGAGGAACAACTGTATACCATGAATGAGGACCACAATCTGTCTAACACCTCCTTTGGGTACTCTTTCCATTGAGCAACTAGTCCTGGTAGATGTTGAAGAAGTGAATTCCTAATCTCCCGTACTACTTCTTGTGGCTCAAACCTCGTGCTGCACATGAATTGTTACACAGTAAATATCAATATAAAATATTTAAAAGATATGCAATAATTGAAAACAAAATACTTACGGTCGATTATCGATATACACTATTCGAATGAGTCTTCTTGTGCCAGCCTGAGAAGACCCTGTTTCCTGTGTTGGATGTTGACTTGTGCGATCAACTGGTGTAGGTGGGTCGTGTACAGGCGCAACATCATCTGTAAAAAAATACATTAGAAATTCTCAGAATGCACATTTGAACTAATCAAGCATCCAATTAGTTATATGATATACCTATCACAGGAGCCCGTGAAGATGAAGGCTGAGCCTGGCTACTACTGGATGAGCGACCACTATAACCTCCACGAACCATATTCTAACAAATAACATATGTCATACAATACATTCAAATAATTCACATCAAGTATTATAATGCATTCAAGTCATTCACATCAAGCATTGCAATGCATTCAAATAATTCAAATCATTCACATCAAGTATTGCACTAATTCAAATCATTCGTTAATTGCATAAATTATAATACATTCAGATAATTGAAATCATTCACATCAAGTATTACAATGCATTCGAATCATTCGTATCAAGTATTAATATACATTCAAATAAAATTTTTAATCATTCACACCAAGTATTGCAATACAACTCACATCAAGTATTACAATGCATTTAAATAGAGGTTTGTAGTATAAGATTTTGCTCACTAGCTTGAGAATTCTTCCTCGTCACTAGTTTGACTTTCTTCTTCTTCTTCTTCTTCTTCTTCTTCTTCTTCTTCTTCTTCTTCATTGTTTGCCTATCCACTTGGTACATCATTTGGATCACATTCCTCTATGAATGTTTCATCAGCCAATTGAGATATGACATGCATATCATGCGCAACATCATGACCATAAGCGAAGTCATAGACATCATCTGATTGATAGTAATCACTGTCTTCAGCTAACTCATCTTCCTGTAACTGATCATACTCGGGGTATAGTTTGGATTTCACCTTGCAAACTGTCCACCATTCATTTCTATCTGACTTTTTTATACTCGGATATGAAGTATAATAAACTTGTTGAGCTTGCGAGGCTAATATGAATGGTTCATATGTTCCAAACTTGGATTTATGATTCACCTCTACAAAGCCTGAAGCTTTGTCGAGTCTTGTTGCAGTTGGATCAAACCAATGACACTTGAATATCGTAACCCTGTTATTCATGCCTAAGTAAGTCAACTCCATTATTTCTTCTATAACACTGTAGTAATCATGTTTATTTTCACCATAGCTGCTACCCTTGACACACACGCCACTATTTATCGTTGATTTGTTTATACCGTAGTCTTTTGTATGGAATCGATAACCATTTACGATATACCCGTTGTAGCATTCGACAACTTTGGTCGGACCATTTTCTAAATCACATATTCCTTGATCTTTAACATCACCATTGCGAACCTACGCACATACATAAACAATGATTGTGATCATGATCAATTAAGTAACTTAGTGTTGTTTATAAGTACAAAATTTATGTTAGCTTCTTTACCAACTGTTTCAACCACTTCACAAACTTAGTTTCACGTTCTTTTTGTACTTCTGCATCAGTGAGATGTGAAACTTCGTTTTGCAACTCCAGATCAAATCGTCTGCAAACCACAAATAATTATATTACCGAGCCATGTATCCACATATAGAACATAAAAGGATTTATAATTGAGTTGCATATACATATACTTACTCGATGTATGGGTCGATCGCTGAGCAATTAAAAAGAATATAGATGTGTGCTGCATCTTGCTCTCGATCTGTCAATAGCCTTGATCGGCAACTACCAAATGCATGCCCAAGTGGTTGAAATATCGTCAGCTTGTCAGCTACAGTTACTTGTTCTCCATCATCGTTACGGGGCGGGCATGTGTAACGTGTTGGAATATGAGGTTCGAAGTACATAGATAAGAAATTTGAAATCTCTTCTAAAGTGTACGCCTCACAAATAGAGCCTTCTACTCTTGCTTTATTACGAACCTTTTTTTTTAGTTCGAACATGCATCTGACAAGAATATACATTTCAAATTTTAAATATCTGTCATTAAAGAGACAAATATAAAAAAACATATACCTTTCAAATGGGTACATCCATCAATATTGCATAGTGCCACCAACCCTTAGTTCATATGGCAGATGTATGATCAAATGTTCCATAACATCGAAAAATGCTAGCAGAAATATCTTTTCTAACAGACAAACAGTGGTGATGACAGAGTCCTCGAGATTCTTTACATCTGATACAACGACCTCCGATGCGCACAATATTCTAAAAAATCCGCTCAACTCAGACAATACCCCCCATATAGGTTTGTCTAACATATCATGGAATGCTAGGGGTATCAATCGTTGCATAAAGATATGACAATCATGGCTTTTCAACCCATATAACTGTCCATCATCAATCTTCACAGCCCGAGCAATGTTAGAGACATATCCATCTGGAAATCTCAGTTGTTTCAACCATTGACATACATGTTTTATTTGATCAGGTCCGAGCACGTACTTCGCCTTTGGTTTCAGTACTTTGCCATTATACTCTTTGAGTTCCAATTCTGGTCTTTTACATATTAATTTTAAATCCATACGGGCCTTCGGATTATCCTTCGTTTTTCCTTTAATATTCATTACTGTATTGAATGGAAAAATAGACTGGTTTCGCCAACCTGGGTTATATGAGGATGTAAATGAATCGGGCATGGGTTTAGCGAAACCTTGGGCAGCATTCACCTGCTCCTGAACGAATTCAGGATATAAGGACGCTGTCGGACAATCCACAACACAGTGTGCAGGGCTAGCACATAGCTCGCACACTCTTTCTACTTGATTTCTCGAAGAATTGGCTAGGAATTGATCTAACTTCCTAGTCATCTGGTCAACCTTGATACGCAATTCTAATTCGGACCCAACTTCGGAAATCCCAACTTTCCTAGGACCACTAGACAGAGATGTAGTCCTATCGAGCCGTGAAAACAAGGTATGATGCATCGTGTTTTCACTCAAGGTCTCGAATAAAGACCAAGCCTCGTCCTCACTCTTGAGCATAAAAGTGCCCCCACAAGACGAATCAACCATTTGACGGTGCTTTTCAGTAAGCTCGTCATAAAAATACTGCACCAACTGCCAACGAGGCACCTGGTGATGGGGACACTTGCGGAGAAGATCTTTCAATTTCTCCCAAGACTCGTGAAATTGTTCTCCCACAATTTGAGAAAAACTGGTTATAGCTTTACAAAACTGATTCGTTTTACCAATTGGGAAATATTTTTTTAAAAATTCTCTTTGCATTCCTTCCCAAGTAGTAATACGAACCGTCTCAAGAGATTTTAACCAGTGCTTGGCTTTATCTTTGAGAGAGAACGGAAACAAGGTTAACCGCATAGCATCTTCTCCAAAATTATTGATTCGCACAGTCGAGCAAATCTCAAGGAATTCGTCGAGATGACAATATGGGTCCTCATTGCTAAGGCCATAAAACGAAGGTAACATTTGAATCACACTGGCCTTAATCTCAAAATGGCTCGCTCCTACATCAGGTCTCGTGATGCAGGAGGCGGGAGTATACGTATTTGGCATGAAATACTCCCTCAAAGGACGGATCAATTGATGATCGTCAGCCATTGCTTACACCTTAGAGTAGACCGGTGTAGCACACGTCCTAACTCTTGGTTTTCTACCTAACCAACGCACTAAGCGGCCAAACCACGCAAACCACAAAGCGAGTAAACTAAAAACAACAAAAACTAAACAAACACCACGCAGTTACACATAACAGAGATTATGCATTAAAAATATGAAATCTATGTGTACGGTACCAATCGTACACAGTCACCTCTAAGGGGATCCTAATAGGTGGGCTGTGCAGAAAAGTAAGTTCGTCTCTAAGATATGCACATACGTGGTTCTAAACCTAAATGCACACAAACACTAGGCAATATAGCGAATACTAATATTACGTCGTTCCCCGGCAACGGCGCCAAAAATTTGATGTCTTATTTTAAATCATTGTAATTTTGAAAAGATTTTTAAATGTAAAACATGTGAAAACCAGACATCAAATAATAAAAACCGGTTTTCACTAGTGGATGAGACCGGGTCGAACTCAGGGAACGGGAATATATCGTATTCAAGCACACAAATCTAAACTAATCTTTATTGCCGAATTATTGAAATGTAAAATGTTTCAAAAGAGGTAAAAACAACTAACTATTACAACAAATGAATACCCTTCGCAGAGGGCGTAAAGTGCAATATTTACAAACCCAATTTCAAATTTCTAATTCTAAACTAAAAAGTAAAACGAAGCTTTATTCTTCGTACTTCGTGTCATGTAATCAATTCTGCTCCAATCCTGTGCTATCCTGCACAATTCAAATGAACACGAGCAGTACCAGAGATAGAAGTAGAATTATACTAAAAAAAAAATACTAATTACATGCTAGAAATATGAAAGAAATCTAACTAACTGATTACAAGCACTTAACTAACAGTTTACTTAACAAGAATAGGAAAATGAAGGAAAAATTAAAAGCAGGAAATCAAAGTAAATGAAATCAAAATAAAAACCAGAACTAATGAATGACAGAACAAAATATGCAGACTACGAAGAGAAGTAACAAATAGAAATGCAGTTATCAGGGAAAAAAAATGTAATGAATGAAAAACAAGAATTCAAATTAAATGAGACATCAAACAGAAATTCAGAAGAAAAACATGATGAAAACAGTAAAAACTATATTCTTAGACAACTATGAAAACATTATAAAAACATTATGAAAACATTAAAACTCAACATTATGAAAACACTAAAACATTATGAAAACAGCATTATGAAAACAGTAAAAACAGAAAACTATACTAAAACATTATGAAAACAGCATTATGAAAACAGTAAAAACAGGAAACTATACTAAAACATTATGAAAACAGTAAAAACAGGAAACTATTAACAACTAATGTACGAATTACAAATTAAGAACAAAATATGAAACAAATTTCACTACAAATGAAATACAAAATAGAAGATCGGATGATGAAAAAAAAAACATAAACTGAAACAACATCCATCGATTTCTTTTTTTTTTTCTTTTTGTTTTTTCGTTTTTTTTTTCTTTTCTACAGAACTAACACAGCACAACCAATCAGAAGAAGATTTGAAGAATAAGAAAGGAGAAGAAAAATAGGATTTATTGAAGAAGAAGAAGAAGTAAAAAAAACAAAAACAGATCGAAAGAAGAAATCAGATGAAGAACAAGAAGAGATGAAGGAGAAGAAGAAGAAGAAGAGATTGAAAGAAGAAGAGGAAGAAGAAGAAGATCTGAAGGAGAAGAGTCAGAACTTACCGTGATGAAGAAGAAGCTGAAGAAGAGGTGGCGGCCTCCACCACCTGTCGCCAGAATAAGGATCTTCCACCAATGCCGCCGGCTAGAGTGTAGATAGAGAAAGAGGAAGAAGAAGAAGTTAGGGAAAAGGAGAGCCACCGGCAATGGTGGAGGGAGGAGAGAAGAGATAAAATAGAGGGAAATAGGGGAAAGAAGGGCTTCAGGCATGAATGGAAGGAGGCGCCTAAAAAAATTTCATTTCGTGGGTTTTAAAAACCCCAAACCGGCTGGAACCGGTTTGAAACTAATACAAACTGGTTCAAGCCGGTTACTTATTTTTTTAGTTTTCTTTTTAAAATTGCAAACCGGTTTGAACCGGTTTGATTTATTATATTTTTTTTATTTTAGTTTAAAAACCAAATGCAAACCGGTTTATTATTATTATTTTTAAAAAAAAAAAAATCTAAAAACAACAAACTATTTAAAAGAGTATAAAAAAAAAACAAACTATTTACTAAAAACCTCAAACGAACTAACTATTCTAAAAAAATTATTTACACTAACCTTATTTCACAATATATCTAACTCTAATTTTTATTTTATTTTTATTTTATTTTTATTTTTATTATTTTTATTAAAAACTAAAACTAAAACTACTATGACTATAACAAAAACTAAAATATGCATAAAAATGTAAAATAAAACTATTTTTCATGCATTTTCTATTTTTAAATCATTTTAGCATATTTACTCGAAAACTATCATAAAATTAGATTTTTGAAACAATATTTTATAAAATCATGCATATTTTTATATGAAAAATCCCTAAAATATATGCATGATCAAATACCTTCATGCTTATGTTTTGCTAGTCCTCGAGCAAACTAGAAAAATGCACGAAATCAAACTATCACCTAACTCACTTTCGTAGGAATCACGGTTGCATTTAGCTCATGCAACAAGCCCTTTCAACCCCTGGGTTACCCCAGTGGACGAGTAAGGTCTCGTGAGGGTTTGCAGTGATGCTACCCACAAACATCTCTGTCATGTATGCATAATATTACACATCCTCACAATCAGTAGGTAATTAAAGACTTTATTTTCACAAATATTTCCTCTTATTTCAAAATCACAATATGATTAGAGTTTTTTATGTACCACCACAGAAAAAGAATTTCTTTCACTTTTCTAAATATCACAGTTATTTATGTTTTATTCTTAGAAAATCCAATAAAAACATATTATTATTTACTTATCCTCACTCATATGTTTTCTACACAGGTTTTCTCAATCACACTTCTAAGCATTGAACTTTTCTTTCTTTTTAAGCTCTTTTCTCTTTTTTTTTTTCTTTTTTTCACGCTTTTTCTTTTTGCGCACTTATTTTTCTCTTATAGCTTGCGTGTGGTCTGCTTTTATGCCTTGTGCAATGTCAATATCTTCTATACATACAAAAAGATATCAACTAAGACATAAAAGTGACTTCCTTCATTCACCTTTATAACATGAGAGTCAAATATTTCAACTTGTATCTGTTCTCAGTTACTTAGGATCACAAAGTTTTCCACTCTCCTTTTCGAAATGGAATTAAAAGTTTCAACTTACATCTAAGTTCCATCTACTAAGGATTGTGGAATTATCCAAACAACCTAACACATGCTATATTTTTTCTTTTGAGCTCATTTTTTTACACTTTTGTTCATTTGCTTAGTTTTTAAAAATAGAACTGTGCATATTCATATTTATGATTCAAAATAAATTCTAACATGTATTTATCCTCATTTCTTTGAAATCCGCATAAACAACCATAATTTTTAGATCTATGTCAGAAAATTTTTTCGTGGGGGCTTAAAAAAAATCCTCTAAAAACATCAGATTTGAAATAACATTCATATAAGTTCAAACTCTTTCTTTAAAAATCTACTTTTCATGAGATATGTGTAAACATGTGCAAGAACGTAAACAGAAATATCAAGGTGTGCAAACTACACCCTCCCCCATGCTTGAATGACACTGTCCCAGTGGCACTCCCCCATGCTTATATGAAACTATGTGAATGCACATGAGAGAAAATAATTGAGGGAAAAGAGTAGAATGACCTGACATGAAAAAATACACGTTCTATGAATGTAATAAATGCAATGTATACATGACAAAACACAAAACTCATGAAAGAAACAAAAAGAACATGAAAAACTCATGAAAAAGTAAAAACAAAATAAAATCTATAAATTCTAAACAAATCTACAAGATATGGGTTGCCTCCCATAAAGCGCTAAGTTTCACGTCCCCAGCCAGACGGATCCCTGGAAATCCTTTATCGTCCATGAGATCAATGGACATAAAGTCAGACTCAACCGGGCTCTATGAAAAAAATAGTGTCATCTGTGACACTACGCACTGTGTTTCCATCCCTTCTACCTCCAAATGTAGTATCATGACTCTCTTGACATGAAGAACTGAGATTAGTCTCATGTGAGAGACTGGTCAGGAAATGAGAGTCTAGGACCGACCGAGTATCAATGAATGCTACTTCAGACAAGTGGTGAATATGATCTGGCTTGACTTGGTCAAGCACCTTCTGCATCTGCACCTCTTGCTTACTCAAAACGATTGGTGATCCTAAAGGCTGAGGAAATGGGGCTTTATATGATGAAAATGTATGTTGTGAGTAAAGCCCTTCCTGCTGAGGTAATATGGAAATCGACTCGTCAGTAGAACTGATATGGGGCTCATGAGTCGATTCCTGAGTGGAGTGACACGCCTTCCCATACTAAAGGGATGTAATAGATTTGACTTGCTCATGATGTGAATCAGTGGGTTGCAAGTCAAATGACATTGAATCCTCTCCCTTTGAGACAACAGACTGACTATGAAGGTTCCCCTGACTTTGTCTACTGAATGTCTGAGCTAACTGTCCCATTTGAGTCTCTAGCTTGGCTATTGACTGCGTATGGGAACAAAGAGTAGCCTTGATATCAGAAAAGGCTTCTAACATCTTCTCTTGAAATGATGAACTTGGAATGGGCTCCTGAGGAGAAGGTAGACAATACTGGGGATGAACCTGTGGAAATATAGGATGCGAGTAACCTTGTGAAGGGTTACTGGGTCTATACTGTGTCTAAGAGGGCTGATGGAATGAAAAAATAGACTGGTTTCGCCAACCTGGGTTATATGAGGATGTAAATGAATCGGGCATGGGTTTAGCGAAACCATGGGCAGCATTCACCTGCTTCTGAACGAATTCAGGATATAAGGACGCTGCCGGACAATCCACAACACAGTGTGCAGGGCTAGCACATAGCTCGCACACTCTTTCTACTTGATTTCTCGAAGAATTGGCTAGGAATTGATCTAACTTCCTAGTCAACTGGTCAACCTTGATACGCAATTCTAATTCAGACCCAACTTCGGAAATCCCAACTTTCCTAGGACCACTAGACAGAGATGTAGTCCTATCGAGCCGTGAAAACAAGGTATGATGCATCGTGTTTTCACTCAAGGTCTCGAATAAAGACCAAGCCTCGTCCTCACTCTTGAGCATAAAAGTGCCCCCACAAGACGAATCAACCATTTAACGGTGCTTTTCAGTAAGCCCGTCATAAAAATACTGCACCAACTGCCAACGAGGCACCTGGTGATGGGGACACTTGCGGAGAAGATCTTTCAATCTCTCCCAAGACTCGTGAAATTGTTCTCCCTCAATTTGAGAAAAACTGGTTATAGCTTTACGAAACTGATTCGTTTTACCAATTGGGAAATATTTTTTTAAAAATTCTCTTTGCATTCCTTCCCAAGTAGTAATACAAACCATCTCAAGAGATTTTAACCAGTGCTTGGCTTTATCTTTGAGAGAGAACGAAAACAAGGTTAACCGCATAGCATCTTCTCCAAAATTATTGATTCGCACAGTCGAGCAAATCTCAAGGAATTCGTCGAGATGACGATATGGGTCCTCATTGCTAAGGCCATAAAACGAAGGTAACATTTGAATCACACTGGCCTTAATCTCAAAATGGCTCGCTCCTACATCAGGTCTCGTGATGCAGGAGGCGGGAGTATATGTATTTGGCATGAAATACTCCCTCAAAGGACGGATCAATTGATGATCGTCAGTCATTGCTTACACCTTAGAGTAGACCGGTGTAGCACACGTCCTAACTCTGGGTTTTCTACCTAACTAACGCACTAAGCGGCCAAACCACGCAAACCACAAAGCGAGTAAACTAAAAACAACAAAAACTAAACAAACACCACGCAGTTACACATAACAGAGATTATGCATTAAAAATATGAAATCTATGTGTACGGTACCAATCGTACACAGTCACCTCTAAGGGGATCCTAATAAGTGGGCTGTGCAGAAAAGTAAGTTCGTCTCTAAGATATGCACATACATGGTTCTAAACCTAAATGCACACAAACACTAAGCAATAAAGCGAATACTAATATTACGTCGTTCCCCGGCAACGGCGCCAAAAATTTGATGTCTTATTTTAAATCGTTGTAATTTTGAAAAGATTTTTAAATGTAAAACATGTGAAAACCAGACATCAAATAATAAAAACCGGTTCTCACTAGTGGATGAGACCGGGTCGAACTCAGGGAACGGGAATATATCGTATTCAAGCACACAAATCTAAACTAATCTTTATTGCCGAATTATTGAAATGTAAAATGTTTCAAAAGAGGTAAAAACAACTAACTATTACAACAAATGAATACCCTTCGCAGAGGGCGTAAAGTGCAATATTTACAAACCCAATTTCAAATTTCTAATTCTAAACTAAAAAGTAAAACGAAGCTTTATTCTTCGTACTTCGTGTCATGTAATCAATTCCGCTCCAATCCTGTGCTATCCTGCACAATTCAAATGAACACGAGCAGTACCAGAGATAGAAGTAGAATTATACTAAAAAAAAAAATACTAATTACATGCTAGAAATATGAAAGAAATCTAACTAACTGATTACAAGCACTTAACTAACAGTTTACTTAACAAGAATAGGAAAATGAAGGAAAAATTAAAAGCAGGAAATCAAAGTAAATGAAATCAAAATAAAAACCAGAACTAATGAATGACAGAACAAAATATGCAGACTACGAAGAGAAGTAACAAATAGAAATGCAGTTATCAGGGAAAAAAAATGTAATGAATGAAAAACAAGAATTCAAATTAAATGAGACATCAAACAGAAATTCAGAAGAAAAACATGATGAAAACAGTAAAAACTATATTCTTAGACAACTATGAAAACATTATAAAAACATTATGAAAACATTAAAACTCAACATTATGAAAACACTAAAACATTATGAAAACAGCATTATGAAAACAGTAAAAACAGGAAACTATACTAAAACATTATGAAAACAGCATTATGAAAACAGTAAAAACAAGAAACTATACTAAAACATTATGAAAACAGTAAAAACAGGAAACTATTAACAACTAATGTACGAATTACAAATTAAGAACAAAATATGAAACAAATTTCACTACAAATGAAATACAAAATAGAAGATCGGATGATGAAAAAAAAAACATAAACTGAAACAACATCCATCGATTTCTTTTTTTTTTCTTTTTGTTTTTTCGTTTTTTTTTCTTTTCTACAGAACTAACACAGCACAACCAATCAGAAGAAGATTTGAAGAATAAGAAAGGAGAAGAAAAATAGGATTTATTGAAGAAGAAGAAGTAAAAAAAACAAAAACAGATCGGAAGAAGAAATCGGATGAAGAACAAGAAGAGATGAAGGAGAAGAAGAAGAAGAAGAAGAGATTGAAAGAAGAAGAGGAAGAAGAAGAAGATCTGAAGAAGAAGAGTCAGAACTTACCGTGATGAAGAAGAAGCTGAAGAAGAGGTGGCGGCCTCCACCACCTGTCGCCGGAATAAGGATCTTCCACCAATGCCGCGGGCTGGAGTGTAGATAGAGAAAGAGGAAGAAGGAGAAGTTAGGGAAATGGAGAGCCACCGACAATGGTGGAGGGAGGAGAGAAGAGATGGAATAGAGGGAAATAGGGGAAAGAAGGGCTTCAGGCGTGAATGGAAGGAGGCGCCTAAAAAATTTTCATTTCGTGGGTTTTAAAAACCCCAAACCGGCTGGAACCGGTTTCAAACTAATACAAACCGGTTCAAGCCGGTTACTTATTTTTTTAGTTTTCTTTTTAAAATTGCAAACCGGTTTGAACCGGTTTGATTTATTATATTTTTTTTATTTTAGTTTAAAAACCAAATGCAAACCGGTTTATTATTATTATTTTTTTTTTAAAAAAAATCTAAAAACAACAAACTATTTAAAAGAGTATAAAAAAAAAACAAACTATTTACTAAAAACCTCAAACGAACTAACTATTCTAAAAAAATTATTTACACTAACCTTATTTCACAATATATCTAACTCTAATTTTTATTTTATTTTTATTTTATTTTTATTTTTATTATTTTTATTAAAAACTAAAACTACTATGACTATAACAAAAACTAAAATATGCATAAAAATGTAAAATAAAACTATTTTTCATGCATTTTCTATTTTTAAATCATTTTAGCATATTTACTCGAAAACTATCATAAAATTAGATTTTTGAAACAATATTTTATAAAATCATGCATATTTTTATATGAAAAATCCCTAAAATATATGCATGATCAGTTGTATGGAGTTACAAATACTGGTCAGCATGAGTATGGACTTGATCTACCCCCAAATGGATTAAATTCATCTGTACATAGACCGAGTCTAACATTTCACACTTCCATTGTGAAGTTCTGATGAGTACGATCAAAGTGCTTCCAAGCTTCAACGTCAACAGGATGCGTGATCTTGTTTTCATGGTGTCAAACTTTATTTGCATGCCATCTCATGTGTTTAGCTGTCCTTGAAGACATATACAATCGCTGCAATCTAGGAGTGATAGGAAAGTAGCGGAACGACTTGTATGAAACTTCCTTTGATCTCGTGCTACCATTGCTTCTTGTCTTTGGCTTGAACCGAGGATGCCCACATGACTGACATGATATGTTGTTTTCCTGCTCCTTGAAATACAACATGCAGTGATTTGGACAAACATCAATCTTTTTGTAACCCATACCTAGAGCGTTGACCATAACTTTCGCACGATAGAAATTTTGTGGCAATTTCTCATCTTTGGGCAACATACTCTTCACAATCATGCACAAAGGGTCAAAACATGATTGACTCAAATTATACTCGGACTTCAAATTCATTAGTTGAAGAACTGCAGACAAGATAGTGTGACTCTCACAACCGTTCCAAAGTGGCTCATCAGCATCTCTAAGTAAATCATAAAATCTACTAGCTGCATCGTTTGGTGATTCTTCATCTATGGCAGTTCTTACATCACTAGAACTCATAGCAGAACCCAGTTCTGTTCTTGCGGCATCAAATATCAAATTCGTATATGGATTATCGTGCACCACATTCACCCGTGCATCAAAATCGTTTCTAAATTCTTCTCCATGAAACGTCCAGTTCTGATAATCACTCACAAAACCCTTCCTGTATAGGTGATGTCTAACGCCATGAGGTTCTACAAATCAATTATTCTTACAAATCTTGCAGGGACACCTAATCCGACCTGTGGGATCTACTGTACTGACACTTGTCGTTGCAAATTCAATAAAACTGTCAACACCATCCATATATTCATGCGATAACTCATTGTCCACTATCCTACGATACATCCATTCACGGTTTGCAGTCATTTTATCGTATGATGTTGCGAATAGTATCCTAACCAGTTAAAAGAGAACCATCAGAATGCTATGATGAAGAAAATATCAAATTTATCATGCAATATATGATGTCATACAATCACAAGAATTATGATGCATGCATTGATAACTTAATATTTTCATGTGCAAACTATTCATGACACGATACATTCATTTGAAGCATGCTTTCAGTATACAATTTCACATGGTAGACATAATCAAATTGAAAGTAACTACATGTAAGCATGGATACAATCACATCAAACATTGCAATACATCGAAATAATTCATATCAAACAAATCTCAAACATGTACCTGCAGCAAACACACTTCAATATCCCACTAACTACTACCATTCCTAGCATGGACTCCGTACTCCAAAAATAAGAACACTTCCATATTCATACATTAAAATCATGCTCAGCATGATCTCCGAACTCCAACAAAGCAGTCCTAGATATCAACAACTAAGTGAGTGTGTGAACAATAAAGTGTTACATTCAATAAATTAAATAACATGTGATGCGCTTGCATCACTTACTCACCACGGGTATTTACCCGATTTGCATTGTTTTTGTCACTTACTTACCACGGGTGGCGGGGCACAAGTGAGTTCCGTTGAGAAATCTGCAAAAAACACTGTGTTAAAATGAATATTGAAGCTAATTAGGGAAACACAAACACTTATGCAATGCAAAAAACAACTAAACTGATGATGATATATCTAATGATGAAATGCGATGAAATAAAGTGTGCAAGTAATGTACTGCAATGAATATTGAAGCTAATTAGGGAAACACAAACACTTATGCAAAGGAAGCAAAAAGACTAAACAGAACTTTTACAAGAATGAAAAACTAAAAGATTAACAAAAATTAGCAGAACAAGAAATGCAGATAAGGAATTATCTAAACATGAAATGCAATGATGAAAAGCAAACACAGAAAAATGAAACAAGAAAATAACGAGAAAAACACAATTGGAAATTGAAATACAGGAAAACAGAAAAATGAACTTGTAAAAAAATTCAGGAAAATAAAATTTGAATGAAATAGACATAAAAAAATCAGATAAAAGCATGAAACATAAAACTGGACAAACAGAATTTTGAATGAAAGAAAAGAATAGAAGGGTGTTTTGAAAATACGTTCAGAATAGAAGGGTGTTTGCAAATCAGATTGGGCCTGACAATTATATGTATATATATACATATCAATAGAAATGACCTGCAGCAAACACACTCCGACAATTTCCCCAACTTCCACCAAACACCATAATCACCAAGAAGATATACTTCAAATATTCAGATTTCAGTTCGCACAAACAATCAACAAGACGCGGTTCAATATACAATCAGAAGATGAGAAGCACACAGTTGGATAATGGTGAAGATTCAGCTGGGTTATGCGCTGAGCAACTGACCCAGGAAATGTTCACAGCAAGGCAAACAAAGATGAAGTGCTGCTAGCTGATGCAGCTCAGCTGGGCATCCACACAAGCCCACCAGGTTGGTTTAAGCTGCGATGAGCGGCAGCATGCCAAAGACAGGATGGGTTGTGCTGCTAACAAACTCAGCAGATCGGAGGCAAACACAACCGACGTTGGACTGCGAACACAAGCGAACGACCAACAGGGGAAAACGCTAACAGCGTTTTCTCTGTTGTCCCATGGATTTTCAAAAGACACTCACAGCACTATCACAACTCAGAACATTCTGTATCCAACTACTCAAACAGATTTTATCCAAACGACTCACAGCGGTGGACGGCTGGCGAGCGGTGGACGGCTGGCGAGCGGCGGTTGGCGAGCGGTGGATGGGGAGCGACGGTTGGCGAGAGGCGGCGGCCGGGGCGGTGGCGAGAGCCGACGGGCGGCGGGAGGGAGAGGGCGGCGGGCGGGAGCAAGACAGCGAAACAGGAAAAAGAGAAAGAGGGATGGGATTAGGGATTTATGCGACATTTAGCGACGACTTAGCGACAGAATTATTCCGTCGCTAAGCTGTCGTAAATCAAAATACCAAAAAGCGACGAAATATAGTCTTTCGCTACGCCGTCGCTAATGAGCGACGGATTAGCGACGACAGAGTTCCCTCTCTAAATCTATCGCTAAAATGGTGTTCTTGTAATAAGAATTAGCGACCAAAAATTTCAGTCGCTAATCTGTCGCTACTTAGCGATGGATTAGCGATAAACGTTGTTTCCTCGCTAATCCGTCGCGAATTAGCGACAAATTGTTTCTCTAGCTAATCTGTCGCTAATTCGCGACGGAAAAAATCCATCGCAAATTTCCGTCGCTAATTAACAATTTTCTTGTAGTGTCCTCTAAATTCATGCCCCCCCTTTGGTTCCATTTTTTTTTTTGCATCTGAAGCTCTAGAATACCAGAAGAACACAAGGTGAGTTCCAATCGAATTGATTTTATTGCAATCATGCTTTTGTTTCAATTCACATGTTGAATCACATGAATTTTTGTTTTAAAGAAAGGGTTCATCCGAATGATGGATTGAACCATTCTCATAAGATGACATATATTAAAAATAATTATGCTTTCTTGATGATTTTCTAGCATTCATGCATTAATTAGATTTAATTCATATTTTATTTCGTTAAATTAACATATGTTAGGAATTAGTTAGATTTTCTTTAGCATTTATTTCAATTCTGTTTAGTTTCTATAATTCTCTGTTTTTGTCAGTTAGTCCACTCATTATTTTATGTTTTTATTTTTCTTTAAAAATGCCAAAAAAATCATATTACGTGCCCATAGCTGTCCCTGATAATCTGCAAAAAAATAGGAATCATTTTGAGTTTATTTCCTTCGTTTAAAATTCAAAATGCCAAGTCGGGTTTTGTGACCCAGAAAGGGCTCAGGATGTTGGATCTCAACTTGTAAAATCAAGATCTCCCTTGGAAGATCCAATCCAAAAAATTCTCTGAACTTAAGATTAAGGCTAGTATTTAATCTGATTTTATTAGATTTTTCTGATTTTTTTTGCTGTCTGACAAAAATCTGAGAGTTCGGGACATGTGTCAGATCTTAATTTGAGCACTTGAGACTCTGGATCGACTTAAGTCGATTGGTTCTCTCTGAATATAGTTCCAAATCCAGATCTATAAAAAATGAACTTTATGTTCTAAATGTCCCCTGCTTGATTCTGAAGTTTTGCAATTTTTAGGACAGTCTTCATGCCAGTTTCGTATTTTTTATTTCGGTCTCTTGTTTTGGTATTTACATCTACTCTTCTGGTTTATGCATGTAATGTCATATTTTTATTTCCCATCCAGTTAATCAAATGCCAAATCCATACAAATGAAAGTTGTTTATATGCATGTCAGTAGTTCCTCATTTAATTTTCGAAAATTTTTGTGGTAAATTATTATTTTTTATTCATTTTCATATAAGATCTTATTGATTTTAGTCCCGTCAGAACCAAATCTCTGCTATCGAACTCACCGTAGGCCAAATTTTGGGACCGTAAAAGCCAAAGATGTTTATTTTTATGTCCTTTAGCATCCTGCAAAATATCAGACATTTTTATGGTGGATTTTTGCATTATTGTGTTAAATGCTATGTTTGGTTCGTACCCATAGGCGAAATTTGCTTATTTTAGAGTTTTTTTTTTTAAATTTTGCATTTGGGCCATGTCATTCCATGCATTTTATCATTCTATGTTGTTTTTAAGGGTAGAGGGATGCTCTCTATCGAATTTGGCATGATTTAAGAACCATTTGATGACCGGTTTATCCGTATCATCAAAACAGGGTTCTCGCGGGACCCTGATTTGAGTGAAAAACAAGCGAAATTCATTATTTTAGCCAAATTTCAATTGTTAATTCTAATTTTTATAGTCCCATCATATTTAGTAGCATGTCATCATGCATTTTATCATCATTCGATTCCATTTGCATTTTAAAATCTCCAAATTTTGTCAAAACTCCTTTAAAACCCCTAATTTTAAAGGTATAACCTCAATATTAGGGGTATTTTGACCATAACTCCGAATTTCAAACCATTTATTACCTAATTTTCATTCATTTGAATCATTCAAATATCAATTAAGTATGAAAAACGGGTTTATATCCAACTAAGTCCAATAATCTCAGGATATTATTGGAAAATCTTGGAAATACCCACATATTTGAGCTAACCCCATTTCAAGTTTGATAGGGATATTCAAAGGAAGGAGTTGGAATCTGCAATTTTCCTTTTCTTTCATTTTATTTAGTGATGTAATAATTAAAAAAAAATTGGAATAAGAGATTTACCTTTCTGCTTAGATTATGATGCATATCATATAGTTTGAATTTCTGCAATATCCTGATTATGTGATTCATGCATTTTATTTCAAAATCACTATGGATATACATGAATGGCACGTGCACTAACTCTTAGGGAGTTGATGAACTCGGTGGAGTCCATATTTACGACCCTAGTCGGAATATGGACGAGACCCAAATTCAGCATCTTCCTACTAGTCATACCGAGCCCACACTCTTAGGCTATCTTCCAAAATTCACTGCATATCTTCAATATTTACTAAATATTTTAGAATTAACTAAGTAAATTACAAGCATATTTACGGCCATAGTCGAAATATGTGGTAATCTTACCTTAGTTTAATTTTAAAATTGCATATTTTCCTGAAAAGATGTTTTCATAAAAAGACATTCATTCATTCAGGATAGTTTGCATCATGAAAGCACATGCTTTTCCTTTTGATAAAATCACAAAAATTTCATTTTCAAAGAAATCGATTCCTCAAGATGCTCTGAAAATGTTTTCAAAGATTGATTTTCCCAAGCTAAGTTTTCCCTGATTTTCCCGAAAAATATTTCTTGTCTTAGAATTCATTTCCAATTTCTCAAATGAAAACTTTCCATCATTTTCAAGAGTCAAAATCGATTTCCAATTCCTCAAGGCCCGGATTCCCAGAATTTCAATTTCCTAGGATTTGATTTCCTTTCTCAAAATCATTTTCCTATAAATCTTCAATCATTTTTCAAAGAAAATTTTCAAAGTTGGAGTTTTCCTGACAAGCATTTTCCCTTCAAGTGTTTGCCTTTTCTCAAGAATTCTTTCTATTTTCTCGAGATTCTCATTCCTTCATGATTTTTCCAAATCTTTATAAACTTTCTTGAGATTTCAAATCCTTTTATCAGAGTTTTCCTGAGAGATTGATTTCCATTTTTGCCTTAGAAATATTTTCCAACTCCAAAGCATTTTCTAGGCATATATCATGTTTTCCAAACTGCATTTTTTCAAAATTTCATAGCACGTGCCTGAATTTTATGTGCATTTAGAATAGAACACAATCTTGATAATTTAGCTAAGTCAAGCACACATTTGGTCGTTGGTTCAGTTACCCCTGGTGAAGGCGCCAGGAACGGTCAAACATCGTACCGACAGGTCGAGTCCCATTCCACGGAATATTTCCCGCTATTTTAAAAAACGTAGGTGAGTATTTCAAAACAATTTTCAAATTCTTGTCAAGTTTGACTCGCAGGGTCTTTTTCCCTCTCTCTTGCAGGGAAGAGAAAAATTTTGCGATGATAACAGCCGCTCTCAAGAACTTCAGTAGTAGGCACACATGTCACTGAATTGATGGTTGTTTCCTCGTGAATGGTGGAATATGTAGTGTCTAAGGTCGATAGGACATGTTCTGAATGTTGCCCTTCATGTTCTTCTTGAGACAAATCAAAGATAAGGGAGTTTTGTTGTGTAAATAAGGCTCATTTTCAAAGAACTTCATATCTCTAGAAAAGAACAATTTTCAGCTTTTTGGGCCGAAGCATCTATAACCCTTTTTGATGGATGAGTACCCAAAAAAAATTACAGTTGACTGCCCTTTTTTCTAATTTGTTATCATGTTTTTCTTGTAGGTGTACAAAATATTTGCATCCAAATACCCGAAGGTGATTGAGGGACATCCTTTTTCCCCTCAGTAGTTCCATGGGAACTTGGTTGTTGATGGCTTGACTAGGTATGTGATTTATGATATAGCATGCCACTGCAATGGACCGATAACTTTTAGGGAGTTTCATTTGAAACATGAGAGCTCTAGCAACGTTTAGAAGATGTCAATTTTTTCTCTCAACGATCCCATTTTGCTGGGGTTTGCCGCTGCAGGTCGTCTGGATCATGATGTCCCGGCTGGTAGATATTCCTTAAATGCATTACTAGTGTATTCTCCTCCATTGTCGGTCCAAAGGATTTCGATTTTGGCTCAGAATTGGTTATGTATCATGCAACAAAAATCTTTAAAGAACTCAAGCACTTCACTCTTGCATTCTAAGAAGTAAATCCAAGTAATGCGAGAATAATCATTTGTACCCAGAGTATGAATCTGCGGGTGCGGGGCCCCAAATGTTTGAGAGAAATTGAAAGGGTTTATGCTTCTATCATTATTTTTTTTTTGAAAGGTAATCTTGATTGTTTTGCATATTGACATGCATCGCACGATTCAGAACAATTATCAAATTTAGAAAAAATAGATTTTAAAGTTCTATCATACGGGTGGCCGAGTCTATGGTGCCAGTACTGATCGATATTCTCTTGAGCTCGAAATGTATAGCTCTCGACGTCCAAGAAGTATGGGAGGGTGGTGTATGTTTTCCCCCGATGATTCAACGAATCCCACGTCTGTGTTCGGGTGTCTGAATGAGCACCACGTATATAAGCACATGGGGCTCGTATTCCCATGTATGTTGACATCACTTAGCATTGGTGTCTGGTGTGGTTGCAAAGACTTAAGTACCCTTTCTTGCTATTATTTTCATAAAATGACGATTTGAAAAATAACAAAAATGACCTTTATTCAAAAAAGAAAAAACAAACGGTTCAAAAAAAGGACAAACATGTCCTCCATCCAGAAAGTCGAGGATGATGTTGACTCTTCAAAGTCTACACAGCGAAACGAACCTTAATCGTTTCGTCGATGGTGATCCAGCGAAACGATGGTGAGCTGGCGATCCGATGGTCATGTGGCGAAACGAACCTGAGCTATCAAAAATGTTTGTTTGAACTTTTCATCGTCATCTTCTTCTTCTTCCTTCTTCGTAAAACACTATAAAACCCTCTCTCTCTAGAGAAGAAATCAAGGGAGGCAAAAAGTTCCCCCTAGAGAAGGCCATGAACATCAACCCTCTCACTCTCTCTCCCTTCTCTTTCTACTTTTGTGCACATCCAACAGACGATCCTACATTGCTCTATCAAACACCGACTGACCTGCACACTGACTGTAGCATTGTTCAACTTGATGAGTTGTGGAGCCTGATTCATAGTTTTTGCCCTTACAAGAGGGGGTTTGGGGGCTCCTTCCAGCGTGAGTAACATCATTCAACTTGATGAGTTGTGGAACCTGATTTAGAGTTTTTGCCCTTATAGGAGGGGTCCGGGGGCTCCCCCCCCCGGCGCGGATCCCGCTGCGCGGTAAGCGGGTGGGGTCCAGGGGGAACTCTTTGCCTCTTTTAACTACCAAAAAAGATCAATAAAGCATTTTTTCCACGATTTTGTCAATGACTCTCCTATAATGATTTTTAGTGTTGTCGGGTCTCTAACGAGACCCACAACGATTTATACTGTTGTCCGGTATTTCAACAACGATTTGTAGTATTTTTGGGCCTTCCTACAGCAATTTGTAGTGTTTTCGAGTCTCCAACGAGCCCAACAATGATTTATAGTGTTAACCGGCCTTTCAACATCGATTTGTAGTATTGTCGGGCCTTCCTACAGCGATTTGTAGTGTTTTGGGTCTCCAACAAGTCCACAACGATTTATAGTGTTATTCGGTCTTTCAACAACAATTTGTAGTATTGTTGGGCCTTCCTACAACAATTTGTAGTGTTTTCAGGTCTCTAACGAGCCAACAATGATTTATAGTTTTATCCGGTCTTCTAACAGCGATTTGTAGTATTAATGGGCCTTCCTACAACGATTTACAGTATTTTCGGGTCTTCAACAAGCCTCACAACGATTTATAGTGTTATTTTGTCTTCCAACAACGATTTGTAGTGTCTTCCGCAAATCATTATAGCGATTTGTAGTGTTTTTGGGTTACACAATACAGAATAATAGGGGTCTAGTTTTTAGTTAAAATAGAGAATGAAATGACTATAGAAATATCTGAAAATTTACAAGAATAAACTAGACTCAATAACGAAGACACCATTTTTTACGGATTTGGAATATGATCTTTGGTTAGGGAGATATGGTCATGACAAGTTGGTCCTAATTCAGGTAGCGATTTGCTTACTGAATAACACTATAAATCACTACAGTGATTTGCGGAAGACACTACAAATCGCTTTATTGCTCTTTTTCGATAGTTAAAAGAAGAAAAGAAAATAAAAAAATTATAACCCGCGCCGGAGGGGAGCCCTCGGACCCCTCTCCTGTAAGGGCAAAAACTCTAAATAAGGCTCCACAACTCATCAAGTTGAATGATGCTACCCCACGCTGGGAGGAGCCCCCAAACCCCCTCCTGTAAGGGCAAAAACTCTGAATCAAGTTTCACAACTCATCAAGTTGAATGATGCTACCCACGTTGGGAGGAACCCTCAGACTCCTCTTCTGTAAGGGTAAAAACTCTGAATCAGGATCCACAACTCATTTAGTTGAATGATGCTACCCACACTGGGAGGAGCCCCCAAACCCTCATCCTGTAAGGGTAAAAACTCTGAATCAGGCTCCACAACAGTCAATGTGCAGGTCAGTCGGTGCTTGATGAAGCAATGTAGGATCTTCTGCTGGATGTGCACAGAAGCAGAAAGAGAAGGGGGAGAGAGAGTGAGAGGGTTGATGTTCATGGCCTCCTTTAGGGGAGATTTCTTTCTCGGATAATCTTGCAGTGCAGAGACTGGGTCTTAAATAATCATCTTCGAGGCACTTAAGTCTTTACAACCACTCCTTTTTTAGAATCATCATTTTTTTCGCACCAATAGAGGAGAGGGTACTTAAGTCTTTGCAATCGCATCAAACTCCAATGCTAATTAATGCTAACAAACATGGGAATACGAGACACACATGCTTAAATACATGGTGCTTTTTGGGACCCCCGAGCATGAGATGCCCTGTTCGGGGGGGGGGGGGGGTTAACATATAACCTGCTCCCAAGAAGTATAGGCCACCCAACTCATGTTCGCTACCAATAGTCTTCTTCGTCTCCATATACTAAATGGTCAGGAAAAAAAGTAGCGGTGCAATTAAAGGCCTTAGTTACCTTGCTGATGGATAACAAGTTTACTAGAAAGTGAGGGATGTAGAGAGCTTCAAAGACGTTATTTCCCTTTAAGGAGACGTTATCAGTTCCTTAGATGGGAGTGAGAGATCCATCTGTCAGTGGCCCTGGTGTTTAAGATCCAGTTTTGTTGTATGGTATTTATAGCGAAGGCAAGAGATTTACCGATGGTAGCGGTGCGGGTGGATTGAGGTCGATTTCCAACAGCGAGATTTGACCTAATTTGGCTTTGGAAAAGATTTCCAAGGTCTTCTATAGTGGTGATCGGTTTGCCTCCTTTACAAAACCCTTGATTTTTGTCCATGTTGGGTCTACTATGAATTTCTTAGCATTTTTTTTGCAATGGGTACACCTGGGTCTTGTTCTGTTGTTCCGTTCAGGTTCGATGCCTCCTTTGGCTTCGACCGACATAGCTATTCTTTTTGGTTTGCACCCTGCATTGATCTCAAGAGTCACTTTTTCATGGTGGTCTTCATTTGGTTTGGCCATCGCTGGTTTGGAGTCTGCCGTAGGTTTTGAGTCAGGATTCATCACTTTGTGGCAAATTTCCTCTCGCTGGATGGCTGCGCAAACAACATTGAAGAAGGGCGGTGGTTGAGTCATTAACCACTAACCTCTTAGGGTGTCATAGTCTTTGTTGGAAATAAAACAACAAACTAGAGAAGAAGATTGTTCTCTAGAATGAAAAACACACAGAAATTGTGCAAGAGAAGGAGAAGGCTACAAAAGGCTTCAATACATTCCAATGACTTGTCAAAATGAGGATACATGGCTGCTATATATATAGCATTCAAGCCCAACCAGAATTTAATTACATAATAAATTCCTACCATAGAAAAACTAAAAGACTATTACATTTTCAAGGAAAAGAAATAAATGGGAGAGGAACCCAAAGAGTTGTATAAAAAATTGCAAATAGCCTTAATGTAAAATGAGTTCCCAAAATGAGGGAGGAATACGAAGAGTCTAGCTTATAATTCCAACAAGCCTTAAAGTAAAATGAGTTTCCAAAAAATGAGGGAGGAATACGAAGAGTTTAGCTTATAATTCCAACAGCCCCTCTTAAGCTAGACTATAACGACACCTAATTTCTCTCTCAATTTATTGAAAGTTTCATTCTTCAATGCTTTTGTAAAGATATCAGCCACTTGGTCTTGGGTCTTGCAAAACTTGACATTGACATCTCCATCTTTGACCAAGTCTCTAATGAAATGATACTTGATTCAAATATTCTTGCTTTTACCATGAAAAACTGGATTTTTGGTGAGTGCTATGGCTGAACTATTGTCACAAAACAAAGGAGTGCTCTCCCATTGAGGATGCTTCAGCTCATGAAGAATCCACCTTAGCCAAAGAGCTTGACAACTAGAAAGGGCCAATGAAATATACTCAGCTTCGGTTGTGGAGAGAGCAACAACAACTTGCTTCTTCGATGCCCACGAGATTGCACCTGAGCCAATGTGAAAAATGAAACCTGAAGTGCTTTTACTATCATCTCTATTTCCACCCCAATCACTATCACAAAAACCCACCAATTTTGAATCTTCGACACATTTATAATGAATTCCATAATTGATAGTGCCACGCACATATCTCAAAATTCTTTTGCCTATGTCCCAATGAGTATTAGAAGGAGATTCCATAAATCTGCTAATCATGCTGACAACAAACATAAGATCAGGTCTTGTAGCAGTCAAGTACATAAGACTACCAACAAGGCTTCTATGGAGAGTTGCATCGATCTTTCTCTCACCATCATTTTTGCTAAGTTTCAGTCCAACTTCCATAGGAGTATTAAGAGGTGTAGCACCCTCCATTCTGAACTTCTTTAATATATTTTCAGCATACCTTTTTTGAGATATGAATATTTCATCTTCGGCTTGCTTTACTTCAATGCCCAGAAAAAAATGGAGAAGCCCCATGTCAGTCATTTCGAATTCGTGCATCATATCCTTCTTGAAATTTTCACACATGCTTGCACTAGTGCCAGTAATTATTAAATCATCAACATATAAGCATATGACTAAGAACTCCCCTTGATTGCCTTCTTTGATGAACAAAGTATGCTCAAAAGGACACCGTTTGAATCCATTCCTCAAGAAGTATCCATTAATGCGACTATACCAAGCCCTTGGCGCTTGTTTTAGCCCATATAAAGCCTTCTTTAATCGACACACTTTGTTTTCTTCACCTTTCTTTACATAACCTGGAGGTTGATCAATATACACTTCTTCTTCAAGGAGACCATTCAAGAATGCTGATTTTACATCCATTTGAAAGACCTTCCATTTTCTTTGAGCAGCCAAAGCTAACACCATGCGAATTGTTTCAAGGCGAGCCATAGGAGCAAAAACTTCATTAAAATCAACGCCATACCTTTGCTTGTAACCTTTTACCACCAGCCGAGCTTTGCATTTTTCAACTTCTCCATTTGAGTTGAATTTTGTTTTATATACCCATTTGACGCCATTAGATTTGTGTCCATTTGGGAGCTCAGTCAACTCCCAAGTATGATTTCTTTCAATAGAGTCCATTTCTTGATTCATAGCAATTCTCCACTTCTCTTCTTGAGATGCTTCTTCATAAGTAATTGGATCGGCGTCCGCAAATAAAGCAAAATTCACCAAGTCTTCCTCAATATTTCTTCTTGTTGTTTCATAAATTTCTTGAAGACTTCTTGTCTTCATAGGAGGAGATTCAGAACTCCTTGAAGATGAGGAAGATGGTGATAAATGTGTAGATGGAGAGGAGAGTGAAGTATCTCCATCACCACTTGGTTCATGACTCTCCTCCTTATTAATGAAATGTGCATTTTCATTTTCATTCTCTCCATCCCAATTCCAAGATTCTTCTTCATTGAATTTTACATCTCTGCTTATGATAATTTTCTTGGTGATTGGATTGTAAAGCTTATAAGCCTTTGAGCATTCACTGTACACAACAAGGATACATTTTTCAGATTTATCTTCAAGTTTGCTCCTTCGTTCATCGGGAATATGAGAATAACATATGCTGCCAAATACTTTCAAATGAGCAACACATGATTTTTGCCCACTCCAAGCTTCTTGAGAAGTTAGGTCTTGAACACTTTTAGTGGGGGCACGATTAAGAAGATAGATAGCACATGCCACTGATTCAGCTCAAAATATGTTAGGCATACCTTTAGATTTCAACATACTTCTTGCCATCTCCATGATCGTGCAATTCTTCCTTTCCGCAACACCGTTTTGTTGAGGTGTGTACCGAGTAGTCAACTCATGACGGATGCCCTTCTTTTTCAAGAATTCCTCGAACTCATTTGACATATATTCAACCCCACGATCAGTACGCAAGGTTTTAATAGAAAGATCACTTTGCTTTTCAACAAATGTCATAAATTGCTTAAAATATTTGAACACCTCAGATTTTTCTTTTAGAAAATAAACCCATGTCTTTCGACTGAAGTCATCAATGAATGTTAAAAAATAACGATTACCTCCAATAGATGTGGTGCGCATAGGGCCACATAGATCAGAATGAACCAACTCAAGTGGTTTTGATGCTCGCCAAGATTTGCCACCAGGAAAAGAGTCTCTGTGATGTTTTCCAAGAACACAACCTTCACAAATTTTGTCTTGTTGATGAATGTTAGGCATGCCTCTGACCATATGTTTTTTGCACATAAGAGATAATGAACTGAAGTTCAAATGTCCATATCGAAGATGCCACAACCATGATGGATCTTTAATAATAGTATTGAAGCAAGGAAGAGCAGCATTTTGAAATATAAATGGAAACATTTTGTTTTGAGTCATTTTCACCTCGGCTATGAGAGCATTCTTCTTGTCCTTAATTTCACATATTTCTCCTTTGAAATGAAGATCATATCCTTTTAGAATAAGTTGCCCAACACTCAAAAGATTGTGTTTGAGGCCTGGAACATAGAAAACATCGGTGACGTGCTTGCTGCCATGGTTAGTTTTAACAAGAATGTCACCACGTCCCTTGACAGCAAGCCTATTATCATCACCTGTTCTAACTTCAGTTTGAACCATTTCATTTAAGTCCACAAATAATTTTTTGTTTCCAGTCATGTGGTTAGTACAACCACTATCAATATACCATACTTCATCATGTGTTTCTTCTTTGGTATCACAAGCAAGAAAGAGAATATCATCATCAAGAATTTCATTTTTCTAATGCATGAAAGTTACCTCCTTTTGGTTTTCTTCTGCCAATCTCTTTCTACAGAACTTTATGGTGTGACCATACTTCTGACAATGAAAGCATTGAACTTGTGAGAGAGAGCGACCACGACCTCGACCTCTTCCTCGCATAGAATAAGATGAATCACAAGCATCTTCTTTCGTTTCTTGATTTCTACCACCTCCATATCCTCTTCCTCTTCGTCCTCGAGCACCACCACGAATAGAGAGTTGTGTTTGAAAAGCCTGTTCGATTGGAGGAGAATCAAATTGCTTTATACAAAGTTCATGAGATTGAAGTGATCCCATTAAACTATCAATGGACAAGGTGGATAAGTCTTTGGATTCTTCTATAGCAACAACAATATGTTCAAACTTGCGAGTTAAGCTCCTCAATATTTTTTCAACAACTCTTTGATCTTCAAGTTTTTCACCATTTACTCGCATTTGATTAACAATGAAGAAGACTCGATTGAAAAAAGCTTCAATCGTTTCAGATTCCTTTATTCTTAAAGAATCAAATTCACTTCTTAGAGTTTGTACTCTCACCATTTTTACCTTGTCTTCTCCTTTGTATGTTGTATAAAGAGTATCCCATGCTACCTTTGCCGACTTCGCCGAGGATATCCTTTCGAAAATGGCTTCATCAACAGCTTGATAAATATAGAACAAAGCCTTATTGTTCTTTTTCTGGTTTTCCTTCAACTCAGTTTGTTGTCGTTGAGTGATGCCCTCCACATTGTCCATCTCATCGAAGCCACTTTCAACGATGTCCCATAGATCTTGAGAACCAAAGAATGCCTTTATTTGAATACTCCACTTGTTGTAATTTTTTTCAGCAAAGCAAGGAACTTGTGGTTGCACCATATTATTGGAAGTCATCCTAACTTTGATACCACTATGTTGAAAATAAAACAACAAACTAGAGAAGAAGATTGTTCTCTAGAATGAAAAACACACAGAAATGGTGCAAGAGAAGAAGAAGGCTACAAAAGGCTTCAATACATTCCAATGACTTGTTAAAATGAGGATACATGGCTGCTATATATATATAGCATTCAAGCCCAACCAAAATTTAATTACATAATAAATTCCTACCATAGAAAAACTAAAAGACTATTACATTTTCAAGGAAAAGAAATAAATGGGAGAGGAACCCAAAGAGTTGTATAGAAAATTGCAAATAGCCTTAATGTAAAACGAGTTCCCAAAATGAGAGAGGAATATAAAGAGTCTAGCTTATAATTCCAACAAGCCTTAAAGTAAAATGAGTTTCCCAAAGATGAGGGAGGAATACGAAGAGTCTAGCTTATAATTCCAACAGTCTTGTCCCAGCTCGACCAGGAGTTTGAACACTTGTCTTCATCACAACATTTTTTTATGGTGGCCACATCAGTGGTGATGGGGCGATATTGCGAGTTCTTGTTGCATTCCACGCAGGGTACCGAGGTATGGATTGAAGGGTCGATCATCCTTCTTGAAATGGGCTTCTTGTTGCATTTGATACATTCTGTCGAGATTATTCTTTTCGCCGTCGACTTTCTTGAGGGTGTCCCAGATCTCCCTTGTTGTTTCTAAGAACATAAAATCGTGATGTCTGGTTTCATTGAGTTCAAGAGCCATGACATGACGAGATGATTGCTCAATTCCCATGCTTCATATTTAGGACTGTTCTTTATTGGCTAGATATTTTTTGCCGTTCATGAATCTGAGCTTCGACTTGCCAACGAGGAACAACATTGCAGCTTTAGACCATGATAGGTAATTACCTAGATCCATTCGGTGGAAAGGTCGTGATCTTCAGCGTGGGATTCGACTCTTGCACCACGGTCTTGATGGTATTGCTGATCAGTTGAGATGTGCCTGCTTCATGATCTGGCATGACCGCGAGAGGACAACGAGGCAGGAGGATCGGTCATAGACCCTTACCTGCCTGAACGGCTGTGACAATGTCACCGGCTGGGTGTGGGAACCTGCTTTAATACCATCTTAATGCGTAGGTGTGTGCATGAGTGAGCGAGAACCATAAAAACTAGATGAGAAGTAAGGACGAGAGAACATAGTATGTGGTTCGACAGTGCCTACATCCACGGGGCAAAGGAGGACGTCTTTCTGATTTCTAGACTCATTCCAGGGAGATAAATAGAAGATGGACATAAATAGAAGGGAAGCACCAAACAGATAAGGGTTCAGCCCAAAGGAGAGTTTGGGTAACGCTCGAATCAATCCTATCCAACCGATCAGGAAACTGCAGCCGTTAAGGACAGTGCAGGATAAGAAAGTTAACATTCTGCTGCTCTATTTTATGCTTTTTTCTGCTGTTTTCTGCGGTCTCTTTTGAATTTCTAGCTGTGATGGCGATGGCTTGTCACCACATTTATGTGATCTGTTATTGATTCCCTTTTATTGATTGATATATTATTTTTGAAAGAACAAGTTGTGTGTTTTTGGATAGAAGAAATGCATGTCATATACAAACGCAGCTTTTTTACTCCAAAGATATCTAGTTAATTCTAGCTTCAAAAACTAACAACTTGACCGTTAAAAGTATCAAACATGTACTTCGTTAATCTTTTTTTTGGCTAGGCCCAGTTAAACCCCCACCTCCCCTGCCCACTGGGGAGTGCACCCAGCTTCGATATTGCAGTAAGGGATGCCCCCATGGGTTTCGAACTCACGACGACGTCTCGCCAACTTGACAAGTAGATATCTTTCGAGTAAAAAGATGCATTTGTATATCATATGCTTTTCTCCTTCTGTCAAAAAAAAAAATGCTCTTCCAAAAATCAGCCCACCAATACAGCCATTCTACATGATCACCTTTGATTTCAGTCCGAGATATCAAGAGCTTGAAGTAGAATGGAATATGAAGGCATTAACATGCTTATTACGGAGACCTGTGTTCTAAGTATTGTAGGAACGTCAAAACAGAATAGCTAGAGATCTTGTATTTCCTCGCCTTTATATATTACCTTAGTATAAAAAAACCATTGTCTAAAATGAAATAAAAGAACCATTCTACATTGGCCATTTATGGCTATCTAAGGCCGGCAAACCGAGGCAGTTCGAGGTTGTCCGTTGTTGATTGGAGGCATATGGTGGGGACTGTGATTGTAATCCATGTTGAACATGAAGTTGTCCTCTTCATCGTCATTCTTGCTGAGGGAAGACTTAGGAGTACGAGAACTTCTTGAGGAGGGCGATTTCCTATTCTTTGGAATTGTGAATTCATGGTAGTTGAGAAGTGTCTCATCATGG
The DNA here is from genome assembly GCF_984573655.1 of Nuphar pumila. NCBI lineage: Eukaryota > Viridiplantae > Streptophyta > Magnoliopsida > Nymphaeales > Nymphaeaceae > Nuphar > Nuphar pumila. Next base: position 71,299,784 of record NC_143261.1, read on the forward strand.
CTGCTCTTGACAATTTTGCGGGTGATGGAGTTCAGTGTCCTCAAATTCGATAGGCTATTGATAGACTGTGATGCACCAGTAAAACCACGTTAGCTTCATTGCAAGTTATGACAACAAAAAGAAAATAAATCATAGAAGAGCCTTTTGTCCATAATGCTTGTGTCATGCATGTTTGCGTCTGAGAGAGAGGCATAAACGCCAGGATGAGAAAGGCTTTTTACCTCTCTTTTGTGGTTAACGTGAGGATCAGTTCTTGACTCAGAACCTCCGAATGACTTCTTTGCTTCTTTCATGCCTTTCCCTGCATTTGGACACCCAAGTATTCCAAGGAAAAATATTAAGCCACTTTTTACTTCTACCAGCCTCATTTCCAATTGACATGCAGCATTCTCCACCAGATAAAACATCAAAAACAGAATGAAAAAATGCAGCCCAATTCTTTAATCATCCGTCTAAAAGGAAAATACAATTGAGGAGAGATTCAGAGTACTGCCCAACAGGAGACTTTCTTTCAGTACAAGAATTCCTTTGAAAATCTTAAACGCCAAAATTCAACAAGATACATACATTCTATAGTATTTCTCATTGTTTTCTTTCTGTTTTTCACATTAACATAGTGTGTATGATATTAAGCTAATGAGTTGCATGCAACTCCCTAGTTATGCTTGGGTTGGTGTGCCAGTGGACCACGATAATCAGCACTAAATGATGCAAAACCAACAAGCTTGACCTTCCTAGGCAGAAGAGTTTTTTCACTCAAATTACAACACTGGCCCTTCACTCCATTAGAATGGGTGGCACCTGAAAATTTTGAAGGATCATTTATCTTTTGCTCTCCCCCCTTTATCTTCTCTTTCTTTGTCATCTCATTAATCCCCACCATCTTCCTTGCTTTCAACCACCCACCTGCAACATTCTGCAATCAAACAAACTCTACAGGCTAAGTGAAATAAAAAATGGAAAATGCTAAAGCCCCCATCAAAAGAAAAGTGCCAACACCCCAACATTTTTTTCCTTTATGGTAGGTACCCCATTGGCTTGGCATTGAATGCTCAACTATTTGTTGTTTCCGATCCACAAGCTTTGGAAATAGTTTTTTGAAACTATGGAAATTAACTCCCTACTCTGTTTTTAAGTCTGACATTCTTTTCCTTTTTCCCCTTTTTGTTCAACTCACTGGACACACACACACACACACACACACACACACAGAGAGAGAGAGAGAGAGAGAGAGAGAGAGAGAGAGACCTACCTGATCAACTACTGGATGAACATTCAAGTACTTCCCTTGGATTGTCATCTTAGCCTCTGCATAAAGCATACAACCGCACCTTGAGTTTTCAGTTTTTTGCAGCAACACAATACTAACATCAGCTACAACATCATCCGGAACAACCGACTATACTATCAGTGAAATGTTGCACTTAGCTTTTCTTTTTGACAGAAATAGAATATCTTTAAAAGAATCAATAGCAGCTGAGATGTTGCACATACCATTTTGGGTTTCCAGAGTAGAGTTACAAAGAGCAGCAAAACTGAGGAGGAAATAGAAGTACAGTATGATTGTCAGTCTGTAGAGACCCATCACTTGTAGAAGATCAACAAAAGAGAGGGTAACTAAAATGTAATCAAGCCATTTATAGAGGAAGGGACCTTGGTCAAAATGGAGGCAAAGATTCTTATTTTTAGACTATTTCTTTCTGTCTGTCTCTATGAATAATATAATAGGAACACTATGACACGTCTGTGTCACCACTCATGATTAATCCATCACAGATGACCAGAGTTGCCAGGTTTCAATTTTAGGCATTGGTGTCTTGAAAAAAATCATGCTGAATAGGGAGTATGAATGCGTGGAATGGAAGATACGAGTGTCTTGCGCCTGTCTGCCGCCATGCACGCATTGCTAAACTGTGAAGTTGATGACCACACATCAAGCCTAGGGTTTTGGTACTAATATCATTTTTCTTTGGCTCACTTTCCCAAAACAGCACGCTACTACAGGGCACCTCACTTGGTAGTGTTTGATTTTTCTTCATTTTTATTCCTTGCCTTCTTTTTTAAATCATAGCATCCTTATTGATATCAAAATAAGCGAGTTGACACGCTTCCATAGGGTAGTGGAGGATCCCCTTGTCGAGGTTTTGACCTTCGCAAAGGACTGGGAAGCCCTTTATTTTGCTAGTTGGGGCTGCAAAACAAGCGAAGCCATGTCGAATCTCAAGATATTCAAAATTCTTTTGTTATGAAATTTCAATTTCAATTTCGAAATCTAACTTGGATTGAGCTTCTCTTACGAAGCCTCAGCTTTATTTGATTTTGTTCATGAGCTTATACATCCATATCTGACTTGACTAATAATGAACTTTTCCTCTTTATCAATGTTGGACTAACTGTCAATCTAGAAAAAAATGTTGGATTTATTGGATCCTTAGCTGTTCATGATAAGGTTGGTGCTTAAGGGTCTATAGAGCACCCGCTCAAAGAAATATCAGAGAGATCACTATCACTAATTAGAAATAAATACTATATGGTGGTGTGGAAATTCTTAAGTGTTGAATCAAAGTATTCAAGAAGTTTTGTTTTTTTGAGAGGAAATATTGGAGTCTATATTCCGAATTTTATTGATAATAAAAAAAATTACAATTAATCACCTCCAATGAAGGTTGCCAATCTAGTGGCTTATCTTTCCAAAACAATTTGCAATGATCACATAATAACAATAAAATAAAGCCCATTGCATAAAAGGCCCCTTATAAACGACCTATTTAACATCAAATCTATAAGACAATGAATTAGCAGTTACATGTCTTCCACGTCCTATTCTTCTTTGATGCGAACACACCAAGTCTTGTTATTAGAAACAATAATCACTTGAGACCCCTCTTGAATCTCATAAAAAAATGACAGTATTAGACTTCTCACAGTTGCCAGTCCATAGAGCATAGCATACCACCAATAAAAATGATTTTCTGTTGATTGAAAGCCACAAATACCACCAAACCATGCTGATCAAAAGAAGAAACAACAAAACTGCAAACAATCAGGTTACCTTGAGGCTGAACTGGAACTTCCATTACCGGCCCACCTGATACAAATTGCTTAATCACTGGGATCATCTCAGCAAACCAATTGAACTTCATAAAATTTTCTGCACAGACATGACAAACAACTCTCAAAATCCTGTCGTTCGAACTGGTTTCATCTTGATGAAGTATGTCATTTGTAATTTACCAAAGCTGCCATAAGACAATATTAAAGGTAGTTTCCCAACATTTTTAAAGCCATGCCTGATTAATTTTTATAATAAACCACCAAGAAAGCTCATTGATGACTGAGGAATGAGGCACCCTTTTTTTTTTCAAATCTGCTGCAAATAACTTTCCAAACCGCTTGAGAGATATGGCAAGAAAAAAATAAATGATAGTGATTGCCCTCCTACTTGTGACAGAGATACCACCTATTGGCAATCGAAATCTCAAACTTTTTCAATCTATCTTGTGTAAGTAATCTTAAAAGATATGCCAAACAGAAAACCCATGAGTTTAAAGATCCACTTCTGCTATAGAAGTGTGGTGACTCCTTGCTCCAACATATGACGGAGGCTCGTGGTTTGTGCATACCATAAAAAGCCATTCTAAGACGTAAGGTTGTCGGCTATTATGATCGCCATGAATTCCTTCTCGTGGGTTGAGAGACACTTCTTTCCTGCCGCAAACACCCAATTAAAGAAAGTGAGAGGGTGATCTTCTTGCATGAGAACAACCCCCGTACCACACCTGAAGGCATCACTGGCAATCATGAAGGGTTTGGAGAAGTCCCACAAACTTAGGATGGGTGTGGTGCTCATGGAATTCGTCGAACCCTCAAGGACCCTAGTCTCTTCATCACTCCATTGAAAAGAGTTATTCATGAGTATAAGGTTAAGAGGATGAGTGATTTGGGTGTAATTCTTTACAATTTTTTGGTTGTACTAAACGTTCTAGGCCCACAGGTTCAAAGGGATCCAAAATAATATTCGGATAGATCCAAAACAAAGAAAATAAAAAACAGGTTCGATTGGATTCCGACAGGTTTTACTAAAAAATTTGGTTCTCCTAAATGTTGGCAGAAAAATCTTAAAATTTCATATATTGATCCTAGATACATCTAAGAAGGCCTTGTTAAAATTTGAGGGTCTAATCCCTCAGGGTTTGGGATTTATGCGGTTAAGAAAAGAAAACCAAAATTCTGGTTCGGACTAGGTTTCAGGTTTGGCAGGGTTCGGTAAACAGGTTGATTCTCCTAACTGGTTTAGAGTTTGGGATTGATTTTTTGAGGATAGGTTGAAGATACCTTGAAACCCCTATGGTTAAAATTTCAGGGTTAGATCAAGTCTAATGAGGGAGATATGACTTAGGAAGGTCAAATCAAATTCTGCAATTCACATGTAGAATTGAGTTGGTTATCTATATTCAATTTGGATGAAAGAGTTGCACAAATGGATTTGAGCATAGGTGAAGATGATTTTGACTTACTAAAACTTAGGGGAGGTTCTTAGAAAGGTCTGCAATTGGTTGAAACGATTGGGGTTGGGTGAGAACTGCCGAAAATACATGAGCTCTTTAGAATGGTGGGTCCACCTAAATAAGTCCTTAAGCACTTTGGTAAAGATGGGTATGGACTGCAACCTAGGTCCACTTATAGTGATCAGATCCACTAGGGTTCATCCACCACTAAAGAGTAAGAGAAACAAGTCAAGGAGAAGAACTCACAATAAGGTCAAAGAAGGGACTCGATCGGATGAAGGAAAAGAAGAGAAGAGAGGGACACACTCAAGAGAGCGAAAGAGAAAGAGATGAATTTGTAGAGAGAGCTTAAGCTCTTGATTCATATATTTTTCATCACGCCCAAAACACAAATATGGACTACCTTATATAGGCCAAGGGGAGCTTTATAATAGACATTAAGAATTATAAGAAATATTAAAGTAAAAATTCTAAGATTAAAAAACTAATAAAAACACTTAACAAAATCCTAAGCACCTAATTCTAACATAGGCAAAAACAACTCCCTAAGTCACTTAAGGAGACCCAACACCCTAAGCATTTCTTAGACTACCAAAGAAAGAATCCCAAAGGGCTACACAACTTCCCTTGGGGGAGTTAAGGCCCATGGGGTGTGCGCATAGGGGAGGGGGAAGGCCAACGCATCCTTCCATGGTACTTTTAGAGGAGGCGCCCCTTGTGGATCCCACTTGCCATCAAGGCCTTCATAGGGGGACATCCAAAAGTGAGTCTCATGTTGAGGTGGCTGCATGGATGAGGTGGCAGCCTGGCTGAGTTGGCATGGCTAATGTGTCATGGGTCACATAATGGTTGAGGTGGCTTGGAACATTCAGAGCTTGGATCTTGGATCTAGTGTGCCCTACAGGAGATCCAATTGCACTTTTTAAGACATTGAGGTTGAATTTGTATCTTTCAAAACTAGGTCCTCACTATTTGGATCAAGAGCTAGGTCTGCAGAGATTGAGATCATATCATTCCTCCTCTTGAGAATTGCCTAGTCTCTTAAGCAAGTTTCTTAGAAATAGCTCTTCCTATGCCTCTAGATAGATTCTTAATTGGCTTAGGAAAGTCCAAGCCAACTAGGTTTCTACCATAATTAATTTAACTTTTTTTTAATTTTATTAAGGTTTAAGGATGGTAGGTGGGGACATCCCACCCCCTTGGAATCATTTTCACAAGTGGAGTCCATTCCATATGGACTCTCTACCACATAGGAGGGCTCACCTAAGGGGCATCCCACCTTAGATACTTCTATTACTTAAAATAAATCTTAGTTCTCTTAATTAATCGGCCTTCTTAATTAGGAAACTATCCAAATATATATTTTTATTTGAAGTAGAATCCTACATAATTAGATTTAAGAAAGGAGAGGAACCTTAACAAATAGGATGGACCCACATAGGGAAGGGTGTCCCACCCTCTTGGGATCCTACTTGTTATCTAAATTAATTAGCTACTAACTTCAATTCCAATTTAGATCCAATTATTTAAATTAAGTCTACATTCCAATCCAAATATAAATTACTTCTAATTCAAATTCTAATGCCAAATGCAAATTTGAATTCAATTTCACATTTAATTAAATCCAAATTCAGTTTCAATTAAATTTCAAATGAACTTCAAATTCACTTGAGATTCAAATTCAAATTAACATTCACATTAAATTCTATTTCAGATAAAAATTCAAATTAAATTTAAACCTACAATTGAGATATAAAAAATCAACTTTATTTATTTAACAATTATAAAATATTTAAGGTATTACATTAGATGCCTTTACCATCACAAGGCCCTTATTGATCTTCAGTGCATCAATTTGGGACAAGTCCTCACCTTTGTCCAACTTACGAAAATTTAAGGCGGATATCACAACCCAAAGCATCTTCTTGGGCCATCTGAACTCACCCTTGGTTCTTTATAGGGTCTTGGGACCCACTTCGAAAATACTCCAAAGGAATGAGCGGAGATCGCAGGCGATCTCGACATTGTCAGAAAGTAGGAAGCTTTCTGCATAGAAGTCCTCTTTGTCCAACACTTGGAAGTAGTGTAGGGCTTATGGACCATCATCAATAGTCCTATTCCACTCATGTGATTTTTATTATTTTTCTTCTTCCATACCTTGCCTTTCACATTACAAAAAAGAAATTTCTAATCGGGCTTTCTAGTTCACCAAGGTAAGGCATGGTTGTCTTCGATTCCGGAGTCATCCTTGCTTCCACTACACCACCCTGATAATTTGGTGACCCAATTTAGTTGGGCGAGGATGAGGCATGCCTATCTGTGAGACCTTGAAAGCTCACGTAATGCTTTCCATGAGAATCCATTCTTCTTTGCCTTCATGCCAACTCATAGATATTTCATTTCTTCATGTTCCTTGGCCATGTTTTGGCACGGTTGGCAAGGTTTATGAAAGTCATTTGGTGACCTTTCAACATTGAATGATATCCATTCTCGATGTTACCCACATCAGAATTCATAATCATTAAATGGGCTCCATTACCAATGTCACCCTCTTTGGACTTAGCAATGCACTCTTCAAAATTTTTTAGCAAGGCCAGGAAGTAAGCCTCACACACGGCTTGCTCAATTTTCACGAAAATGAGTTTGGTTCTATCTGACCAAACAAGGATATTCCTTTTCCACATTTCTTTCAAGCAAGTCTCCATAAGTTTGCATCCTCTTACGATCTTTTGATTATCTCCGCTTGGTCCAAGGAACCTTCTCAAGGCCTTGATGATTGCGGGCTTAAGCCAAGAGATTATGGCCAAAGTCTTCTCGGGTTGCTCACCTTTGCCTTGTTCTTTCACATTACGACCATGGTAGGACATTAGAAGATGTCCTAATTTGTAGGTGATTCATAGGGTCATGAACTCAAGCTCCTCGAAGGGGACACAAGGGTCTTGAGAAGGTGAGGAGGTAAGTTTGACAAAGTTGTTTCCAAACTCAGCAAACCTCCTTTCTTGGTTTGTGAAAATTTGGTCAATCGGGGGGTTGACCAGACCTCTTTATAAAGGCTAAATTTTTTTGTCGATCCCTCTCTATTTCAGATTTGGGGCTTAGAAGCCATGAACTCAATCCATCCTACTTTTCTGGGTTTTTCCCCTCTTGCATTTACTGAGGTGGTTGTCATGGTGATGAGCAAAATCATCACCACCTCCATTGGATGTCTCCTTCATCAATGGATCACTGGCCCAAGCTCAACCTATAGGCAGGACACTTAACCCTACTACAATAGCAAGGGATCGACCTACCTATTCTGCCCAACTTCACCTTCCATGAAAGGGAAGAAATCAGTAGGGTGGGGTGGGGGGGGGGGGGGGGGAGCGAGTCGGAGAGGGCTCTTTCCCAACAACAAAACCTGCGAGATTCGCAAGTGCAGAGTCAAAAATCTCAAAGGAGTGTCGGCAGGAAAGAAACCCTAGCAAATCGTGATTCTTCATTGAGGGTTTGAAAGTTAAGAATAAGTTGGTGCAATTCAATATCATCATGTTTGGGAAGAACAAAAACATTAACAATTGAAAGAAAAATCTTTATTTTTTAACAACTATTTTCAAAATAAAATTTTTTATCAAATATTTTATACTTATACTTGGCTATTTTTAATTTATTTTGAAAACAATATTTTATACTTATACACGTACGAGCCTTATCAAATCAAACAAAGCAAAATCTGGAGTTTCTTGAGCCTGTTTGATTCATTCTCGAGGTTAAAACTAATGTTTGACTTGCATGCTTAAGAAGTCAAGCTCAAATGAGATTCGAAGTCAAATTCAAGTTAAGCGCGAATTGCTTGATTTGATAATCACCCCTACTTAGAATTGTGTGAAATGTGAACAAGGGATTAGATTGTAAATTTTCAACATCCAAAGGACTTTGATGATGCATAGTCTTGTAGATGAATGTTTTGTTGTACTAGTGTATTACACTTGTCTTGACATGCTCAACTCGACTTAATTTCAACCAAGGCTAGCTTACTTGACTTGATTTTGTTCCTTGCTTGTATTAAAGAGAATCACAACCTTTTGTTCATGTGAATTATTGAAATAACCCTTATACCAATCTGCCTTTCTTGTAGGGATGGCAGTGGACTTGGAGAAAATGGGGCCCACCTCACCTTGCCTCGTTTGGACTGGAGATGGAGGACATGAAACAATGATGGAGGCAGGGATGGAGGTTAAAATTAAAACCAGTGCGAGGATGGAAGGGGGGATGGACTTATGCTTTCTCTTGCCCCGCCCTATCCCCATCCTTGTCCTGATCCCCGCCTTGCCCCACCCTACCTCTTCTCCAATCCTTCTTTAGGAATGACAATTGACCGAGGAGAAACGAAGCCTCGCCTCGTTTGGATCGAGGATGGAGGACATGAAACCAGGATGAAGGTTTTGATAGAGGTTAAAATCAAAACCCATGCGAGGATGGATCTGAGATGGAGGGAAGGATTTTGAGACAGGACGGGGGTAGAGACCTTATCCCCCACCCCGGTCCACAACCATCCCTACTTTCGTGTGTATATTTCAAGTAGGTCGATACAAACTCCATTCGCTCTCTTAGCTTTTGTCGCTCAAAGTGTCAGACCAGTTAAGTCAAAAGTCACTGATAAAAAATAAACAAATTGATATTTTGTTAGGGTGACGTTGGCATGTTTCTAGATTGAGGGTTTTGTCTTGGTTTAGCTTTGTTTGACTTTTCTTACTCAATTTTGACCAACACTCAAAATTTTATACTTGAGGGAAAAAAAGTAATTAATTATTTAATATCTCTGACTAGCTTTCTTGCATGAATAAGTTGAAATTGACCGTTGTACATCATTGAGTATGATATAGTCTTACCAAACTCACTGTTATCACCCCTTGATTTGCGCTTTTGGATTTTGGTATTTGCTCTTTCTAATTTTTGGTAAAGAATAAACAATGGTTGAAAACCAAGCTTAGGTACCGTTGGTTTTGAAACTTCTAACCCTACAGTTTCATATTTAGAGTCAGCTTATAACAAAGTTATTTTGACTTTTATTTGCTGAAATAGAATATCCGAGCCTTAGATTTTTCACAAATAAAAATGACAGTCAAATGTTTAACTAACAACTAGAAGAAGTAAGGTCTTCCTTCTTTCAACTTACTATATTTGGGCATAACCATTAAAAATTCAAGAATATCTTCAAGCAATGGTTGATGAAACTAAGGTTAACTTTTTCACTTTTTTTTTCTTTTTTTGACAATGAATTTGTTGGGAATGAACATGATGACAAACAAACTTTGTTGCTATTGAAATTGCACTAAATAGAAACTGCAGCATATAGAATCAGATATGCGACCAAAACAAACAAAATAGATGGTGTGCTAGTGTTAAGGGAGTTCTTAGATTTTTGCAAGTAATATGTTTCTTTATTTTAGATAATGGAGAAAAACCATATCACCTACCAATGGGGGCTCCACTTCTTTGGTACGTTGCAAGTTCAAAGCCCAATGGTACCTTGTATAACTGGTGGGGATCTGCCTAACCCTAGCTTGCCTATAAAAAAGAAAAAAGAAAATCCACATCACTCACTCGCAAACTGATTAGTACAATTGTTAGTGTGAAGCCTAATTTTTTTAGAGGGTAGCTTTGTAATTTTACTTAAAATAGGTTGTCCTAGACACCTTGTATTTAAAGAGGGCAATCCATCTTTTGTAATTGGAATCTCAATTTTAATTGTGGAACTTAGTGCGGTTGCGAACATAGGCAACTCTTATCGAACCACGTAAAATCCTTGTTTTTAGTGTAGTTGATTTTTTCGTCTTCTATTCATTTTTGTTTCTTTGATCTATTAATAGTGTGATCTATCGATAGTGTGTTGAGTTATTTCTTAACAACTGATATCAAAGCTTTAGTTCGGAGGGAAGGATTGGAGCAATGGTGGCAAAATAAAGAAAGGTGAACACTGACATGTATGATGACAAGGACTTTAGTTTTTGAAAGATGCAGATCAAAGACTATCTATATCACAAGAAGTTGCATCCGTCTTTATTTAAAAGAAGCTAGAAGATATAAGTCAGAAAGATTGAGATCTGTTAGACAGACAAGCATTGGCAGTTGCTTGATTGATGTTGGCCAGAAACATCACGTTCAACATCATAAATAAGAAAACCACGACTGGTGTCATAAAGAAACTCTCAAATATGTATGAGAGACCATCAACATTTAATAAGGTATTTCTAATGTACCGTTTGTTTAATTTGAAGATGGACGAAGGTGCCTCTGCTGCAAATCATATCAACGAATTCAACGTCATTACGAGCCAACTGAGTTCAGTGGACATCAACTTTGATGATGTGGTTTAAGCATTTATTCTATTCTCTTCTCTACCATATAGTTGGGGTGTGATTGTGACTATTGTGAGCATTTTTTTTTGTTCAAATAAGTTAGACTTAAATAAAGTTTGAGACTTGATTCTAAGTGAAGATATTTGCAAAAGAAAATCAAAAGAATCCTTGGATTCTGCCTTGAATATGAAATATAAGAGAAGAACAAATCAACAAGGTTAAAATCAAGGTAGGTCTAAGTTCGCAAGGCGTCAGTCTAGACCTTAAAATAAGCAAGAGAAACCTAGTTGTTGGAACTAATAAAAAAAGAGCACATAAAGAGAGACAATAGGGTGCCTATGAAACAAAATGAAGAATCTACCAATGCAACAACAGAGAAAGTTCACGATACCCTAATCCTGAGTGTTGACCGCCTCATTGAATCCTGGATCTTGGATTCTGGAACATCCTTTTACACTACCTCATATAGAGAAGGTGTGGATAATTATGTTGCTGAAAACTTTGAAAAGGTTTATCTTGTTTATGACAAACCTTTAGATATTGTGGAAAATTATGATATTCGAATTAAGACTGCTAATGACAGCCTGTGAAAGTTTCCTAACGTCAATCATGGTACAAGCTTAAAGAAAAATCTAATCTATATGGAACACCTTGATGATGAAGGGTATGTTATGACCTTTTTAAGTGGATCTTGAAAATTTACCAATGGTGCTATGATTGTGCCAAGAGGCTACAAGATGGGTACTCTTTTTATGACCACAGATATGAGGGACACTGTTGTAGTCACTTATTCAACTTTTGATTCTAAAATCTGGCATTGTAGGCTTGGGAATGTGATTGAGAAAAGGATAAAGATACTTTTATCAAAGAAGAAATTATTTGATTTGAAGTTTGTGGATATTAGTCTTTGTGAGAACTATATTTTTGGAAAACATAAAAAGGTTAGTTTCTCGAAGGCTAGAAGGACACAAAAGATAGAAAAGTTGAAGCTTGTGCATACAGACGTATGGGTCCTTCTCCTGTACCATCTATTGGTGGTAAACTCTATTATGTTATATTCGTTGATAACTCTACTCAAAAGGTATGGATTTGTTTCTCAAAATAAATCTGATATATTTTTTATTTTTAAGAAGTGAAAAAGTCAAGTGTGAAATGAATCATAGGTAAAGATAAATTATTTGATGTCTGATAATGGGAGAAATATGATAGCAAATGATTCAAGGAGTTTTGTGCAGTAAGTGAGATTTGCATTGAAAAGACAATTCTAAGAACACCACAATATAATAGAGTTGTGAAACACATGAATAAGCCCTTTTATGAATGAGCCAAAAATATGAGGATTACCCAAAACGTGTTGGGCTGAAGTAGTGAACACGACAACTTAATTAATTGAAGGCCTTATGTTCCTTTGGATGGAGAACACCAAAAGAGGCTTAAACAACCAAATAATTAAATTTGTCACACTTGAAAGTCTTCAGTTGTGTTTCATATGTGCATATAGATTCTGATGACAAGGATAAACTGGATCCAAAGTATATGAAGTGTTTTTTCATTAGATGTGGTAATGACGAATTTGAATATTGGTTATGGTATGATCAAAACAAAAAAGTCATAAGAAGGAGGTTATATTCATTAAAAATGTTTTGTACAAAACGAATGGGAGATACACTTCTGTGGCAGGAGCAGTTAGTGCACGCCACCTTGTGTTGGGATGTTGCAAGTTCAAATCCCTATGGTATAGTTGTATAACTAGTAGAGGTCTGCCTAACCCCAACTTTCTCTATAAAAAAATGTCTTGTATAAAGATAGATTTGCTATAGAATCTAACAATGCAGAAAATGGTGAGCAGGTTGAATTAGAGGAAATATTTAAGCATGATGTGGCAGGAAGGGTTCAAGAGAATCCTGAAAACATTATGTCACAACCAGAACCAAGCACACCTGATATTTAACTTAGAAGATCATCTAGAGCATCTAGACCTACTCAACGATATTCCGCTTTCTTGCATTATGTATTGTTAACTGATGGTGCCAAGGAGCAAAAAGGCACTTCATAACAAATGAGTCTATCAAATCAAAGAAAAATATGATAGCAGGAATAGATATAAAGCACGGCTAATTGTTAAAGGTTTTCAGTAGAAAGAAGGTATTGATTATGTTGAGATTTTTTTTTCTGTTGTTAAATTAACTATAATCAGACTTGTATTAATTATTTGTACAACTAAAAATTTACACTTTGAGCAGTTAGGTGTGAAAATTACTTTTCTTTATCACGATCTAAAATAAGACATTTACATGATGCAGTGAGAAGGGTTTTTAGCAAAGGGTAAGAAAGAGCTTGTGTGCAAACTAAATAAAAGCTTGTATGGCTTGAAGAAAACCCCTAAATAGTTGTATAAGAAGATTAATGGATTCATGTGTAACCATAGTTTAATGAGATGTCAGATGAACCATTGTTGTTACCATATATAAGAGGCTTGATGATTGTTATATTATTTTGCTCTTGTATGTAGATGATATGCTCATTGTAGGATCCAACATTCAAGAGATCAGTAAGTTAAATAAGTAATTATCAAAAGAATTTGCAATAAAGGATTTAGGAGTTGCAAAAAGAATACTTGGGATAAAAATTCTTTGAATTTGAGAAGCTAGTTTTTTAAAGTTGTCTCAGATATATTATATTAATGAAAGGTTGTTAAGAAGGTTTCATATGGAGAATGCAAAACCTGTAAGTACTCTTTTGGCAAGTCATCTCAAATTATCGAAAAAGCATTCACCCAAGTCAGATGAGGACTATGAATATATGTCCAAAGTTTTGTATTCTTCAATAGTTGGCAGCTTGATGCTATGGTTTGTACCAGACTAGATACACTTAAAGAAGTGAGAGTTGTGAGTAGGTACATGACAAATTTAGGAAAGCAATATTGAGAAGTTGTGAAATAGATCCTTCGATATTTGAGAGGTACCACAAACACTTTGTTTTAACAAATGTGACATGATTTTGCAAGGATTTATTGATGTGGAATTGGGTGGTGATGTGGACAATGGTAAAAGTACCATAGGTTATGTTTACACTTTGGGTGACACAAATATAAGTTGAGTCTCTCAGTTATATAAGATTATGGTTATCTCTACCACTTAAATTGAATATGTTGTTATTACTAAAGCAAGCAAGGAAACGATCTGGTTAAATAATTTTCTGAAAGAATTTAGTAGAAAGCAAATCAATAATGTCATTTTCTGTGACAATCAAAGTGTCTAACAAAAAATCCATCATTCTATGAACGAATAAAGTACTTTTAGATGAAGTATCACTTTATTCATGATTTGTTGGTTGATTGGACATTGTCAATTGAGAAGATACGTCAATAAAAAAAACCTGATAGATATATTGATCAAGATAGTTACTATAGAGAAGCTGAGGTTACGTACAACCTTAGTTGAGCTTCATAGATAGTAAGTTGAAACCGTTGCACTCTGCATTGCACAAGGAGTGAAGATACAAGATTTAGTTACTGAAAAGAAAATCAGTCTCCAAGTGAAAGATTGTGGAAAGAGGTAGAATTTTTTTTAAAGGATAGCTTTGTAATTTTAACTAAAATAGTTTGCCCTACACTCTTTGTATTTAAATAGGGTAAACTGTCTTTTGTAATTGGGATCTCAATCTTAATAGTAAAACTTAGTGCGATCATAAATGTAACCAATTCTTGTGGAACCACGTAAAATCCTTGTTCTTAGTATGGTTGATTTCTTCCTCTTCTTTCTGGTTTTGTTTCTTCTATCTATCAATAATGCATTTTATATAGTGTGTTCAGTCATTTTCCAACAACAAAAACCTTAGTTCCTCCTTATCCATCATGTACACGCAGCTTTAACCTTTTGGCAAGAGATGCACATAACCCTTGTGGAGCCTTTTTGAAAATAAAATCAGATCAATTAATTAATAAGTTTTCATGAATCCTATCTTCTGCCTGATTATTTCAAAAGGTGCCTTACTTTTTCTGAAAAGATATTTTACGACCAATTCTTCAGTGAATCTGCCGAACGTCGAACTCAGTTAGAGCAACTCAAGATCGTGGGTTGTGTAAATAAGATTATTAAACTGCATGCCCTTGTTGCATAATAAAGTAGGCAAAATAGCACTTTTCAGACCGAAGGTTAAAAATGATCTTTTATTTGGATCTTGACCGTCCAATTAACTTTAGGCCATGGTTTGACATTTTCATCAAAAAAGTTGGGTTGTAAATTGCCTTTGCAAATAACATGGGACACTTTTCGGAATAACAACCAAAAGGTGGGTTATAATTGAAATTTTCCTTTAATTGAAAAGAAAAAATCATGAACACAAGTAACAAGATGTTAAGAAATTAGATTTTAAAATAGTTTTGTTTTTTTGACAGACATTTCAAGACAGGGAAGACTGCAACCCACTGGTAATCTTTTCTTGGTTATGAAAAGATACCACAGCAAGTTTGTATTTAATTTATGCATTTTTTTTTTCCTTTGGATTGGCAAGGGGTTAGGTTTTATTTTATGCCTTTATTTATTGTTTTGGTGATGAGTGGTGCTTTGGAGTGAGGTCAGCATGAAATTACGAGCCTTGAAAACATGGACCAGATGCATCCCAAGCTCATCATTAGCAAAATACCATTAGTAAAGCATAAAAAAAAACCATGGGGGCATAATAAATTAGGGTTAGATGGTGCGTGTTTAGAAACACGAGGGCGTGCTCTCCAAGTCCACACCATCGAGGCGGTGCCTTGCTAAAATCGTAGGTCAGTTTTGCTCCTGTCCTCACCAAAAATAATGCACATGATTCTCAGACACACTAACCTAATAGACTGCTTAATTACCCTTCTTGACATCACTCTTCTCACTTGATGGACGTGCGTGTGGGGTTGAGATGCACGGTGGGAGATGAATATAACAGAGAGTCAGTCATATAAAATACAAGGGTCTGTTTGGGATCGGTAGCTGGGATGGGTGAAGTTTATGCGTTTGATAAAGTGGCAGCCAAGGTGGTAGCTGTCAAATCCATCTTTTAGTGTAAATACAAAGAATAAAGGGACTCACTTTTCATTCCATAAACGCCCATCTTAGTGCCGAGATTCCAAACGAAATCACCAATCTGTGTTTGACCAAGATTTTGCCTCGAGAACACCAAAGGCATAAACACCCATCCCAAGCGCCGAGATTCCAAACAGGCCCTGACAGTAAGGGATTTCCCAATTATGCCAGTTGCCTGACTTTCCTAGGGTTTGTGGATGCGTTCACTCTTTTACATTGATGATCGACCTGGATGTCGCAGTTCGATGCTTCTTGAGATTGACCTCGTGATGGGTAGGAGCAGAGCTTATTGAAAGAAAACTGATAATTGGAACAAGAGCAGGGCTTGAGGTTTTCTTTGCTTCGATCAGGGTTTCTCATCATAAAAAAAAAAAAAAAAGTTATCTCACCGAGGTGGTATCCCATGTGATAAGCGGGGTCCTGTGTCAAGCTGAAGGCCTAGGATCGAATCCCTCTGCCACATGGGGCGGTTGTTGTTCTAGTAGGGGTTCACCTAACCCTAGCTTGACTTTCAACAAAAAAAAAAAGGTTATCTCCTCCTATAGTATTAGGTGTGTTCCCTTCATCAAAGTAGTCAAGGGAATTAACTTTCTTACTAGCCTGATAAACAACTTCTGTTTAGCTGGTTATTTCCTCTATTTTGTGTAGCGAGTTAATGGCAATACGGGTATTTTCTTTTACAAAAAGAGATACACATTTGCTTTTGAAGGGGACATTCACTTGAGAAAGTGATCACTCTGATTACTGGATCTATATTCTATCTAACTGCACCAGTTGACACCACCTGATTATGGGATTAATTTCATGGATCACCCAAGAATTATGTTTCAGGATTTTCTTTCCCAACCAAGCGCAGAGTTCTCTCAACTTTTATTTTACAGTAATCTTGAGATCCTAATAAAAAAAGAGATATTGGCACATCATGTTTTTCCCATGCCACTACATCTGGTTTGTTGGTTCTTATCTTTGGGATGCACCATAGGTGTTGGGCAGTCTAATCTGGGGGCCTGGGGATTCTGAATTGTGTGTGGATCTGCAAAACCTGTAAGGCATTGGGTGGAGTTGCCTTGTTGGCCTTGGGACTTTCCCCTCATTCAAGCAAAGCGGTTGCTTGTACCATTGAACAATGTGAGTAGGGGTGAGGTCAATGCAAAATTTGAAAAGTCTTTGGCTTCAGTTGATTCATGTGGAGAATGACAAACTTATATATGGTCAATAATCTAACAAATGGCCCACAAGGGCTCCGTTCATACGGTATGGGCGACTTATGAATGTTACCAACGGGAAGTCCAGTACAAGTTTAAAACTCACGAGTGGTGTCTCTTCTCACAAGGTCAAAGCTGGGTGTATTTTCCAGTGGGCTGAAGGGTTTTACCAACTAAAGATCATATGGCCAATTCCTCCAAAATCTATAGAAACTGGACTTTGCATGATGCTGTATTATATCATTTCTTTTCCATTTTGTACAAGGGAAAACCTCGGTATCATGGACCACATATTGACAGGCCTCCCGTTGGTAAAACCCTTAAAATCCCTTCTTTTCAATAAGAACTACAACCAGCTTCCAGCAAGATACATCCTCCGTGGTTTTAAAACCTTGGTCATCTTATGTCAGTTGACAAGACAAGATTGCCCCTTAGTTAGGAAGGCAAAGCCATTGTGGGTGCCATCTTTGTTTCAATTTCTTAGTAGTTTGCCAATATAACGAGAAGAAGACATTTTGTTTGAAAGGTTGTGTAGGAAATTATTTTCCTAGCGTTTATGACATTTTGGAAGTTTCCTTTCCCAAAGAGTGCTTATCGTCATAATTACAAATATCATCTATATTTTTTAAAATTTCACAAGAAAGCACAGTATTTATGTTTGTGTTTTTATATTACCAAACTTGGCACTAACGGTGGGCAGACAGTGGCCTGTGGCTGCTCAAGTGGTGCGAGAGCACCAAGACGAGATGAATGATCCTAGGGAGACTATCTAGCAAAAGCCATCAAGCGTATAAAGAACATGGCAGATCGGCACCAAAGGACATTGAAGTTTGTTGTTGGTGATCAAGTGATGATAAAACTAAAGCCAGAGAAATGAAAGAGGTCATTGTGGCTCTTTGTAGTATGGGACGTGGTGTGCTGAGAGTTGAGAAAAAGGTATGTGTCTAGGGTATGCCACGAAATGTGCCTTCTTCTTGAGTTCGACACTTGGTTGTGCAAGTGCGTGGCATTACATGGAAATAGCAATGGAGTATGAGGTGTGGTGGGGATAAATTCACTTCAATAATTTTTTGAGAATTTTAGTTCTCATATATCAGAAAATTCATTTTTATTTTTTGTTTCTATTTTGAGAATTTTAGAACCTCAAAAATGTTGTATTATTTTTATTTTTTATTTTATTTTTATCTGAATAGTTCTAGTATTCGATTAGTTTTTTTTTTTGTACCAAAAGGTTTAAAGAATAAATATGTAGATTTTTCTTTTTCTAGATCCAAATTCGAATCCATTTGTATGTGAGCCTACTTGACATATGAACATATGTGATTGATTTTGGAGGGAGGGAGCCACTAAAATGGCCAGCCATGCTTAGTCACCTCCTCTCAAACCTCATTGGGTTTGAGAGGAGATAGCGCCCACTTTGACTCATCCTCTCTCTCTCTCTCTTGGTTTGGTTCCTCATTGTCCATCCAAGAAGAAAACCGATGGACTCTCATTAGTCACCAAGGAGGTGATCTCCCCATGACCAATGAGAAAAGGGCCTCAACCTCCCCATTATAGACTCCCCAAAAAAGGTGAATGGTTGTTTGGCATCTCTGAAAAACTCTGGAAAAGTTTGAAGTTTGAAGAAGGAAAATAACCTCAAACTCATGAACCTGTGTTTTTCCTTGAGAACTTGTGATTCTTGAACTTGTGAGTTGAGTGAAAATCGTGATCTTGGTTTGAGAGCAATACTTGGATTCGGCCAAGCTTGAGAACCAGCTTGTCTTTGGTGTTTGGAGCAACTGGCCGTGAAGTGCTTGTCTACTACCGAGTTTTGGCTACCACACGTGAAAGGATAGTCCGTTTGGCGTGGCTGCTGGCTGGCTGCGAACCGAATCGGCGACAGTCCCAACTTGTGGCATTTTTTCTTTAGAATCTTATGGCTGGCGTGAACCAGACCATCGTGACCAGACCGTGCATCTCCATCTCATGTGACGAGTTGCTGCTGTGGGAACGGTGTGTGGTCGCACCCATTTCCAGAAACACGTTTCCCTCGAATGTTCTTGTGATTTCGCTGTTGCATGCTTGAGTCGATAACGTGTGGTTCTAAAAGTGCTGTTCATAAATTTCTGCTCTTATTGAATGTTTGTGTAGTTGCTGCTCGCAAAACCCGTAAAACTTAATCTGTTGTAAAATATGTGGTTTCATCTTTAACTTATATTCTGTTCAGAAAATATCTTATTACAGGAACCTGTTCTTCTTTGTTGAATGCACATTTTATCAGGTGCTTTAGGGCTTGTTTGGAATGTCTGAAAATTCTATATGTTCTTTCTAAAATCTGGCCATTGAAATCCCTATTGATTGCGTAAATTAATATCATGAACAGCGTCAAAGTTGGTTTACAAGTACTGCGATTTGTGAGTTGTTCATATCTTGATTGACGTTCCCGTTTGTGAAATTCCTGCACATTGCTCGTTAGTGAACAGTTATTGTTCGAACTAAACCGATAAATTGTGATTTGGTTTTCTTGAGTTTGAGAAACTAGAAATCGTGAAAATTATTTTCTGGTACTTTTAACCCATTTCCAGACTTGTTGACGTGTTGGAACCAGACCCTATGAGGTTGGGCCAGGTCTGAGTTCATTTCAGTCTTGAGCGCAGAAGCTTCTTGTGGTTGTTCTATGGGGGATTGTGTTGAGTTATTAAAACCGGTTTGAATGCTTGCTTAGCCTGTATCCTTTTGTGGTGGGTTGATTATAGATTGGCTGTTTGTGAACTGTTTTGTGCTTATCCCAAACTTAAATTTATTAGAATCTGGTCTGAACTTTTGTTACTCTCGTCATTGGGTTGTTTGCCAAGTCACATTGTTGATGTCCTCGAATAGGATTAGGCATTTTCCATGAATGCATGACATTGATGCAAGAGCTGAATATTATCCCTTTGAAATGGTTCTAGAATCTTGTCGTTTCAGAACTGAAATCTTTGAAATTTTAGTCATTTGAAACCTGAACCTATTGCTCATCATTAGTATATGTTTATTCGTTGTTCAACCGCGGACTGACAAACTTTAGTGCCCAAGAACACGTTGAGCGACTGTTTGCTGAATTTCATCTTTGCTTAAACAAACCATATATATATATATATATACAAACTGAATCAGAACCTTAGAGTCAATCTGTCCAGTTCTTTCGTGTTATATATATATATATATATATCTTGGTATACCTATATATGTATACATATATAGCTCTTAGTTGAGTTTAGTATAGTTAGTTTTTATTTAAAAAAAAATAGCAAAAAAAAGTTTATTTTCAAAATTTATTTTTTCTTTTAGGTTTCATCTCTTCCGCATTGTATACTGTAGTCGGGTTGTGTGTCTCCATCACCCTCTCTAACTTGTCCTTAGCCTAATCCTATTTTCTATGAATTTTTGGATTTTTATTTTAAGAGAAACAATTCTTTCTCTCAGAGTCTATCAAAAAATGAATAGAATCTAGTTCTCAAATAAACCCAGAACATTGCAGAACTTTATATCTGCAACTCCAAACCCTGTGAACCTCAAAATTTAACCCAAGCTTTCATGATGTGTTCTAAGCCATCTCTTAGTTTTACAATATTGATTGAGTTGTATTTTGGGATAACCCAATTTTTTTTGAATCCTGACTGAACCTGTAAACAAAATCTGACCTTTGACTTGACCAAACCTAAACCCTAAAAATTGAACCTAAGCCCAGTGAAACTAGCTAGACAGTTCTACCAGCACTATATTTCCATTTGTGAATCGAGTGAATTTCACTGTGTGATGTCCATTTTCATGTAGTTATTTCCTTTTGGGGATAAAATCTACTCAAGGTGTAAGTGGGTTGTGTATGTCTGACCTGAACCTGATGTCCTAATCTGATTAGACCTTATCCAATCCAATCTTAATAGATTGTGTTTTTAGTTCTGGTCTGAAATCTATTTTTTTTATGACGATGAACCCTCGCCGAATTGAGGAAAACCCTGGGTGGGGCCCCACGACCAACCTTCCTTACATGACCAACAGGGTTTGATCCGGTACCTTCAACTCAGTACCCTCACAACCAACCCGCCACCACACTGGTGACCCCTGCTTGGTGATCGGGTCTGAAATCTAGAACCATATAAAAAAGGGGTCAGTTTTTTGGTAAGAAAATCTAGAAACTGAATATGCTCGTACCCGACCAGTTTTAATGTCGACTAATCCACATGGTTCTGCATAATTTGTACTCCAACTGACAAACCCAGTCCCAGTTTATACTCAAACATGTTTCAGACCCAACCCAAACTTGAATCGACCCAACCAAACTGATTTAAACCCAAAACTGGCTTGAATGGGAACCAATCACAGCTAATGGTCAACTTACAACTCTTTACCAATGGGGATTTGCTTGTCTGGCAGGAGTGTTGGGATGTTGCATGTTCGAATCCCAATGGAATGGTTGTATAACTGGTAGGGGTCTGCCTAACCCCAGCTTTGTCGAAAAAAATTTACAGTTCTTTATAACAGCTAAACATATTATCCTGTAAAAGGATAACATTCAAACTTAGGCTGAAAGGAAGTGTTAGGTTAAGGGTAATCACATTGCACAAATGTGATGTGCTGTTGCACCTGATCACTGTTGGGCACCACTCTGATAGGCTGCACAATAGAAGATGGAGGGTTCTTAGGTGCAACGGCACATTGCATTTGTGCAATGTGATTGAACCTGATCCTATAGGTCACTTGTTAGGCAGACTACTCGCAGTTTAGACAAAAACCACTCACTGCATCTCTGTTGACTGTTGGGTCCAGCCCTATCCCTCTATTAATGATGTGGGAAAGTGGAATACCCACTCACTGCTTCTCATTAATGCAGAAGAAGTTGAAGAGCCAAAACCTCTTCGGTTTCTGGAATGAGTCTAGAAGGATCACATCTAGAAGGCTCTATGCCATCTATAAATAGAGGTGCAGAGGTTGTGTGCTGGGTGTAAGAGAGCAGAGTGTTGTAAGCAGAGTGGCAGTGTGCAGATAGAAAAGAAGTAAAAGAGAGAGAGAGAGTAGAGAGAAGAAGAGGAGGAAAGAAGGTTTGTCACCACATATTGATCCTCAGAGAGAGGTGTTGGTTGTGGTGTGGGTTTTGACTCGGGTTGTGCACTCGGGAGGTAATCTTGTATCTCTCTCTTTCTTTGATTCTTTTGTTGTTATTCTCTTTAGCTTTGGGCAAGCTATTGGACGTTGTATTCTCTATATTGTACTCCCTACTCTTATTATAGTGGATTATTCGCTCTGTATTTTGTGGATGTAGGTCGTGTTGACTGAACCACGTAAACCCTTGTGTTGTGATTTGATTGTGCCCTTGTTAGATCTTATATTGTTTCCGCAAATATTTTTGTTATCTTCATTTCTCTACAAGTGATATCAGAGTTGGTTTATGGAAAATCATGTCTTCTAAATCAGTTAGCTCCAAGTTTGAGGTGGAGAGGTTTGATAGCAAAGGAAAGTTCTCCTTATGGCAAAGAAGGGTGAAGGCTCTACTTGTATAGTAAGAGTTGCACAAGGCCCTTGTCGGGAAGGCGAATAAGCCAGAAACCATGACTTGAGGGTCGCTGGTGTGATTGAGTTGTGTCTATCAGATGAAGTCATGTGTAACGTGATGAAAGAGAGAACAACGTCGGGATTGTGGTTGCGGCTAGAGAGCCTCTATATGACCAAGAACTTGTCCAACAAGTTACACCTCAAGAAACAACTTTATAGTCTTCGTATAAAGAAAGGTACTCCCATTCTTGACCATCTTAGTGTGTTTAATAAGATTATTGCCGGTCTGTTTAGTTTGGATATTAAACTTAAAGATGAGGATAAAGTTTTGTTGTTACTAACCTCATTGTCTCCATCCTATGAGCATCTTGTGACAACCATAATTTATGGAAAAAAAATATTAGATATGGAAGAGGTCACAGGTACCCTCATTTCAAATGAAATTAGGAGAAGATCATCACTGAATGAGGATTCGGTTGAAGGATTGATGATGAGTTTATCTAAAGGCAGGGGTCGGTCAAAGGACAAGAAAAATGACCGCAGATATAGGAGCAAGTCCAGGTCAAGGAAGGACATCACTTGCTATAATTGTAGGCACTTCCAGAACCAGTGCAAAGAGCCAAAGAAAAATCAGAAAAAAAAAGAAAAAGACTGAATCATCAAAAACCAAAGAAGATACAACAGCCACAGTTGAAGGTGAGCGTGTGATTTTGTCTACTATTAATGATCTATGTATCTGTGTGTGCCAGGATACAGATTGGGTCATAGACATATGAGCCTCGTACCATGTCACACCACAGAGAGAGTATTTCAGTATATATAAAATCGATAATTTTGGTATTGTCCGAATGAGAAACACAGAAACATCATAAATTATAGGGATTGAAGTTTTTCATCTCCAGACCAATCTTGGGTACATGTTGGTGCTCAAGGATGTCAGACATGTTCCAAACTTAAGGTTGAATTTGCTTTCAGTAGGAAAGCTTGATGAAGAGGGCAAAAGCAGTGTTTTCAGCCAAGGACAGTGACAACTCAGCAGCGGGTTATTGGTTCAGGCCAGAGAAAAGAGGTGTTGTACTCATTACAAGATGCAAGGCAAGGTATGCAATGGACAGTTGAATATAGATGATGACTCTTCTATTGATTTATGACACAGTTGATTAGGCCACATGAGTGAGAAGAGCTTGCAGATTCTTGCTAAGGTGGAGCAACTTTCAGAGTTAAAAGGTACACATCTAAACCCGTGTGTTCATTGCTTAGCTGGTAAGCAAAATAGAATATCTTTTGTTAGAAATGTCTTTCATAAAAAATCTCTCATTCTGAAGCGAGTGTATACTGATTGTTTGTGGTTCTCTGAGAACAAAAATTGTTAATGGTTTTACTGATGTGAAAATTTTCAGTGGTGCACTTTATTTTGTTACTTTTATAGATGACTTCTCCAGCAAGGTTTGGGCATACCCTCTGAAAACCAATGATCAGGTTCTTGATGTATTTAAGCAATTCCATGCTATGGTTGAGAGGGAAACAAGAAAATAATTGAAATGCATCAGGTCAGATAATGGTGGCGAGTACACAGGTCCATTCCATGAATATTGTAAAATTCATGGAATTCACCATGAGTTGACAGTTCTAGGTACCCCTCAGCACAATGCAGTTGCAGAAAGGATGAACCGTACAATTACAGAAAGAATCAGGTGTATGCTTGCGCAGTTTAAGCTACCAAAAAAAATTCTAGGGCGAGGCTTTAAGGACAACAGTTGATGTGATCAACTTGTCTCCTACTCATGCCTTAGCAAATGATATTGCAGATAGGGTGTGGTCAGGAAAGGATGTATCCTACAAGCACTTGAGGGTATTTGGATGCAGGGTATTTACACATATCCTCAAGGAGGAGAGGTCCAAGCTTGATGATAAGATGAGACAATGCATTTTTCTGGGATATGGTGATGCTAAATTCGGCTACAGACTATGGGATCCATAAAAGCAGAAGGTATTCAGATCCAAAGATATGGTATTCTTTGAAAACCAGACACTTGAAGATATCAAGAAAGAGGTGCCAATTCAGACTTCTGCAGGTAGATCTATCCACTTGGATCCAGTTACTCCTCCAGTGGCACAAGTTGAAGGAAGAACAATGCAGAAAGATGATGCAGAGGCTGATATTGATTTACCTGCAGGCCATGTTGAGCAGAAAGAAGTTGTAGAACAATCTCCTCCATAACCCTAGCTGAGAAGATCTTTCAGAGAGTTACAACCTTCCAGAAGGTATTCTTCACATGAGTATGTGATGCTTACTGATGCAGGAGAACCAGAGAGTTACTAGGAAGCACAAAAGTGTGAGCAAAAAGAGCAGTGAATAATAGCTATGCATGATAAGATAGATGTATTGCAGAAGAACCACACTTGTGACCTGGTGGAACTACCAGAAGGCAGAAAGGCCTTGAAGAACAAGTGGGTTTTCAGGTTGAAGATTCAAGAACAATGTTCTCAACCAAAGTACAAAGCTAGATTGGTTGTGAAAGGCTTTGGTCAAAAGCAAGGTATTGACTTTGAAGAGTTTTTCTCTCCTGCTGTTAAAATGTCTTCTATTTGTGTTGCTCTAGGTATTGCTGCTAGCCTGGACTTGGAGATTTAGCAGCTAGATATGAAGACTGCTTTCCTCCATGGTGATTTGGAGGAGGAGATATATATAGAGCAACCATAAGGCTTCAAAGTCAAAGGTAAAGAAAATCTTGTCTGTAGGTTGAAAAAGAGCTTGTATGGGCTGAAGCAAGCTCCAAGATAGTGGTATAAGAAATTTGATTCATTTATGGCTGAAAATGAATACAAAAGACCGGCTTCAGATCATTGTGTCTACAGAAAATGGTTCGGTAAGAATTTTGTTATTCTCTTATTATATGTTGATGATATGCTCATCCTTGTGAAAGATATGTCTATAATTGACAGGCTCAAGAAGGAACTGAGTAAGACCTTTGCAATGAAGAACATGGGGCCAACAAAGGAAATATTGGGCATGCAGATCTCTCGTGACAGAAAAACCAAGAAGATATGGTTATCACAGGAGAAGTACATCGAGAAGGTGTTGGACAGGTTCAGTATGAACAATGCAAAGCCAGTTGGTTCTCCTTTTGAAGGTCACTTTAAGCTGAACTCAGAGCAGAGTCCATCAAGTGATGAGGAAAAGAAGAAAATGAAGAAAGTTTCTTATGCTTCAGCAGTCAGATTCTCATCAAATAAGACATGTCTACTAATGAAGCATTTTCCAGAAATAGGTTCATAGCATATATAGCATTTGTAATTTGTTCCATAACCCAAAAACACACATGGTTTGGATTTAGCTTCAAGTTTATGCTTTTGATATGGCACTAATAGAGGAAAACAAGTGCTTCTGAAAATTTTTAAGTGCTCATATCTGGGTACGCGTTGAAAAAGGAGTTCATACAGACTTTTATTTTTCAGGTTAGGACTGGGAATATGATTAATGAGATAACTAGCAGTCTTAAAGGCATCAACCCAAAATTTCATCGAAAGAGATGCATGAATAAGGAGAGATAATCCAACTTCAGTGACATGTCAGTGCTTTCTTTCAACTACTCTATTTTATTCAGGAGTATGAGGACAGGTGATCCATCGTTTTATCCCATGGTTCTGTAGAAAGTCAGAGAAATTGTTTATTATAAACTCGCCTCCCCCATCACTGTGAATGATCTTAATCTCTTTGGAGAGTTGCATTTCAATAGTGGACTTAAACCCTTTAAAACAAGAGAATGTATCTGACTTACCTTTTAAAGGAAAAAACCATGAAAATTCGTCTATAATAAGAAAGTAATACTTAAAATTTTCTCTTGATGACATGATGGTTGGGCCCCATAAATAAACATGCAACACTTCTAAGGGTTTTTTAGCAACATATGTAGACTTATCAAATGGAAGTTTATGAATCTTACTCAAACACAATCAACACATAATTCAGTTTTATGACTAGTATCAGCAGAAATTAAATTCTTATTTTCTAACAACTTAATGACTTTGGCATTGGCATGCCCTAAACGTAGATGCCAAATTTTATTCTCAACACGAAACACCTTATTTCCTGCCTTGGCAAAAAAGGAAGTCTTCTCTGATGGAGTGGGCCATCAATATAGCCCGTCTTTAAGAGGTCCCTTGAGGAGGGTAGTCTCGTTCCGTTGATCCTTAACACAAAACCCACCCGAGTCAAACTCAAAATGATAATTATTATCTTTATAAAACTTTGCCACACTTAACAAATTGCGTGTCATGGTGGGAACATGTAAAACATTATTTAACTGAATTTTCTGACTATTTAAGGAAAGAGTCATCTTACTGATACCATTGATGGGCAAAGAGGATCCATTACCTATAGTGACTCCATCTTCGCTTTTGTATTCATGGGTATTGATGAGATTTGCGGCATTGGTTGCTACATGATGAGAGGCTCCAGTATCAGAAACCCATGATGACTTTGAAGTATAGCTCATAAATGTTGCAAAGGCCTTAGGAATGTCATAGCAGGTCTTGGCGGTATAGTTCCGTCGACCATAAAACTGACATGTTACTGAACCTTATCCTTCCTGACTGTGATTATCTTTGTAACCGGTTGTGTTCATGGTTTGGTTGTTGAAACCATGTCGACCACCTCCTCTGAACTTGTCTCTTCCTCCATGATAGAATCCTCCAAATCCTCCGCGCCCACACCCTCTTTGAGAAAAAAAAAAAGCGACAGAGGAGCTATCATTTGTAATGCTTGGTTTGGGATGGAGAAGTTCCAGCCTTTTCTCTTGATTTAGAAGAAGATCAACCAGTTCGGCAAAATTTGGCAGGGTCTTTAAGGTAGTAACCGATGTAATGAAACTCTCATATCCCGACGGAAGCCCATTTAAGGTGAATAAGACTAGATCTTCTTGCTTAATGCATTCACCAACAGCAACAAGAGAATAAAAAATGAACTTAGTATGGTTCAGATATTCAAAAATAGATTTGTCACCTTTCTTGGAGTTCTGGAGTTCCCTTTTGAGTTGAAGGACTCAAAGGTTGGACTGAGAAGCATATGACTTCTCTAAGGTTATCCATGCCTCACGAGCAGTTTGAGAATTAATAATATGACTTAGAACAGATTCTGGTAGCCTTAATCCAACTTAGTGTTAATTGGTCGGCTCTCTTCCACGTTAGAAAGACAAGATTGATTTTGGATTGCTCACCTTCTTTGACAAACTGATCTGGAGGAGAGGAAGAGCCATCAACATATTGAAGTAAATATTGCCTGTACATTACAGATTGAATCTGAGATCTCCAAAGCATGAAATTGTTTTGATCAAGCTTGATCGAAACAAGTGAGGCAAAAACATTTCATTGGACGGCTGGACTGGATACTAGAGACATGGCTAACTCTGATACCACGTAAAATAACACAGAAAAATAGGAAAACTCAGAATTATAGTGGTTCAGTCTGTAGAGACCTACGTCCACTTCAAACTTCTCTCTCTTACTCACTATCTCCAAGAGAGAGTAAGAGCCTCTTATTAAGTAACTTCTTTGTACAACCGTGTATCATCAGATTTTCTATTTTTACAGTTGATCTCATTTGGCCTCATTTGGGAGGAGATCTCGGTATTTTGGTTACAACAAATTTCATTTGATTTTCTTAACTTTATCATGTTGTGTTTCGGTTGAGAGGAAATCTCAACATTTTGGTTCTCATGCTTATCTTTAACACAGACCAGAGGGGACCTGTGGGTACTGACCAATTCACTTAAATTAGAGTGAGTATGATGCTAATTTTTCACTCAAATAACAGGATTGGGTTTGAATAAGATGGTTGAACGGCAAACAGTCTGAGATGTGAAATCGTTGAAGTGGATATTGGGGGAGAAAAGTTGGGCCTAGTTTTTTTTTTTGGATGTTAAATTGTTAACAGGGTCATTCAAGGATTGTAATAAAGATTGGTTGTCTTTTCTTCTGTAGATTAACATAGTATCGGTTGTGCTACTAGAAATGATCCTTACAGTATTTCTATGGTTTGTATGATATTTTCTTGCTTGGATCATCAAATTTGTCTCTTCTTGTGTTTTATGATTGCAGGTTGCAGGCATGAGTGTGTTGGCTTCCCACATTGAGAATAGAAGATCTGGGAATTGGCTCCCCTTGAAACAGTATGTTTGCTACCTTTTAATGTTGATGGCACATAATAAAAGAGTAAGGGGGGTCTCGATGGCTGCCTTTTAATGTCCTTCACTTTTTTGAAGTTGTTCATTGGGATCAAGTATATATTTGAACATAAATATAAAATACTGGATTTAAACATAAAAATGAAATATTTGAACATCTATTTATGTAAATACAAAATTTAAATGGATTTAAACATATAAAAATCATTTTTTTTACAAAAAAAAGACTATTAGTGATTGCTTAAACCGTCACTATTGGTAAAGTGTTGTTTTTCAAAGCAGACTTATAGTGACAGCAGTCATCGCTATAAGTACTCTCTTGTGATGGAGATTTTATTTAGTGATGGTTTGACCTGTCACTAATACATTTAGTGACAACTCTTGAAGCTTTAGCAGTTCTTAGGGCCTTTAGTGTACGAAAAATCTGTCACTAAAAGTCTATTTTGTTGTAGTGAACTACAAAGATTTCTTTGTCAAGTGAAAGGACCTCCTTGAAGTCGAAGCATCTTGGGAGGATACAAGGAAGCTCTCTTAATTTCAAGGGAAGCTTGATGAGTACCTCGATCAACTGCAATAGTCGTTGAGGGCAGCAACGATTTCAGTAGGGGAGAATATTGTGCACATGAGTGCCCAATCGTGGCACATACATACCACACCATAGCTAGGTCATTTTGCATTTCTTTAACCCATGTATTAGCCTTGCCTAAAGTATTTCGTGGCTCAATGGCCCATTTTGGCTTTGTAATTAGCTTAGGGTGAGATGTGATGACCATGAGCCCCTTGCCAACACATGTTATTCTCCCACCCATGGCTTGAGAAAAATTTATGGTTTCCTAGGTGTTTTTTGGGTTTCTCCTGTCCATGGAGTAGCACCTGTAAAAGGGAACTCGTTGGTAGTTAGAGCTTTCCTCGAAGGCCCACTCTCTAAGACTGTCGCATCCTCACACCACCTCAATTCACTGTGGCAATGTCACATTTTGTAAGTGCTGCTTGACTTTCCTTTTAATAGAATTTGCTTTTTAGACATTGTGCCTTCATCCCTTCTAGATTGCATTGTTTTTGGTGCCCCATGGCATCTCATCTTATGTTGCTTGCAGGTTTGCTCATATCTCGTTGGTGATTTCCCATCACTGCTTACCTTTATTACCTTGCGTTTGGCTGTCCCTCTGATGAGGTTGTTGCTTGCCCACGAGGCTCACACCTCGTTAGGCCTCTCAAGTGTTGCAGCATTGTTTGGGCTCTCTGCCTTCATGCGATGACCTTTAAATGTTGCTCCCTCAAGTCGCTTTTGCTCAATGGTGCACCACCTCGCGTTGCTCCTGGGATTGATTGAGTGTGCTGCTCCTTCTCAAGGCTTACCTAGCGCCCATCTTAGGCACCACATGGTCTTCAAATTAAGCCTGTTATATACCACATAGAGAGTTAAGTTATAAGACATAAATACCCCTTTAAGGCCCTTTGTTTCACTGCCTTTTTTGTGGGGAAAGAGGCCATCTTCTTAATGTTTGTTTTACCCCTTTTTTAGAAAAAAAAATGCCTCATTTTCATAAAAAAATAAGTATTTTTGCTCATCACATGAAACACAATCATCACTTATATAACGCTGGCATTTTCATGGGAAACACATCAATTTCCTGTGAAGATGCATTCATACCTCTGTTGAGAAGAACTTTCACACGCCCTTCATGCAACTTTTTTCGAGTTGTGTGTGTGCCCTTTCTTACTAAAGGGCTTCTCTTTTCTAGCCTTCAAACGATACAGCCCTTAGTTTGTGTTCGCATGGCCTAGGCGAGCCCCCTTCCATAGGCCCTTGTTTCCATGGGATCCAGTCACCCAACAAAGTGATTCGAGGAGAGAATCGAATGACACGATGACATCTCATATATTAATCTATGTTTGAGAGAGCTGGGGGATGGGAGGGGAAATGAAATTCAATAGACTGTGACACCCACCCTAAAACTCTCGAAAAATTGAATCAATTTTTTTTTTAAATAGAGCACACAGCAGAAAATCAAACATTTATTTCTTTATAAATATTTTGTAGAATCTTTTGTAAATATTTTTTAGCACAAATGCACAAGAGTATGGATTGTTCATATATAACAAAAATTTATTTTAAACATATCTATATACATGAACATAAGTTTTCATTGAATAATTAAGAATGCATATCACGGGCTGTTCATGCAAAAAGTGTTGATCATATTTGATTCAACACCCAATACATAAAAAGCCCATGAGATTTGATGTCATAAAACTCTGACCTTCTTTCTCAAGTTTCAAGGGAGAGAAGCATCATGAAGTGAGGATTGCCATCACGATTTGCACTCTATCATGTCTGTAAAAACTTGAGAAAGTGTTGTGGTTGATCCTGAGAAAATCTAATTATCACAAGGCATAACAAGCGTGCCTCTGGGACTGTTTACGATTTAATGAGCCACGATTGATCAACTTAGACTTATGATACTATGATCTATAAACAATCTCCAACCAAATGCCAGATGATCCCACAAATTCCAACGTATGGTAAACATACTTGGAAATATAGCCAATATTTTGAAACTAATATGATTTTAACATTATATTTTTAATAGATCATATTATTAAAAAACATTATATTTACAAAAATTCCCCCATTTTGAAAGTATCTTAAATTTAACCTGATACTAACGTGCTAAAAACATTTTTTTGCCTAGTTTTATGTTATTTTTGTTTATATATTATATATTTTCTATATTTGTATATACCTATTTTCTAGAAAATCTCATTTTTCAAAAGCATGGCAAGACTTTTTCTCCGACAATATTTTGATGATCGCAGAGTCCTGCTCAAGCTCAGCCTGAACCGATCATGTACATGTGTTTTTCAAGCTCGGCTGGAGCTCGACCCGAGTTTTGAACAAGCCTTTTCTATTTTGCATTTCTCTTTAAAAAAATCTCCTGAAAAAAGAAAAATGGTAATATTAGTATGCCCTTTATGTATATGGCCAGGACCCAAAAGAGAGCATTGAATAGAACATGGAGTTCCAAATGGCAAAGTTTATGTTTCTTCAGCGCCATGAAGTTTGAGAAACGAGTGGCGTCCAGCAAGCCTCCTTTGTTTAATATATCACTGAAACTAGCTGGTTATTGCCATCCATCTCCAAAAGCTGGATGGCATTGCTTCATGGGAATCTGGCTGTTACCAATTAAGCAGTCTACTGGCATAGAATTTTTTGTAAACCCGCGATGCCACATGCCTCGTTCCGAAGGCTTGGTCCGGGGCTGACAAATATTGTGAGAAATTGCTTGAAAGTTTAAAATGGCAATTTTTGGTTTGATTTTCAAAATATCACAAGATTTATGAAAAAACATAAATACTGCAATTCAAACAAACACAATATTTGCATTTTAAACGGCTATTTATCGTGAAAAAACTGTGAATTTTTATTTTTAAATATTTTTTTATTAATATTTTCTTACAAAAAATATTTTTTATGTTTTTTAATTTATTTTTTTATTGCCAAGATTTTGCCAAAAAAGCATAGATTTTTGAAAAAAATTTAATTTCTCGCGAGATTTTTGCGAAAAAAAACGTTTGTCACTATGCTAAGAATGCATTGACACTTAGTGTCATGTATTTATCGAGACCCATCCTTCTGTTGGTCACCTTCCTACCACTTGTGCTCAAAATTGAACAATGTGTGGCCTTATATGGGCATTAATTGAGGGGTAAGTAGAGGCCCATGCGTCCCCCCTTTATCCCTACTTTTCTTCATACTTTATTTCGCCTCATTAATTAATACACATGAAGATACTACTTTTTCTGTCATCTTATTGACAATAGGGATGGCAGTGGACCGGGGTAAGGGCGGGGGACAAGGTCTCCTAGTCTGTCCTGTCTCAAAATCCTACCCTCCATCTCCGCTTTCATCCCGGCACGGGTTTTGATTTTAACCTCCATCCCCATTTCATGTCCTCCATCCTCGGTTCAAATGGGGTGAGGCAGGACAGGGCTCATTTTCCCTCAGTCCACTGCCATCTCTAAAGACAGATCAGGGACGGGGCAAGGATCGAAGATGGGGACGGGATGGGCGGGGGAAAGTGTAAGTCCATCCCCGCACGAGTTTTGTTTTTAACCTCCATACCCGCCTCATGTCCTCCATCCCCGGTCCAAACAGGGCAAGGCAGGGCGAGGCCCCGTTTCCCCCCAGTCCACTGCCATCCCTTATAATGGACAAGCTTTAAGCCGCTAGATTTTGCAGCAGGAACATCTGCTTCTCTTTTCATAACTCATTTACTGACTTTTACAAGATAGCAGAAAAACTTAAAAAGAATCCAAAATTGGGCAACCTCACGTCTTAGAGTTAGGGTTCAAAATGAGCTGAGTCAAGTTTGGTCTACTTCAAAACCTGTACCCAACATGGCTCAACTTAGGACTGTTTGGGGTTAGGACCTTGGTGGGGGCAGGTATTTTGCTAGCCCTATTGAAAAAAAAATTGTGTTGTATTTGCCATTCAGGTCACGTTGGAATTTGGAATATAATAAAAACGACAAACTTCTTCATGAAATGCAAAACGCGCGTTCGAATCTTCCATGATATTCAGAGTGAGAGAATTTTTTTATGAAAAAATTTCACATTTTTTTTTTATGATTTCACCAGCCCAACACATGAGAACTCTACTTAGAGTGGAGAAATAGTGATGGAATTTTCAATAGTCTTATTTTCCACGTTATTCGTATGTATGCTTAGCATTCCAAGATTGAAATGCCATATAGTGTTTGAACACGGATGATTATAATGCTAGGGTAGGCTTGCATACTTTGGATGGACCAGGCATGCTGGCGGCTCATCATGGTTTGTAAATGCACAAGTATGTTCACAATCACCGGATCAAACTGTGACTTGGCCGGTCAAGCCTAGTCAAACTAGGGTTTGCTAGTTATATATATATATATATATATATATATATATATATATATATATATATATATATATATATATATATATATATAGGATTTATATTTGTTGCAATCAATTGTACTTACAATCTAGTTTGAATCTCACGATACTAGTTGTTTTGACACAATCTAACCTCATATACGTATTCTGCATGCTCAATTTAGTGGGAATCAACTCTTGGTTCATTTTTTTTTTATAAAAAACATGTTTTTATGAATAAAAAAAAACGGATGCCTTCATAACTGTTGATTTTTTAATTGTCAGAAAAATCTGTATACAGGTCAGATTCCGGTGATCCAAAAGATGGTTCCCACTAAAGAAAATCTGTGTATCACATCTATAGTGTTAGATGTAAGAAAAAAACTAAAAACAAGGGGGTTTTGCACCATTTGCTAGGTCGTGTGAACAAAAAACAAGTAAAGCTTAATATATATATATTAGCAACTAATGACGGTAAGGAACTAATGACTACAAGAAAACACTTTCTTCTTCAAAAAATTTCAATTTATTGTAGATCAAATATTACGGACGTGATCTACATGGTTTGTTCGGTAGGAAACCTTTTTTGAATCATGCTATTATGACAAGTAATCAGGTTTTTAAAGAGGTCCAAAAAAACAACCACACACAATGAGCTAAAATTTTATAACTCAAAAGATTACATTTTTACATATAAAAGCACTATTCAAGGCTTGTTTCTTAGCAAACAAACTATGTTGAACACATCTATGTGGTTAGATAGAGTCGATACAACAGGCACCTATGATTTCTTTCATGAAGCAATTCTGGAGTCACTAGCTAGGTTTAGCACTCGAATCAGACTGTTGTGTGCATGTCAAGAGAGCAGCTATGAGTAGCCATGATCCCCGAAGAATGCGACCTGTTATACCACATACAAAGTATACAGACATACAATCATTACGTTTCAACTGAACACGGATCGGGTTCCATCCTACTACATTCAATCTTAGCCATCAATGTAGGATGGAACCCATCCTATTTCAAATGATGGGGATCCGTATTCGTTTCAACTGGCTTATTCTTTTTCACCTCTTGCAGAGAAAACAACCTAAATGGAGAAAGAAAACCAAACGCAACATGAACAAGCCAAACTTCCTCAAGGCAGATCCAAGTTTACCATACACACGAATTAAAAACTAAACTATTAAATAAATACATCTCTAAACAAATAGTTAATCACAATAAGAGAAGACGACTATGAAACTTCTCATGATCTACTGGCAAACATTTGGTCACTGCAAAATGGTTCATTCCAAATCAAACTCCACTTGGTGGTGGCTTGTACGAGTCCCTGGACACATCAGTGTCCTCAAAGTATGAACTAGACCTTGGGGTGAACTTGTGTGAAGAAGGATATGCCATGACTAGTCGGTCATAGCCAAGATCAACCTCATTGACCAGTTTCTCCAGAGGGACTTCTTGCAGTGGTGCATCTCCATTGAGGAACTGAACCACCAGACGCATGCTCGGCCGAGCTTCGGGCGCCATCTGGGAGCAGAGCACTCCAAGCTTCAGCACC
The DNA here is from genome assembly GCF_984573655.1 of Nuphar pumila. Classification (NCBI taxonomy): domain Eukaryota; kingdom Viridiplantae; phylum Streptophyta; class Magnoliopsida; order Nymphaeales; family Nymphaeaceae; genus Nuphar; species Nuphar pumila. Next base: position 71,335,081 of record NC_143261.1, read on the forward strand.
AACTCTGCCTCTGCCTTTGCATACTTCATATCCAGCCTCTCGTCCACCACAGACAGTATGTCTCCCCTCCTCCAGCACATGTGCACCCAGTTCACTAGCACAACTTCATCACTTGGTCTCATGACCTCAACTGGCCTCCTTCCAGAGGCCACTTCAAGAAGCAATGCCCCAAAGCCGAAGACATCCGAACTCATCGTGGCCTTACCGGTGATCGACAGCTCCGGCGCCATGTAGCCCAGTGTGCCTACTATGTGTGTTGTCTGCGGGTTAGTCCCGTGCTCATAGAGCCTTGCAAGCCCAAAATCCCCCAACTTTCCATTCAATTCAGCATCCAGTAACACATTGCTTGCCTTCACATCTCTATGAACAACAACTTGCTCCCAACCTTCATGCAGATACATAAGACCTGAAGCAATTCCCTTGAGAATCTTAATCCTTTCTTCCCAATTTAGGTGCCTCTTCTTTTTATCGAACAGAAAAGTATCAAGGCTTCCATTTGACATGAATTCGTATACAAGAAGCAGCTCTTCTTTTCTCCTACACCAACCCTGCAACTGAACTAAGTTCCTGTGCCTCAACCTCCCCAAACTAGACACCTCTGAAATAAACTCCCTTAATCCCTGTCTGGTATCATGCGACACCCTCTTAACTGCAACCTCCATGCCATTGCTAGGCAACACCCCTTTGTAAACACTACCAAATCCTCCCCTGCCCAGCAGGCCCTTCTCATTGAACCCTTTGGTGGCTGTGTAGATCTCTTTGTAAGGCAGCCTATGTGGGTAGTCCAGCTCCCACTCTTCAACTGCCTCAGAAGTTAGCCTCCACCTCCTGTACACTAGATAAGAAATGCTGCCTACCATCATAAGAAACAAGAGTGCAAAGGTAGTAGAGTATGACAAGAGCTTAGAAGATTTCCATATTGATGTTTTTTTCTTGGGGATCTTGGGGAGATGGGACAGATCCAGTTCCTGTGCTTCACCATTGATCATGAAGCTCCATGCCAAGATATAGTGATCGCTCTTAAACTTATACGTGCTGGAAGTGAAACCGACGTACATAAAGTCTAGGAGAACAGGGGATAAATCAACAGAATATGATATCAGAGGCCTGCTTGGCTTGGCAGAATATGTTATTGGAGCTATGGTTACATTAAGGAACTTTTCACTTCCGTTGTAATCTATCCATGCTTGGATCAGCTCCCCAGACTTCAGATCAATTACTTCAATCTTGCCATCTTCTGAGAAATAAGCAGCTTTTTTGGAAATGTTTGATATTACGCCATTGATGTCGATGCCGACATGGTTATCGTCGATGTCCTTCAACCCTGAGTCAACATTCGTGTCGAATTCCACTGCGAATACATGGTTGGAGATGTTGCCATTGGCGTTATTCCTCACAAGGCCTAGGTAGCTGCCTCCAGTTGTGTTGGAGAGCATCCATGGAGCGATGGCAAACGTGAAGCCCTTGCCGCCAAATTCTTCGGAATCGGAGACGATCGCGAAGACGAATCGAGTGCTAAAAGATACAGTTGTGCTTGCAGCAGCAGCAGGATATTTGAACTGCATAGGAAAAGGGTAGAAGGCATGGCCCATATTTCTCGGCGAGCGTTCACTGCTGGTTAGACGCAGAGCTCCGGTTGAGGTGACAATCGCCTCTTCAGCTAAGGTCAGGTTGGCCTTCTCAAAGCCATTGTTGTAGATGAAACTGTTCTGAGTTGAAGTTGCAGGTGTGGAGAGATGAAGAAGAAGAAGGAAGAACAGAAGGGTCTTTGGTGGTAGGAGGGTTAGGTCTGAGCTTTCCATGAGATAAGATCTCACCTTAACTTTCAGCGATGTGCTTGATGATGAATGCCAGTAGTTTTGCTTTGCTTCTATAGGAGCTCTCATTCAGTTCAGTGACTTCAAATGGTATGTGGGGAGGTGTTTGTTACAGAGAAGAAAAAGACTCAGGTTGAGATCAGGGGATATTGAAAATCACCACAAATGGTGATATTTCCAGTATCCATCCTCATTATAATGGTACGTATAACCACCATGAGGGGTCCTTTTGAGCTCATCAATGGCATTTTCGTACAGGATGTATGGTGGATAATGAAAATCACCACAAATGGTGATTTTCATCATCACCTGATCCGTCTACAATTTGAAGCAGGGTTCTTGGAGTATAGTCTATGGCCAAGGGCACCTTCTTTGAGAAGAAAGTGACGCCAATGGTCACAGAGATCGTGACTAGATTAGACCGGATGATCCAGAGGATCGTAAATGAACCTATTTAGCCAAGTTTAAACAGTCTATCGATCCAGTGTAAAAAATATAGCGATGTTTTTTAAAATATTATGTTTTTTTATAATGATATTTTCAGATATGTTGATATAATCTGTAAGATATCAGAGATTAAAAAAAACTATTTTGATATTTCCACTACACTCACTTGATATTTACTTGACAAAACCCACTTTTTAAACGTTTCTCTTATTTTTATATTTCATAGTATTTACATATTATGGATATCATAGAGTTTGCTGATATTTTCTTGAGATTTTCCCAATAAGACAGAATGGTTTGATTTATCAAGAGTTTTTCCCTAGCAAAAAAGAAAAGTCCTCATACCTAGATTTGTCACGTTGAGGCTACCTTGCTTATTTCCCGTACCTTTGAGGTCATTAAAGTCGTCAAATCGGCCAACCGTCAATAAATGATATTTGGTGCAGTGCTTATCATTCTGACCTAGGGATGGCAGTGGACTGGGTCGCCTTGTCTCAAAATTTTTTCCTCCATCCTTGCACGATCCTCCATCTTCGGTCCAAAACAGCTCCTAACTATCTTCACGGTCCACTGCCACCCCTATTCTGACTCTTAACTAACTAGAAACCAACCTAACAACATTAATGCTTATTGAATTCCTGCCGGGGTTAGGTATTTTTGTGGGCACCGTGAAAGAGGAAGGTCTATATATATTAAATTTTTTATTAATTTATTGGAAAGGGAACTGTCACTGTCACTGTCAAGATGTTGATGGTCTGCCGGAGTTTTGTTCGAAAATAAGTCAGCTCAATGTTAGCATAATTGGCTTGAATTGGCACAAAAAATAATGCACAATTCTTATACAAAGGCACTTATGAAAAATCTAATATTGTTCAATGAAAAATGTTAATGATCATGTATAGTTATGTGTTTATGTAACTTAATTGTTGACATTACAGCTTGAAGTTAAGTTATTTTCATGTCTCGTACATATGCTGCACTATAAAATAGAGTCCTAACTCGTTCGAGTCACTGAGTCAACTTGCTGACTAATGAGTTTACAAACCCTACTTGTTAAGAAAATTGAGACAAAATTATCGTTTTCATGGCCAGTTGATATGGGTTTAATAAGGGTTAAACTTGATTTTGTCATGGAAGAAATTGTTAGCTGGTATCATGTGATTTTGGCAACAAAAACAAACTGGCTTTAATGTAATATATATATATATATATATATATATATATATATATATATATATATATATATATAACTTTTAGACTTTCTTTTCTAGGTAAACTCATTTTGCGAGCCCAAATGAGTTCTTCACAAGCGGAACATGAGCCAAGCCATGAGTAGCTCGATTGGTTTATTTCCCAGCCCTACCCAGAAGGGTAAATTTTGGCTTTGTTTGAGATTGATCGAGTATATGAAATGTACAGGTTATACCAACTACATTCAATTAGACACGATTGCATTGGTTATAGGTGGCATGAGAAATTACACCTCAGCATAGTTGGCAAACCCGGAGAGTCGACTCAAGAATCACTCAAGTTGACTAGGATCAAACTTCAAATGGGTCACCCATTCAGGTTACTGATCCTAATGCCAATTATAAACCTTTTATCATGCATTTTATGATATTAATGCACAATTCTTATACAAAGGCACTTGTTATGAAAAATCTAATAATGTTCAATGAAAAATGTTAATGATCATGTATAGTAATGTATTTATGTAACTTAATTGTTGACATATTACAGCTTGAAGTTAAGTTATTTTCATGTCTCGTACATATGCTTGCACTATAAAATAGAGTCCTAAGTCGTTCATTGAGTCAACTTGCTGACTCGTGAGTCAAGAGTTGGCTGATCCAAGCCGGAGTGATCACGAGTTTGCCAACTATGTAGCTGAAAATCTGAAAACTGTGTTTGTTGGCCACATTCAAGATCACAGCTTACGCTCTCATATTTTACTAAACTTAAGAAAGTGTTGTGACAGTGATTTGCATTCACAGGATGCTGAGAAAATCCAAGAATGACAGAACATCACAAGCCTACAAGAAAGTTTGTCTGACCTTATGACCAACAATCACAGTTTACATTTTGTCAGTTGTGGTTACTCACCCCACCTATACCAAAGCAAACGTACCCCAGTGATCCCAATGTCCATAAACTCGAACTGTTTCATGTGATACTAAAGGTGCCCAACAGATTAGATTGCTAGACTCACAATTTAACATCCTTGTTCTCGTCTTTTGTTGATATTTTAATAAATCTGTTTTTTTTAGAGAAAGATGTTGGGGGATTACCCCGAATTCTATTTCAGTGAAAATAATCTTACATACGATCTGTCCAAGAGGGTAGCCAATAGGGAGATTTATCCTTTTCGATACAAAGAATTACAAAAACAAAAGAATGAAAAAAAAATCACTACAAGAAAAACTGTTTATACTGGCGCACTAATTGCGCCAGTAAAACCTTTGCTGGCGCAACAATGCGCCACAAGCAGTGCAAGGAAAGGTGGTGGTGTTAATGGCATTTCCTGGCACATCTTTACATAGCCATGAAATACTATTTTTTGCGCTGGTACACAGTTCTGCGCCAGTAAACATATTTCACAAAATTGAAATATCTTTAACTGGCGCAGCTTTGCGCCAGCAAAAATTTAATGCTGGCTCAGTTCTGCATGAGTATAGATCTTTCAAAAAAAACGGAAGGGTCTTTTACTGGCGGAAAACGGCGCCAGTAAAAACTGTTTACTGACACAATATTGCGCCAGCAAAAGTCAAGGATTTTTTTTTTACTGGCGCAGCTTTTGCGTTAGTAAAAACAGCATTTTTTTTTTCAAAATAAACCTTTTACAGGTCACTGGAAATAGCTTTATAATCTTACATGATAAAAAAACAAATAAATCTTACACAAAAACAATGCATCAGTAGAGTAAAAAGGAGCAGCCAAAATGACGTATTCAATAACATCAATGTACACGTCCAAAGCGCTGGATGGTAGATTGGATGATCACTTATACGCATAAAAATTCAGTTACTGTGTAGTGATGCACAAACCTGTCAAAGTAAATTCAATGAAAAACACAACACAAGATGAAACATGAACTATTATAAATAATATAAAGCCATAAGACTCAGAAAGAACAAAATTGATGTGTCACAATTTGTGGAAATGAGAAAATAAAGTATGTCTCAGGCTTCAAGAGTATTCAAGTAATTTTTACGCTGACTTAAGAATTACAAGTGCATCATTAAACAGATTTAAGATCATAAGTTTACAGCACATGGATTTTTAAGTAAAAAAAACACTTATATCATGTGTATTTTCATACTTATGCGCATGTGAATAAACATGTGCCACAGGAATGTGCAAGCAACAATTAGTGAATACCGGCTGGCCATTGGTAAGAAGGGGAATTGGTCACTGTGACTCCTGTCTAGAGGAAGTTGCCAAATCATCTTCTCCATGTCCATATATCTGTCATTGTTGCCATGGTTTAGCATTTCCATTAGCATAGTTAAACCCATTCTCAAGATCATCAACATCATCCTCATCTAAAATACATCATGGGAATACTACTAAAAAAGGGGTAAAAGACAATGCACATAATATTTCACACAAAACTGTCGAAGCAGGTTATATCCCACCCCCCAAAGATGGTCGTTAGCTACATCTCGTGTTCGGGGGTCCCAATGAGCGCCATGTATGTAAGCATGTGTGGCTCGTATCCCCATGTTTGTCAGCATCAGATAGGGTCGTAGTTGCAAAGACTTACATACCCTTTACTGCCATTCTTGTCATGGAACGGAAAAAAATGCTCTCCATCTAGAAAAGTGAAACACTGGTTCGAGAAAAGGACAAAATTGTCCTCCATCTAGAAAAGTGAAACGACGATTCGAGAAAAGGACAAAATTTGCAGCAATTTGAATAGGGAGGTTGATCTTAAGGATTTAAAAAGTTCAAACATTTCGTTTTTGCCCTAAGTAGTAAAGTCTACTAGAGCACCGTTTGTCGTCGTCTGCTGCTGTCAGAGCATTCTTTTTCTTCTTCTGCTGCCGTCAGAGCATCCTTTGTCGTTGTCTGCACAGTGGCAGCATTGTTGCCACCATCGGCTGCATCTACCTTCTGGGTGTTTCTCCTCCACTATCGAATTACCAAAACTCTTATCGTTTTGGTGAGTTTCGTGTAAGGTTTAGTTATGCAAACGAATCGATTTGTAAATCTGAATGCTAAATCTTACAACTGGGTGGTCGTCTTCATGCTAAATAACACCTCTTATCATACAAAAACAAATCAATTTGTACCTATCCACCTTGTGGGCATCAAAAAACGGTTAGCACGATTGGTTCTTATGAAGGCTAAACATTTCAACGACATGTACTTATGAAGGTTGCGATTTATACAACGATTTGTAAGTTTGAAGCAGCAATGATTTATACATTTAAAGCAATAGCGATGTGTATTTATGAAGTTACCTTGATTTGTACTTAAGTTTGCTAAATCTTACAACGATGTTTACTTACGAAGCCAAATATTGTGATGATTTGTAATGTTGGTGATCGTTTAACAAATGGGATAAATTATATTATTATATACTTGGGGAGGCAGTTGTAACGTATAATGATGTGGTTAAATTTATGTGTTGTGCAGGTTAGCAATGTCTACAGCTCGTCAGACAAGAAATATTATGGTGTTCTATGGGATGACTATTAGAGAAGTTATCCGCCAGTCACATCTATATGAGCATTATGAAAGGTACCAAAATATAATGAAGATTGAGAATGATAAAGACAAAGACAAAGCATTAGAATTGTATCATGTGAAGGATTATCCATCAGATATTGAGGCTGAAGATGAAAGAAAGAATGAGGAAGAACTAAAGATAAAAAAGAAGGATGATGAAGAGAAGGAAAAGCAAAAGAATAAAGAGGAGAATGAAAAGCAAAGGCAAAGGAAGGAGAAGGAGGAGAATGAAAAGCATATGAAGAAAAGGCAAATGGAGGAGGAGGAGAAGAGGGAAAGGCAAAAAAAGAATAAGGAGGAGGAGAGGAAAAGGCAATTGAAGAATAAGGAGGAGGAGTTTGAGAAGGAAAGGCAAAAGATGATCAAGGAGTATTTAGCACAGCGAAAGAGGATAAGGCAAATGAAGAAGGAGGCGGAGGAGAGGGAAAAGCAAAAAAAAAATGAGGAGGAGGAGAGGGAAAGGCAATTAAAGAAGAGAAGGAAAGGCAAATGATGAAGATGAAAGAGGAAAGGCAAAGGAAGAAGCATCAGGATGAGAAAAAGAAGGAAAGGCGAAGGAAGGAGCAGTATAAGGAAGAGAAGAAAATGCAAAGGAAGGAGGAGGATGAGGAAGAGAAGAAAAGGCAAAGAAAGGAGAAGGAGGAGGAAGAGAAGGAAAGAGAAAGGAAAAAACAGGAGGAAGAGAAGGAAAGGGAAAGGAAGGAAGAAATTGAAAAGCAGAGGATGGAGGAGATGGAGCGAAGCACGGTAGTAGTATAAAAGTAGTGGGAGGCGGTGAAGCAACAAGAAAGACAGAGGTTGGAGGGATGGGTTGAAGAGGAGAAAAGTGAGACCAAGGTACGTAAATTGATCCTGTCTATCATGATTTACTATGTTAGTGATTACTATGTATAGCAATTTTTGTGATAGCGATTAATGTATAGTGATTACTGTGATAGAAATTACTATATGCAGTGAATACTATGATAGTGATTACTATGTATAGCGATTATTGTGTTAGCAATTATTATGATAGCGTGTGTGCAACGATTATTATTTTTAGTGATTACTGTGTACAACGAGGTGTAGAAGTACAAATGAGACTAATTTATAATTGATGAGAATAATATGTTATTTTGTGTTACAGGGAGGTCAGAAGAGAAGTACAGTACCAAGTGAAAAGCTCAGAGGGCGGTGTCAGTGGCCTGTAGTTCTGTCGTGGTATGGAAAGCTGAGTGAATATTAGAAAGATCGATTACGAAATATGTACTTCGGCGGCCTTCTAGACCAACATTATTTTGAAACATGTTGGAACACCATAACTCACCTGGTAAATAAGTGGAATCATCAGACAAACACATTCCAGTTTGATTCTTTTGAGATCACCATGACCCTAGAATATGTGGGGCAGATTATTGGCCTTAAGTGTCATGAAAGTGTTGTTCTATTACGGGATTCAAACTATAACGCAAGGGAAAAGTTCACAACCTTTCTAAGAATGTTGATGGATGACTAGAGACAATGTATTTCTGGTGGAAGCAATTCTACATCAATGAAAGTTTTTTCTTTCTGTAATAAATGAGAAGGCTGATCCGCTACATGTGCATCTGAAAGAGCTGACCAAGAGTTGTGCGGCTTCCTTCTTTATTTTTTTGGTCTTACTTTATTTTCTGATTGTTCTGGTTCGAGAATAAGTTACTTGTGGTTGCAGTACCTGGAAGACTTAGACGAAGTCGACAACTATGCATGGGGTGTTGCTATGCTCGCACACTTGTACAATCAACTTTACCGTGTGAGTAAGGTTACGAAAACTATCGGGGGATTTTGACCATTTGTTCAGGTATTTGTTTATTATATATTTAGTACTTGTAGACTAAGTTCATTAAAGGTTGTAGTGTTACTAATATATTATTTTTGTAGGCCTGGGCGTTGGAGCATATTGTCGCATTGCGTCCTCAGTGTAGCCCTGTGATTTGTGATTTTCCAAAGATCGGTCGGTGGGCTAAAATAAATGTCAAGGAGGATAATGCTAAGTTCATTTTAGATGATCTGCAACTAAATGAGGTAAATGGTCTAAAATTGTTTATAATTGGTTCAGCATTTATCATTCAGTAGTATAAATCATTGAAATGTTTAGATTCTTAAGTAATCATCACTGCAGGATTTTATCTTTGTTAGTATAAATCGTTATCGCTTTAGCATTTATCTTTTAGTATTGTAAATCATAATAATCGTTTGCATTCTTAGTAACAGTCATTGTAATATAATTAGCACTCATTATTAAAAAGAATTTTAATATTTAGAATTCATTAGCATGAATAATTGTCTATACCTAAACCATAATCTTCAATGTACAAGTTGTGTGGAAACTGTATGGAGATGGAGAGGATGAGGACCAAGAGCTTGTTGTCGAGGGTGTGAGACTGTCTGACCACGATATTTGGTTGTTTAGCAATTATGAAGCTGAGTGGTAGCATGGTAGTCGAGTTCTCCTACAATCTGGCTTGAGAGAGTCTATCCCAAAGAAGCCTGTGGAAGTGAGAAGGAAGATGAATAGTGGTGGGGCCAGGAACGTGAATTGGCATGAACGCTACAGGAAACAATTTGATAGCTAGAACAAAGGAGGTGTTCGTGTCATAGCATATGATTATAAAGAACGTCAATATGATCCCGTCTATTTTCAAAAATATTGAAAACTCATGCATCAAAATCTGAAGATTGAGAATATTGGGAACCCATGCCTCCCTCCTGCCCCCCATCATGTCGCATCTCAGCATATGCAACCTCTCCATTGTCTCTCTTCGGCTACAACAACGATTACCTCAGTAATAATACACGATGAAGATCGAACACAACTCATAAAAGAGAATGTAGTCTCCAACACAAGGTTCGAGATGTTGAAGAGGAAGAATAAGGACTTACGAAAGGATGTGGGCAATTTGGGGAGACAAATGCAGTCACTGGTAGAGATGATGACTAGTGTTTATAATAAGATCGAGGGAACCAAGAAGCTAATGAGGATAGAGAGTCTACCAAGAAAAAGAAAGAGACGATTTGTATGTTATAGTCCATATGAGTCGTCAAGTGTCACTGAATAAACAATAGCGATTCTTTTTATCTCGATAATTATTTGTTGTAATTCTATAATTATTTTTTGTAACGTGACATTCTTTGATTGTTTAATTCTTTTTTTAATACTTGTAACACACATGTTCTGCTGAACAGATCATTGTAATGTTCGGTCTTCATAAATAAAAGTGATCACATTTGTTTTTTATAAGAGATCACAATTTCATTGTAATCAGTTTTATATAAGAGATCACGATTTGTTTTTCATAGAAGGTGTTCTATCACGATCTGTACAACTTATATGAACACTCTATTGCGGTTTTCTTTCACGAGCTTTATCCTAGGGAACGATACGCTCTATCGTTATTTGTTATCGCTTTAGCATTTATCTTTCAGTACTGTAAATCATTGTAATCGTTTTCATTCTTAAGTAATGATCGTTGCAGGATTTTGTATTCATCAGTACAAATCGTTATCGCTTAGGTATTTAACTTTCAGTACTGTAAATCATAGTAATCATTTGCATTCTTAATTATATTTGCAGGATTTTGTATGCCTTAGTACATATCGTTATGCCTTAAGCATTTAACTTTCAGTACTCTAAATCGTTGTAATCATTTGCATTCATAAGTAATGTTCGTTGTAGGATTTTGTATTCCTTAGTACAAGTCGTTATCGCTTTAGCATTTAACTTTCTTTAGTGTAAGTCATTGTAATCATTTTCATTCTTAAGTAATGATCTTTACCGGATTTTGTATTCCTTAGTACATATCGTTATGACTTTAGCATTTAACTTTCAGTACTGTAAATCAGTGTAATCGTTTGCATTCATAACTCATGATCGTTGGAGGATTTTATATTCTTTAGTATAAATCGTTATTATAAATAATTTGAACGATACATTACAACGACATTCATTTACATGAGTATTTAGTTACAATACATCATGACCAATGGATTGGCTTAGATACAATACATTACCATCATCATCATCGAAGAAAATAGACATCAGCATCAGCATCAACCCACGTCCAAATAGTGATGTGCTTCAAAACAGACATCATCAACATCATTTTCAGTATCAGCACTTTCAGTTTACTCAGTGGCCTTCGCTAGTCACTGGGAACATTTGAAGGCAAATCTATGTGCCAATGGTCGTCATTATCTGTTTGCAATTTTTTTTCCACTATGTATATTGGCAACAGATAAAGGTATGGATCCCAACAGGCAGATAAGATGCAGCCCGCACGACTAGCATATTTATCATGAAGTATATCAAAGATTAGGCAGATATAATTCTAATTGAAAAGTATGGTTTGTGAATGATTGAGAGTCTGACAGTAGGAATAGATCACATAGATGGTCATCAGCACCCACCTGGCTATCATGGAGAATATTTATGTTTGCTCTGATATGGCGGCAAAGATTGAGGATGATTATGATCGTTATATATTGTGTAAGCTTCGATATACTTCATGATAAATACGCCACAGTTGTATGTGTCATGAATATATCGATGTATCCACAAAAGATAACCACTATAATCATCATCAAAGATTATACAGATCTTTCAGTACGACATGAAACAATTACGCAATCAGCATCAAATACCATCCATCAAGCAAAGGTAAAAGGAACACGGAAGAACAAAAAAGAAAGAAAAATACAAGGAAGAAGAAGAAGAAGATGAAGTTATAAGAGAAAAAAAAAGAAGTTGCTCTGCTGCAAAAAAGAAAGAGGAAGAGAGGTTAAATAGATTAGGGATTTAGACCTGGACAACAGGTCGGGTCGGGTCACTCCGCCAGCTAAACTCATCACACAAATCGAGATGTTATTCAGACTACAAATCTAGGTAACTTAATAAATACAAATATAGGTTACTTAATAAATATAAACCAACTTACAACCACAATACTTTAATTTTCAAAATTTAACAATATTTGTCCAATTGCGATTTGTTGTTATGAGCTTTTTCAATGTAAATGATATATCCTATCACGATTTACACAATGACTGATTTATAAATGGCGGAAAAGAAAACAATAAACCAATTGACACGATGTTTAGACTGATATGTCATATCACGTTAACTAGTTTTATAATAGGCAGTTGAAACGACATTTTTTTATTTAATTAAAGCGCAATGCAATTAATTTGTGTGCGGTTTTTGAAAATGGGTGATAGGTGAAACAACGTTTCTTTTATATATGAATGACAAGTCAAACAAGTTTGGCAGGCTATTGATTAGCTTTCCTTTAGAATGATGTGTCCGTAAAATGAACATATAACCTGCTTCATCACAAAGGGGGTATCGATATCGATGAAGGAGACGACGATGGTTACATGTCCAGCGATGGAACCGAAAAAGACGATGATAGCTAGACGACCTGCGATGGAGACGAAGGAGACGACCACAGCTACATGACCAGTGATGGCGATTCAGGCATATATTTTCTAAACCTCGTGACTAGTTTCGGTAACTGTGATCATGCAAAATTTTTCCTCTCGTATTCCTTCTCTCTTTTCCTACTCTTTTCCTTTCTAACCTCTATTTCTCCTTTTTGAAGGGAGAAATAAAAGACAGAAAAGAAGAGAGAAGAGAAAAGAAAAAGAAAGAGAGAGAGGAACTCTTTTGCAAAGGTCTCACTTGACCTTAATTTTGAAAAAGATTTAAAAGATTACTCGCCTCCGTTTTGAAATGTTTGCGGGAAAAAAGGAGAGACGGGATTCGCTCATCGGTACGAGGTTCGACCGTTCCTAGAGCCTTTACCAGGGGTAATCGAACCAAGGATCGAATTTATGCTGTTTGCTTTGCCTTAATATTGTCTAAGAATTTATTCTAAGTCTAAGAATTTATTCTAAGTCTAAGAATGCACAAAGAATCATGCTTGTGTAAACGCAAATGCAGAAATGTGTGCTTTTTTAGAAGAATAATTCAGAGGTTTTGGAGATTTTTCAAGTAATTTTGAAATAAATTTGAGAATATGGTGAAGAAATGGTTTTTGAAAGTTTGAAGTTGATTTGAAATTGATGTAAACTCAAAGTTTAGAATCAACTTGAGTTTTGAGAAAGACAACTTCGAGATTCTGAAGTTGGAATCATATTTGAGATCAAAGATTTGGAAACGAATTTGAGTTTAATTCGAAGAATGAAGATTTGAAACAGAAATAAGAATGAAATTTGAATTTGGGATTGAATTCAGATTTGAAAAATGAATTTGGAAATGAATCTTGGATTTGAGGTTGAATTTAGAATTTGAATTGAATTTGAATTTCAAATAAAGAATTGAATTTCCTGAAGAAAGTGGATTTTAGAGATGAAACAGGAAATAAATCTTGAAAATCAAAGCAGGATTTGAAAAGGGAATTAAATTTTGGTTTTAGAGTTTGGAATCAGAATGGAATTTAAAAATAGAATTAGATTTGAGAAATCTGGAATTTAATATGGAATTTAGAAGATGGATCTGGATTTTGGAAGTCCATATAGAATCTGAAGATAGATCTGGAAATCTAGATAGAGCTTGGAATTGGATTCAAGGAATCCAAACGGAATTCGAAGATAGAATTGGATTTTGGAGATCCAGATGAAACTTGGAATCGGATCTGAAAGATCCTAAATCGACTCTTGAGTTTTGAAAAGAAGGATAGAGAATGAAACTTGATCTTCAAACTTGCATTTTGAAATCAAGAGATGAATTTGGGAATTTCAAAGTTGAATTGAATTCTGAATTTTGATCTGAAATATTGAGTTGAATTTGAATTCTAAGGAATGAATTTTGAAAATTCAAAGTTTTGAGATGAACTTTGAATTTTGATCTGAATTGGGAATTGAATTCTGAATCTAGAAATAAATTTGAATTTTCAAAGTCAAATGAGACTTTGAAATTGAATTTTTGAATATAAAATGAATCTGAAATTTCGAAGTCAAATTGGACTTTGAAATTGAAGTTTTAAATTTTTGAAGTAAGATAGAATTTGAGAATAGAAAGGAGATTTTGAATTTACAAATGAGAAATTGAAGATTGATCTGAGAGATGAAGAAGATATTTGAAGAATATCTCTCAAAATTTTCTTGATTTTGGAAAAGAATGATGTAATTCTATCCTAAATGATGAATGAATTAAAAGAACTTTGAAATTGAATTTGAAAAGCATATTTCATTCTTTAAGTGAATTAAAATAAGATTAAAGATATAATACATTCCTGACTATGGTCATTGAATGTATTATATAATAATCATATTTAAATTCAAGTGAAGAATAAAACACATTTTGGTGCTTTTATAGAGTTTAAAATGAAATTAGCTCTCAATATATCCTGACTATGGACATTGATATACATTTTGAGTTAATTTTACGTTAAACTCTGATAAAGGGAGAAAATATTTGGAAAATATGATGATTTATGAAAAGAGATCCAGTGTGGATCTAGTGTTATTCCATAAAAGATGAAAATCATAAGTTTTGTTCGCACCCTGACTATGGCCATTGATGCAAATCGTCAACTTAGGGTTTAGTCACCTTTTATAAAATGGTGCACGTGTCATTCGTGTTTCCATTTGTGAAATTTTGAGAAATAAAAAGGAAAAATGGTATGAAACAGATAATTCATGACATTTACATGCTCATACATTCTAATCTAAAAACTGGAAATGTAAAGTTTCTCATGATCATCTAACTATTACATCATTGAATTGAATAACAAATTTTTAAACTAAGAAAAAAATTGCATTTTTCATGTATTTCCTACAATAGACAAAGTTAGCACAAACAAAAGAATATATATATATATATATATATATGAAACGGAAATATCATATGCAGGATGATGGAATGTTGTGTCTATGCTTTGAGTTAATGAAATTTTTAATATATATCATGGATGAGAAAACACATATATTGAAATGAATTGAATGAAGGAACAAATGTCCAAAGATGCATATGTAATATGCTAAAAATGGATGTTTGGGCTACATGCATAATACTCTAAACATTATTGTTTCAGTTTTGAAGGTAATCTCATGATGCAACTATGACTATGTTGACTTAGTCTTACTGACAAAGGGGAGCAGAACTTTGCTCAGTTCCATACATGGATTATCAAGAAAAAATCATATTACCTAACATTCTAGAAAGTATTCCAACTGCCTTGTAATCTGACACTTGCTAACTCCTTCACGGTAGAATATTAGAAATCATATTGAAAAGGGGATGTCGTGGATATGATACAGCTGGTGGCTGTGAAGAAGATGAATGTACAGGTGCAGAGCATATGGAAAAGTGGAGTAATAACAATATAAATGAAGCCATGCTAGCAATGCTGTGAAGGTCGAAGGTGTAAGTTGCTAATGGTGGAGGGTGAAGGTAGTAGGTGATACAGTGAAATGAATAGTGGCTTTTGCAGCAGGTGCAAGAAGAGGTGAGATGGGGAGCTGCAACAGATGATTGTGAGGATGCAATGGGTGAATAGTAGAGATGCATGTTGTAGCCGATAGAGATGATAAAAAAATTAAAATGTGAGTAGTATGTTGCAGTACAACGCAATATCTAATTATGACACAGAAATTAAGAACATGCATTGAGATTGAGAATGGCGTAAATGAATCTCATGACATGTATCTACCTGATTTTCCAGTAAAAAATTTCACAGCGCATTATAATAAGTTTTGCACTAAATGAAATGAAGTTTTTACAGCCAATCCAAAACAGAAGCTCACGTTAATCAATTCATAAGAAAATATGAAGGTTGGAAGGGGGAGTGCTGGAAGTGGAAATGTGTCGTTGGTGTATATGTGTTGTGCAAGTGTCACATATGTTAATGAAAGTGTAAGTGAGTGATACAAGAGTGTGTGTTGATGTGCTGGAAGGTGGGATGCTTGAGAATGGAGTGCAGGGAAAGATGTAGGAACAATATCAGGGAATACACCTACGAAAGCCTTCAGCAGTATCCTGTGCAAATGATTTGATATGCCACTATATGCTATATGCAGGAAAAAGAGATTTAACATGCATTCATGATTCTGAAGCTGCATGGATCAAGAAAACGATATTCAATCATCTTACATCAAATGCTGGTAAATTCATATTCAATCATCTCACCTCAGGTGGGTGCTGATAAGTTCATTGCCTTGAAGTATATTCAGTTAGAGTACAACATCACTGGGAATGAGGTCAAAGTATTAAAAAAAACGTATATCAACATGGCTTACCTTTTATCATTGTCCATGAATCTGACTGTTACATCTCAGCAACAAGGTGAATCTCGTATTCGCATCCTAACCTGCAAAAAGCATCACATCATTTTGCTGAACACCTACACTTGCAAATTATCTTTGACAGCTTCAATGGGTGAGCTATGCTGCAGTCAAAAGTTCTTGGAAAATTCAGCAAGAATTCTAATTTTGGATCTTACGGTGCAGGCTGGGCTCAAACCTGGGCCTGCATCCATTACCCAAGATATCTGAGTGGATCATACCATTTGATGATGGAGGGTGGTTACGACTCAATGCTTCAAGAAACTGAAGCGTTAGCTAAACACATCTATATGCTTTAGTTAAGATACTATATTGATAAATGCTGCTATGTACTGGTGATGCAAGTAATATGTTATACGATGGTATGGCCAAATGAGATGATGTAAATAACATTGAATCAGGTGTTCCTGCTATATAATATGCGGGAGATTATCATCATGCTGACGATGGTGCTAAGTGAGGGTATGCTAGCCACCAAACAAAACTTCGGCATCAACAAAATAAAATAAAAAAATGCTGGAGACAATGGGAAGATGATGTAATTCTGAAAATATGGGGATTATGGATGGCAAAATCACAGAAATAAAGAAAAAGGAAAAATGGGCAATACATTAAATCTGCAAAAACAGAGAATAGAGATATGAAAGTGTTGTTGTACAGAGAATGATACCGGTGATGCACAGCGATGGGTTTGCAAAAAAAAAATGATGTTGGCTTAATGGGTACAGGGTAATGGATCGGATAGGGCAGTTACATGTTGGAAACCAATGAGACCAAATATGGGACTAAGAGAAAAACCTCAAATGTGATGAATAATCAAAAGAAGGAATATGATACAGGGAACTGAAGGAAAAATATGTAAAAAAAAAAACAATCAAATGTAAGCTTCCAGATCATTGCAAATAGAACTGTATTACCAGATTCCTGCATCATTCACTACTGGGCCAACGCTTAGAGATCAAACTTTTGAAGTGTCGTTGCTAGCAGAGGACTTCTTCCCTGTGCGCCCTTACTTGCCAATGCTTAATGACACATATTTATATTTTCCCATGTGGAGAATCTGGCATTCCATGGTGAGGCCAAAGAGGATAATCCAGCAACACGACAGTGTAAGCTAAAAAACTAGAACATCAGATGCTAAAAAAATGTTATAACATTAAAAAAAAATGCAGAACGCCTTTGCCATGGAACACCAGAACTTATACTCTGGGAGAATTCGAATGAAGGGCTTAACATGCCACCAGTGGATGTCTTAACGGCGATGATGCTGATGGGGCCACGATGAAACAACACAAGGTGTTATTAATGAGATGCTAAAATAAAGTAATTCAAAAGGAGATATAAAAAGCATGAATCTTAATGGAAGTGTAGGACGAATAGATGAGCAGAGGTTGAATTTTCTTCTAACGGAGACATCCCTTCGTGCTTAAGAGAGAGTATCATGGTCCCCCCCCCCCCCCAAAAAAAAAAAAAATAGATTAACAAGGAGAGATATACCAAATAAGATGAACAAACACAATCCGATGTTATCGTGACTGAAGGTCCCAAGCATGTCATCAATCGGATATGAGCCAAGGAAATCAAAATAAAATTGAACAGTACAGAATGCAGAAGGATACTGAATGAACTATCACCCAAATGGTATAAACCTAAGGAAATTTCAAAGAACAACTAAAAAAATGTAGGAACCTTATTATTCCGTCAATATTTGTGATGAGTGGGTCGATCCTGCTATATGAAGATCGACCCCACCTCTGATGCATTTCTATGAAGAAAGTAAAAAAGAAAAAGAAAATAAAGCCAAACTTATTAAAATTTAAGGAATACAGTAAAACAAAGAATCGAATTTAATGGATTAAAAGGGGAATGCGATGGGTGGTTGATCGTTATTGCGATGGGCAATCCGACACTATTGTATGTGCTTCAATAGGAAAAGCAGGAAATCAAAATAGAGGATGGAGGAAGGAGTATACTTACCTTGGATTGGGGGAATCCTCCCTTGCTTTACCGTCAGAATTCTATACTGATAGAAGGAGAAGATGGGAGGTTCGACTTCCTTCAGTTGATTGGGAAGGGAACAGAGGGAAATTAGAAGAAGAACCAGTAATGAAGAAGAGGAAGGAAGGGTAAAGGAGAAGAAGAAGAAGAAGAGGAACTGAAGGAGAAGAACGGTGTTGGGGTGAAAACGGATCCAGATGAAGCATGGAGAATGCATATGGAGGGGTAGAAGATGGATCATGTAAAGAGAAGAGGGGTGCGGTGGTGAAGAGGCGGTGGGTTCATAGGGCTTTCTATAGTCGTTTATATAGAATGCTGAAGAAGGATCCAGAAGGGAGGGAGTGGATGGAGAGAGATCGGGAGCGGGAGGGAGCGGCCTCTGCGATCTTCTTTGCAACGGAAAGCCATTAGGGGCTTTTCAGAGATGGTCCCCTTATTTTGGAAAATTTTCAAAAAGAGGACCCATCTACAAATTTTTCTTAAAAATGGTGTAGAAAGCCATATTTTTCAGAAATTTTTCTTTTTATATTCTTTTTTTGATAAAAATTCTAAAGGTATGAGGAAAATACGGAGGGGGTTTAGGAAAATGGGATCCAAAACGAGGTTTTGAAGGATTTTTGTAAAATATTGGTTTTGAAATTACAAGTTTTCTAAAAATGGGCTTTTTGTAAAAATTTCATGATTTATTTCAGAAAATGACCCCTGAAATGGATCTAGATTCAAGATTTTTAGAAAATATTGGGTTTGGATCTCGAATTGAGCTTGGATCCAAATAAAACATCTGATAAAATACCATGATTTGATTTTTTTGAGTTTTTTGAAGAATAGAAGATCTGGGATCAGAATTGGATCCGGATATTCGATTTGGATCCAAGATTGGGTTAGATAGGGAAATTGAGTCTGGATTCCAGCGAATCCAAGGAATGAATGAAAATTTTATCAAAAATTGACCTGATTATTCAAAAGATGGACCCAGGGGCAAAAAAGGAATTTTTTAGATTTTTTTGGAAAATTTGGGGTGTTCACAGTAACATTTGCCTCTTTTATGGCGTATATTCGATTTGTGTTGTGTACTATAGAAATCAATTTCAATATCGAATATTGAATATTATGCTCATGTCAGTGGAACATCCACAAAAAAAGGTGGGCAACAATGTTATATCGAGCTCTAAGATAACATCAATCGGATGCAAGATGAATTTGCAGAAGGGAACACTATCAGTAATTTTGTACGTATAAAATCACTATCAGTTATATATTTACGTATGCCATGGGTATATATGTTAACAAGTTCATATTTGTTGCAACCAGACTATATCTGATTTCGTCAATTATATTCAAAGCAATGCAACAAGCAATACTAGACATATCATCACCCCTTATTTCATGGTATATTTGTACTCTTATTGGTTTATTTTCTTTTATGATTTACTCTTGTTGCTTCATGGTTTAACCTTACTATTATCACTCTTTCGATCAATAGACTTATGTCTGTCGAAAGCCATACACCATTGGATTTCAAGATGAACTACCATGTTGGGGTAACGATGATCACTGCAGAGACTTTTAAACAAGTGAAAAGGTAAGTGAACAAACCTCTAGTCCAAGGTTTAGGCCTAACATTCCTAACACAATTTGTCTATCGATTTCTAATATATTGTATTGATTCACAGATATTGATTCCTACACTCTGGCAAACTGTTGAGCATTAGGTCTTATACGTGATGGATTTACGGGAAAAACAACTATGGTGCTACAACTCATTGGACTTTCACACTGGTGTACGACGTGACGTTATGCATTTGGTAAGTTTCTGTCTATAGCTATATCGTATCTTTTACGATGGCCCAGATTTTACTATATTCTGCATTAACCACAGGCAGGATTCCTAAAAGACGTTTTGGGTGTCGACATTGGCGAGTGAATCTTGCTATGTTCTGACCATGCTCTTTTATAAAGTAATGGGGTTGATTGTGGCGTATTCATAATGAAGTATATTGAAGCAATATACAATGGACGAGAACCTGGTTTCGACATTGTATATTATTTTTATCCTCTATTATTGGGGACTCAATTTATATATTGGTTTCACATTACATTTTTGTTGCAAGATGATATACCGGGATTCTGCACCGAACTATGCCAAAAATTGATTGAGTTTCTAATTACAGAAGAGAAAAATAATCAAACAGCAAGAGTACTTACAAGGAAACGAACTACGCAATCCCCCCAGGATTAATATGATGTACAAAGATTTCTAAGAGATTTTGTAGACTGTGTATACCAAATTTTGTATACAAATTTTGTAAGACTGTATACAAATTATGTAAATCTCTCTAGGTTGAAATAAAATTTCAATTTTACTAAACACGCGATTAGAGATGTGTATTGTTTATAAATCGTTGTAATGCTTACCCTAAGTAAATAAAAATTGCAAAAGAGATTGGCGATGTATGCGGTGAACAAATGCTTATTATGTTTGGTCATCGTAAATAAAAATCCTATAATCAATTACAGATGTGTGTTGTTCATAAATCATTGTAATGCTTACCCTCATTGAATGAAAATCGCAAAATAAATTTGCGATGTATGCGATCAACAAAGACTTATAATGTTCGCCCTTCGTAAATAAAAATCCTATAAGCGATAAGAGATGTGTGATGTTCAGAAATCGTTGTAATGCTCACCCTTCGTGAATGAAAATCGCAAAATAGATTTATGATGTATGCAATCAATAAAGGCTTGTAATGTTCACCCTTCGTAAATGAAAATCCTATAAGCGATAAGGATATGTGTTGTTCAGAAATCGTTGTAATGCTCACCCTCCGTAAATGAAAATCGCAAAATAGATTTGCGATGTATGCGGTCAACAAAGGCTTGTAATGTTCGTCATTCGTAAATGAAAATTCTATAAGCGATAAGTGATGTGTGATGTTCAGAAATCGTTGTAATGCTCACCCTTCGTGAATGAAAATCGCAAAATAGATTTACGATGTATACAGTCAACAAAGGCTTGTAATGTTTGCCCTTTGTAAATGAAAATCCTATAAGCGATAAGAGATGTGTACTCATGCAAAAACTTTCATAAGAGGTTCAGGGTTTTGGGTTTTGGGTTTTGGGTTTAGGGTTTAGTGTTTCAGTTTTAGGTTTTATGAATTAGGGTTTGGATAGTAGGGTTTAGGTTTTGGGTTTAGGGTTTAGGTAGCAGGGTTTAGGGTTTAGGTAATAGGGTTTATGGTTTATGGTTTATGGTTTTGGGTTTAGGTAGTAGGGTTTATGGTTTAGGGTATAGGTAGTATGGTTAAAGTTTATGGTTTAGGATTTAGGGTTTTGGGTTTGGGGTTTGGGGTTTAGGGTTTAGTGTTTAGGTTTTAGGAATTAGGGTTTGGATAGTAGGGTTTAGGGTTTAGGTAGCAGGGTTTAGGGTTTAGGGTTTAGGGTTTAGGGTTTAGGGTTTAGGGTTTAGGGTTTAGGGTTTAGGGTTTATGGTTTTGGGTTACAGTAGTAGGGTTTATAGTTTAGGGTATAGGTAGTAGGGTTTAGATAGTATGCATTTATGGTTTCGGTAGTAGGGTTCAGTGTTTAGGGTTTAGATAGTAGGGTTTAGGGTTTAGGGTTTAGGGTTTCGGGTATAGGGTTTAGGATTTAGGGTATAGGGTTTAGTGTCTAGGCTTTTGTGATTAGGGTTTAGGATTAGGATTAGGGTTCAGCGTTTAGTGTTTAGGGTATAGGGTTTTAGGTTTTAAGAAGCGACCGCGATAACGATATATCAATCGTTGTCATTGCGAATGATAGCGATACATAATACCTCGATTTGACGAGCTTTGTGTTTTAGGTTTTTGGGTTTGGGGTTTAGGTATTGGGGTTTAGTGTTTAGGGTGATGGGCTTTGTCTATGTTAACGATATATCCTGTCACAGTTGCAAATCGATATCGCTTCAACGATTTGTCCTATCACGATTTGTTTTGACGAGCTTTGTCCAAGTTAAGGATTTTTCTATCACGATTTACACAATAACATATAAAAAACCAAAAAGAGTTTGAATGTCAAATCCACACGAGATGTGCTATCATGATTTGACTGCTATGTCATATCGCGTTGATTAGTTTTGTAAAAGGTAGATGAAATAAAAAAAATTAATTTAATTAATACGGAATGCAATTTATTGGCTCACGCTATTTGAAACTGGCATTATTTTTTGAAAACCGGTGGTCAGTGAAACAATGTTTCCTTTATATATGAATGACATGTCGCACAAGTTCTGGATGGTGTGGATTCGCTTTGCTTCGCGAATAAGGAACCGACAAACCGATGATTTCTTTATAAACGACATGTTCATGAATTGAACATATAACATGCTTCATCGCAATTGGGGTATCGATATCGACTTCTAACAGATTTTATATACTCTACAACCAAATTTTGTATAAAAAAATTTGTAAGACTATGTATACAAATTATGTAAATATCTCTAGGTTGAAATAAATAAAATTTTAATTTCATTAAATATGATAAATAAGTTGGACTATTATATAGTAAAAGCAACTCGTTGTTATGTTCGACTTTCATAATTGAAAATCGTAAAAGTGATTAGCGTTTTGTAAAGTAGAAACGTGTTGTTTTTTTTTTAATGTGACTTTCTATAAGTGTATAAATCTATTTTAATCAGTGTAGCACACAAATGTCACTGAAAAAAATAGGTGTAATGATCGGTGTTCGTAAATTAATATCGAGCAAGCGTTTATATAAGGCTGAAATGATTTGCACAAACATTCATAAATGGCGATCATGATTTGCAATCTGTCTGTAAGATAATGAGCTTTGTCTAAGTGAACCATAAGTGTCATCGCAATTTATACAATGACGTATGAAGGCTACGTGCTAATATGATTTGCTTTTACGGGCAGTGTCTATGTAAATGCAATTTCCTAATCGCTTTTACGAGCGATTGGGGTTGAGGGTTTAAGGATTTTGGGTTTTACTACAATGATACAAAACGAGTTAAATTCTTAAATACAAATAGATTTTGTTCGTAAATACAAACAAAGATATATTGTTCTCGTCGTAACTTCATAATTACAAATCCACATTATTTATATGATTTACAACCACATTTATATAGAAAAAATATTAGTATTTAGTTACATTATCAATGGGAGAACAGTTCCATCGAACACATATCTATCTTTTAGAGACTTAGATTTTTACAGAAGAGAGCACCAAAACATCTGTATCGTTCATCGTTGCGTCCTTCTATGTTGAGGATACATCCTCTGAAAGCAAACGAGCTTGAGGAAAATGGCACCCCACTGCACCATTTTCATCGGACTGAGGTCGATTCTTAGAGATTCTAGCATTGATACACTCTTGACAATAAGCTTCAAAGGTCAATAATCATTTCTTTGAAGGAGCTGAGGGGATACATGATAGATCGCTCACCCTACGCATTTGTCATAAAGTATATCGAAGATTAGGCAGATATTTTTTCAACTGAGAAGTATGGTATGCGAACAATGTAAGGTCCGACAGTTGGAATAGATCAAATAGATGGACATCTGCATCAACCCCCTCCCTTGTCTATCAAGCACAGGTACAAGGAACACAGAAGAACAAAAAAGAAAGAAAAATACAAGGAAGAAGAAGAAGAAGAAGGAGAAAGCAGAGGAGAAAAAAGAAGAAGAAGAAGTTGCACTGCCGTAGAAAAGAAAGAGAAAGAGAAAGAGAGGTTAAATACATTAGGGTTTTAGACCTGGACAATGGGTCGGGTCTGGTAGGGTAGGGTTTTATATATAGATCTATATTAGGGTTTTATATTTTGCAGGGTTTTAGGCACGTGTACAGGCATCCACACGATGTATAGTCTTGGTAAAGTACAAATCCAATTAACAGTTGCAAAACGTTATGAGTAATTCGCTATATTACATATCAATATCGTTCACATAGACAAACAAAGACATGTCTTCGTTTAGTGTTTAGGGCTTACTGTTTAATGTTTAGGGTTTAGGGCTTATTGTTTAGGGTTTAGGTTTTTGTGTTTAGGGTTTAGGGTTTAAGAAGCTACCGAGACAATGATATATCTTTGTTTGTCTTTGTTAACGATAGTGATATTTAATACCGCGATTGACGAGCTTTGTGTTTTAGGTTTATGGATTTTTGGTGGAGGAAATTGGATTTAGGGTTTAGAGTCACGATCTTTGTCTATGTGAACTATATAGCCTATCACAATTTATAGTTTTATGTCAATTTAAGTCATAGTTGAAAATCGATTTCGCTGCTACGATTTGTCTGATCGCGATTTGTGTTGATGATCTTTGTCTAGTTAACAAATTTTCTATCGCAATTTACACAATCACATATAAAAGACACAAAAATGATAAAAAATAAATCCAAATGAGACTTGATATCGTGATTTGACTGATTCGTCCTATCGCTTTGATTAGTTTTGTATAAGAAAGATGAAATGACATTTATTAACTTCATTACTGTGCAATGTAATTTATTGGCTCTCATTTTTTTGGTAACTGGCGTTATTTGTTTGAATATTGGCGGTCTGTGAAACAATGTTTCCTTCATATATGAATGACACGTCGCACAAGTACTAGATGGTGTGATTATCCTCTGCTTCGTGAATGAGGAGAAGACAAACTAACAGTTACTTTATAAACCTTATGTTTGTGAATCAACCATATAACCTGCTTTATCGCAAATGGGGTATCGATATCGATGAAGGAGACGACGACAGATACACGACCAACGATGGTGATTCAGGTGTATATTGTCTAAACATCGTGTCCATTTTCTTCAAAATTTATCGCTTTTATGTCGTTTATGTGATTTGTGGTGTACTGTATAATGGAATTTCAATATTGTTTATTGAATATTCTGCTAATGTCAGTGGAACATCCACCAAAAAAGTTGGGCAAAAACTCAGCAAATCACTCTAAGACAACATCAATCGACTGCAAGATGAATTCGCAGAAGGAAACACTATCAGTAATTTTGTTCGTATGAAACCACTATCAGTTATGTATGTGCGTATACCATAGGTATGTACGTTAACAAGTTCATATTTGTTGCAAACAGACTATATCTGATTTCGTCAAGTATATTAAAAGCAATGCAACAAGCAAAACTAGAAGCATCGTCAGCCCTTATTTTATGGTATATCGGTTCTCTTTTATGTTTATTTTGGTTTTTATTTACTCTTGTTGCTTTGTGTTTTAACATTATTATTATCACTATTTCAGTCAATAGAGTATCGTATATCGATTGTCATACTCCATTAGATTTCAAGATGGACTACCATACTGAGTTAACGATGATCATTGTGGAGACTTTTGGTCAAGTGAAAAAATAAGTGAACAAACCTCTTGTGCAAGTTTACGACATAACAGTCCTAACACCATTTGTACGATCAATTTGCAGATATTGATTCCCATACTTTGGCAATCTGAAAAGCATTGGGTCTTATACGTGATGGATTTACATGAAAAACAACTATGGTGTTACAATTCGTTAGACTTACACAGTGGTTTACAACTTGACATTTCGCATTTCGTAAGATTTCATCTATAAGGGTATCGTATCATGTACGGTGGTCAAGAATTTACTTTCTTTTGCATTAATCACAGGTCGGTTTCATCAAAGATATTTTGGGAGTCAACGTTAGCGAGTGGATCTTTCGCCTTGCACACGATGCTCCTTTACAAAATAATGGCATCGATTGTGGCGTATTTGTAATGAAGTATATTAAAGTGATATACAATGGTCAAGAACCTTATTTCGATGTTGTATGCTCTTTATTACCCTCTGACATTGGGGACTCAATGTATATATTGGTGTCACATTACATTTTTGTTGCAAGTTGATATGCTTGGATTTCGCACAAAACTATGCAGAAAATTGACGGTGTTTCTAA
Organism: Nuphar pumila; assembly: GCF_984573655.1. Taxonomy (NCBI): domain Eukaryota; kingdom Viridiplantae; phylum Streptophyta; class Magnoliopsida; order Nymphaeales; family Nymphaeaceae; genus Nuphar; species Nuphar pumila. The sequence goes on from NC_143261.1 coordinate 71,361,292, forward strand.
TTGTGGAAGAGAAAATAACTCAGTCGGCAAGAATACCTAAAAGGCAATGAACGACGGGACCCCCCATGCAGAAGTAATTTGATGTGCATCAACTTCCAATAGATTTTATAGACTATACAACCAAATTTTGTATAAACAATTCTTATAGACTATGTATACAAATTATGTAAATATCACTAGGTTCAAATAAATAAAAATTTAATTTCACTAAATACGCCAATAAATTGGATTGTTATATAGTAAAAGCAAATTGTTGTTATGTTCGCCCTTCGTAAATGACAATCGTTCAAGCGATTAGCATTTAGTAAAATGAAAATGAGTTGTTTTCTTGAACGTGACTTTATATAAGTGTACAAACATTATTTACAAAAATATTAATAAACGGTAAAATTGATTTGCACAAGCAATGACAGTTCACCTTTACCACGATTTGTGCTCATGAACAGAGCGATTGCCATCCAGTTGTGACTGACATAGATGTCAATTCGTAAATCGTTATACCATCGTGATTTACAAAATAACGTATGTCTTTTAGACAACAAACTTTGTCTAAGTGAATGATACGTACCATTACAATTTACACAATGACCTATGAAGGCTATATGGTGTAGCGATTTGTTATTACGGGCAATGTCTATGTCATCGATTGTTCCTAATCGCTTTTACGGGCGATTGAGAAAGATGGTTTAAGGATTTTGGGTTTTGCTTCAACGATAAAAAATGAGTTAGATTCTTGAATACAAACGATTTTGTTCAGAAATAAAAATAAAGACATATCATTGTCGTCGTAACTTTGTAACTACAAATCTACATAATTTACATGAATGACATGATTTACAACTACATTCGTAAATAAAAAATATTAGTAGTTGGTTATAATGTCTATGAGCAGCTGAGGATACATCCTCTCCAAGTAAACGAGCTCAGTAGTAATGACATCCCACTGTACCTTATTTCTCAGTAAACGAGCTATGTTGTTTTGTTAAACTCTTAACAAATCCGACAATGTGAAAATTGGGTCATGCAAAGAGTCATGACAACTAACTTGATGGTAATACTTAAAAATAGTCTACACACGATTCATGTGTTATATAGCTCGCTTTTGAATTGATCTGAGTCTGTCATGAAACAAAAAATATATGACACTACATTAAGTTTCACAAGAAATGCAAACATCCTCCCAACATTGATTATATACTAAAAGACTTGTAAAACTGAAGCTATCATTTCGAGAAATCTGGTCGGGAGGATCGAATGTTACAACGTTAGAAATTATGTATGCAGGGTATTGCTGTATGTTGAAAATTACACAAGTTAGATATTGATAAGCTTCACGTAATGCAATTTACATGGGAAGCAATATAATGTCTTGCATACCTGTTCATACGAAGGGTTTTGTTGCTTTTGATTAGAGGTTGGTTATTTCTTAGACCTTTTCTTGCCAACCAATTCTAGTGCACCATTTGCCCTCCAACGACTGCGATCAGAGGCAAGTTTTCTTTTGATACCCTTTGCTTGGTGAATATTTCTATCATAATCAACAATGTTCACTTCTGACTTGTTGAAGATGATGTTTACGCTTTGATGCAACTTCTTAGGAGTGTCAAGAGAAGCATGATTTTCACCTACGTTGTTCGATTTCATTATCTTGGACTGATATTCATGAGCTGCAATGGACTAATGGTGAATTAACTGTACATTTTCAAGTAACTTCCTTGACGCTTTTCTCAATGCACATAGGTTTTTTCACTTTTTGATGCCAAATCTGCAACATGCATAAATGACCTACACAGTTGTTGGTAATGGAAGGCTATGTGGCACTTCTCATCAACACCAGATTGACTAACATTATCCATATCCAGCAGTTCAATCTTTGCTTATCTCCTCCATCTTCGCATTAAATATGACTCAGGTATTTCTTGTATCTTCTCTTGATTAAGTGCCTTTAATGCATGACGACATAAAATATCTTTGAATTCATATATTTTGCATGTACATTCAACTTTTTTGTTGTCAATATTGTACGTGGCATGTGCTTCTTACTTTTTCTGATGCTCTTCGCTCTCCCATAAAATATGGTATTTGTGCATATTCTCGGTTTACACGAGTTCTTCTATGTTGTAATTCATGACATGTATAACCTCTTTCTTAATCCATTCAAATACAATTAGTGTATACAGATCTGCAGGTCACATCAATAATTTCATGCTTAAAGTTACAGGGCGTGTATTGAAGCATTTCACATCTTGTTCAAGCTTATTTTGTCTTAGACCGTCTACAAATAATTCATATTGTTTCATGAAGCGAAACATTGTTAAACATGAATACAGGGTTTTCTTCAGTGTGGCATGCATAGATTCAGCTCTTTGTGTGCTTATCATACATGCACAAAAGTATTGTCTTCTATATGCCAATGTCCACTTCTCTTTTTCTGTATGTAAATTTTGTAACCACAGACAGTCTTCAAGGTCGTATATCTGAATCATTTCCTCCCAATCTGACATAAAGGTGACCTCGTCTACACTCTCAAGTACACACTATATAACTTTTTTGTCAAACTCTGTCTTCTGATTAAATATGTGTCCTATGTTCTTTGCTACATTTTGAAAGATATGTCACAAACATAGGCAATGATGTGCATCTGATCACACATGAAACACTGCAGCCGTAATTATGTAATCACCATCTGTAAGTACAGCTTCAAGTTGATTCTCATTCATTATCTGTATAAATACTCTGAACAACCACTCAAAGCTTTCCTTAGTCTAGTCATACAAAAAAGTGTCACCTAATATACAACTTTGTGAGTGATGGTTCACTACGACAAACTGCGCAAATAGCCACTGTTCAGTATTAATCTTTATTGTTGTATCAAAAACAAACACATCATTAAAGCATTCATAATCTACTCTTGACTTTGAATCTGCCCCAAACATATTCACAACATATCCATCTTTATCCAGTTGCATTGCACTAAAGAAACCAGGGTCAATGCTTGATTTCTTCTGTAAGTAATCAACCAAAGAACATATTTCTTCATTCTTCATGTTATTTGTCATCTCCCTTCTCAAATGGTTTCTTTGACCCATAGGTGTGAATGGCGCATTCTCGTGACCACCATCTATGTGCGCAAACAAATTGTATGTCTTCATTGGTGCAATGTCGGCACTATCAGCTATTTCAGCCATTGCAACATGCGCTACAGTTATTTTACGATGTGACCTTAACATAAGAGTCATAAATGAAACAGATAAATCATGATTATGATCACTGATTAAAGTATGAACTACATATTTCTCATTCGAAAGTCTTCTTAACATCATTCTTGCTGGACATCCACATCTTGATTCTGGCATGCTCCTTGTTGGATTTTCAATTGATTTTTTCCAACCTTCCTTAGAACAAACATATGTCTTTCTCACCATGACACCCTGTGCATTTTTTGACCAAGGAAACCTTCTAACACTGAAGCCAAATTTTAAGGCATAATCATTATAACATTTATATGCAGCATCCTCAGTATTAAATTGCATTCCTTCTACGATAACAGAGTCAGATGTACTATCATGTACATTCTCAGTGCCTGCACCTTTATCAAGTGTACTGTCAGGATCGTCTACCTCACTATCGAATTGCATTTCTTCTGCTGGAACATTCAAGTCAAGAGTGAATCCAATGCATGCACCCTTGTTATCATGTGCATCATTAGTGCACGTGTTCACTTCTTCAGGTGCGTCATTAATACATATGTTCACTTCTTCATATCTTTCAAATGATTGAGATAGATCATCTTCATTACAACCAGATGATAAGCTCACCACTGTTATAAGCAAGATATCAATTTGCGTTAGCAAGCGCATACATTTACTACGATTTATTCAAGATGCATATAACAACGGATACCGATAAGGTTAAGCAAGTCAAAGAAACGATTTAATGAATCGCAGTATAAAAGCAATTGTGGTTTGTTATTTGCTTATACTATGCATCGAGTTGTTACTTACCATGCCAATAAAAGAAACGATATATCGTACATGTGTGTTGACAATAGCACTTTAATTATATCTACGATGCTGTGAAGCGAGTTCAATAGAAATTGCTAAATGAGCAGCGATTTGAATACAAAAATCACCACCGCAAGCATGTAAAAATATATTTTTGCACGCACACGTTTTAAAAGTCTTTCTACAAATATCTTACAAATATATACTACAAAACACATAATATCTTACAAATCGATATATATATCGCATAATATATTACAAATCGATACGACAATTCAGCATAATACCTTACAAATCGACACTACAAAACACATAATATCTTACAAATCAATAAACATATCACAAAATATATTACAAATTGATACAAAAATTCAGCATAATAGCAAACAAATTGATATTAAAAAACCAAACAATATCTCATAAATTGGTAGTATATTACTAAAACCGCGATTTGAGATACAATGCATATACTAAGTGAATGAAGGATACCGAATGGGGTAGAGGCCCTTCCTCGCATTTGTAAACAAGCATTCTTGTCAATAGGTCTCAGCGTCTTACAAATATCGATAAGTTTTCAACTATCGAAAGAACAAGATCCACCTGCAATAACAAAAGAATGCTTTAATGACACTCAAGACGACATATGTTCTTCAACGATAGCATGATTTCATGAAAAGGTACTCACGACGCTTTAATGGCACTGGCTGGAATGTTTGTGCATCATTGCTTTCTTCTATAATGCCTAACGATAACGAAAAAGAAGAGAAGACTATAAAGAAAGATGGCCGACAAATTCACCTATAACACCAACCAATGATCGAACCAGTCGATCGCGAACACGGGAATGTTTTGTAACACAAGGCAGGAACAAGTAGGCGACAATGTGTTATAAAACAGGCTAAAAAACAAGGCGAGAACCTCGACTCGAGACGACGGCAAAATTTGCGTTGTTAAAGGGAGCTCCTGTTACAACAGATGGTGCAAAAGTTTACTGCTTAGGGCAAAAACGGAACGTTTGGACTTTAAAGAGTTAACATCATACTTTCTGGATGGAGGACTTGTTTTGTCCTTTTTTCGAACCGTCGTTTCCCTTCTTTTGAATGGAGGATATTTTTATAATTTTTTTGAACCGTCGTTTCATGACAAGAATAGCAGGAAAGGGTACTTAAGTCTTTGCAACCGCACCAGATTCTAATGCTAAGTGATGCCGACACACAAGGGGATACAAGCTCCACGAACTCTTATACGTGGCGCTCATTGAGACCCCCGAACACGAGATGTAGCTAACGGCCGTCTTCGAGGGAGAACACATACCACCCTCTCACTGTCGAAGCAGGTTATATGTTACTGAGTCATGTAAACTACGACAATTTTTTCTTACATTCTAGTATTCTGTGGTTCTCTAAAAAATGGTAGCACAGAAGCTATTGCCCAGCACACTAGCAGCACTAAGAGGAGCCCTCTGTGAGAGACTGAGGTTCTCCCTCTTGCAAACATGCTATAGGTGGGATAGTGAGGGACTCCAATCCCCCATAAGCATTCCAACAGAAAGGATCTGCAACCATCTCTCCTTCTGCAGGAAGAAGCTCAACTTCTCCCAGTGTTATGTTGGAGCAGGGCATGTTGTCACTGCAAGCAAAATGGATCGACTGGCTTCGAACATCATACATTCCCTTAATATTTCTGTATGCAACATCTGCAACTAATACAGCAGATGTCTGTTTCCTGCGTGCTTTTGACAAGCAGTAGTACTGATCTATGATCACGCAGTTTCTAACATTCTCCATATAGACATTGCTGAAAGAAATGCCTGATACAGTCCTCATCCCTCATTGCCATATTTTGATCCTTATGCCAATATCCGAGTTTCGTATGACTGAGTTGGAGACGGATATATTTGAAACACAGGCCAGTGAATTATGGACTCCGAGACTTCCAATGCTGGTAATTAGTAAATTCCAAAATGGCAAGTAGTTAAATTTACCAAAAAAACCAAGAGAAGACTAAGAATAAACACTACAATCCACTAGAAGTATTGTACCTGATGCCATGACTAGGCCCACATGTAACATTTGCTATGTTAACTTGTGAACAACCCGGTCCAATCGATGTGCAATCATCACCTGATCAGTACAACAACTTTGCCTCAGAGTCGACCAACAACTTGGAAGAACCAAAACAAACTAAATGTACAGAATCTTTGTTGGCGAATAGTAATAAAGGAAAGATTATAAGCTTTTACCATTGCTTATGAGAGAATTGTATATGCCAACAAACTTTGTGTTCTCAATGTGAATCCCATCAGTATTGAGACTCGTTGCAGGGGAAGAAATGGAAACACTGTCAACGAGTACGTTATCGCAGGAATCAAATTTGACATGGAATTGAGGGCTGTTTTGGATTCTGATCTGACTTACTGCCAAGTTTGAGCTCTCAAAGAACCGAATGGCATGAAATAAAAATTGAATTTTTCAAAATGGGTTGTAACATATGTTCTTGAACTTACTGCAGGGCTGTAACAAGGCCCAGGCAATGTAGACCCATTTGGGCCCTGAAACCAAGTAGAAGATGAAAACTTGATCAATGACAAGCCTATCACAGATATAAGTGGAATGGCACTGCATTTGTATAATCTTGAAACTTAGTAAATGATTATAAATCCAATAACCAAATTCATAAAGCATGCATCAAGGCTTGGGCAATTACGTTGCAGGGGTTATTGAAGTGGGTCACAACGTCGGTAATAGTTAACAACAAATCCTCTGTTTAGCATGGATTTGAGAAGAACTCAACTAAGTTGACTTACCCATAAAGGCATAAACAAAATGATTGTTGCTATTACAGCCATCTTTCCTGTATCATGCTAGGATAAATCCAATATGCTTTGTCTTCCATATAAATAACCAGACATTGCAAGATCAAGTAGAAGCAAAATGCTGAACCAATTTCTTTTGATAATACGTGCAGGGTCAGCACATCATTGGCAATCTCAATCCCAAACATTTAAAATATTCATTTCACTCTTAGCAAAAACCGATGAACTAACAAGAAACATCCAAATTAAAAGAGAAGCTCGTGATATCAAGAAAAGCATTCAAACTGAATTTAATGCTAAGTCCACAAAACAAAAAAGACAACTGGTTCCAAAATACTCTGGTAATAAACACTTGGTAAAAAAATGAACACATAATTATGGTAGAACAAAGAGCATAAGATCCATAGAAGATTTTTTTTTTTATCATTTAGATATTGAACCTTTATTTTTTTACTTCTATGCACTTGATGAACAATTATATGTTAAAAGATGTGTTTTTCCTCCGAACAGAAAACAAATCGCAACAATGCTCACTCATACATCATATGTAATTGATATGCAAAACAATCAACCCAAAAGTTTCATTCATCAATTAAATCTCCCCAAGAGAAACAGGGATTCCTCAAATAAAATGCCAGCATCATCCAAACAGAATGCTCAAATAAAATTCCTCAAAGATGTGTTTTGAGACGATTCGATTCCTGATTTACTTTTAAGTGGTCTTGTGCTCTCTGCTTTCTAAAATTTTAAACGGGTCGACCCACCTAACCTGTTTATTAAACGGGTCGGGTTCATGTTAGGGGTATGCCAACCTGGCTGACCCGTTTAATAAACAAGTTAGGCAGGCAGGTCAACCCGTTTACCTGAATCCAACCCGTCAACCCGTTTTTACCCGACCCACCAACCTGCCCGCCAACCCGTTTAGCGAACCCAACCCACCAACCCGTTTACCCGACCCGTTTATTAAACGGGTTAGCCGTGTCGCTGACGGACATGCACCACGACATTCATAACATGCAGCTGTCAGCAGAATAAATTTGTTTTACTCTCCTTTAAAAAAAAAACTTATTTTTTCATGAGTAGTCTGCCCAAATTCATGAACTTGGACATGCTAGCCACAACTTCGGATGTCTTCCACAAGTGATGCTACACTTTTTTGGGACAATAGGTCTTCATTAAATAAAAAACTTACAGTAATATTTTCAATATGTTTTTTTATTTTCTATTCCACCTTTTTCTTGGGATGATGATATGGGTTGGGCTTGAATTCAGCTGAATAAGCCTACACTTTGGTAGGCTTCAGTTTTGAATAAAATAAAGTTACATGACTGCATTTAATTTTACATTATTATTATAATTTATAAGTGGCTTCATGTTCCAAGATCCAAAAGCAGCTTCCCACATTTGCATGTGTCCTCTTTCCAACCAAGAATTATCACTACGAGGATGCATATCAATAGCGGTGATATATCGCATCACTATTGGCTTATTTTTCATCTGCCCTATGAAAGTAAGAATTCTTACAAAAAAGAAAAGACTTTTATTAAGTAATAATGATCATATTTATAGCTCACAATTAAAAGGTGAAACAATACTAAGAATGAATTGCGCCGAAACAAAGAACAGCGATAGTTGTGTGGCAATCTTTAACGACGAAGTTGGCAAGATACTTGGCTCACCGTTATAAGCTACTTATAGGTTATAACAATGATGTACTATTCTCACTGTTGTAGAGTATAACAGTGAGATCCCTGTGCGTCGTTATAGGCTATAACGGCGAGACGAGGATCTCGCTTATAAAATCGAGATAGGGATCTCACCCTTATAGGTTATAAACCTGCAAACAAAAAACTAATTAAATTTAGTTTTCTAAAAAAAAAAATACATTCGGAGAATATAGACATTGGATAAAAATTCAAAATAGAGTGCACTAAACATTTTTCATGACCAAAAAAGCTCCATCACAAATATAGCAAGTTTAAGCTAAACAAATCCTCAAATATTAGAAATTCACATATCTAAAAAATAACACAACATGAAACTTGATTCCATTCGTATACCAAGCCTTAGCAGAGTAACTTTGTTTTTGTCCGTAGCTTTATCATCAAATGAAACTACAAACAAGTTTTATTATTATCATTGACAATATAATCATTGCCATCAATGTAGCAATTATCACCACCACCAAGCCTCATTCATAGAAATAAGAATATCACAAACACATTGGAACAGCACAAATATATACTCGGCCTTAAACAAACCATCTTCAGAACACATTTGATATGAAACTCTTAATATTCACAGGCTCTGCTGCATGTGAACCTTGAAATAATGGAGAGATGAAACAACAATGATGACAAAAGAATAACACAAACTTTTTGCATGTGAAATTTATTTACATAAAATATTGTCAAGGGATTAAAGTGATTAATGTACTATGTGCATCATAATGTTTGCATAAACAACAGGAAACAGATTTTGAAATACATATCGATTAGATCTACACTCGAACCTGGTGCAGCTTTAGACAAATACACTCAAAGCTCCCTTTCAGGATAAGCATAAGCCTGTCAGGTATCTCACCTAGTTTGAATCCATCTTTGTGGCAACTACCATGGTTGATCCTGATGATTAACCTTATGCAGTTTAACATGCATAAAATTCTGAGAAAGAGTAGTTTAACATGGATATACTTATGAGTAAAGAGCTAAGACTACTTGAAAAAGTAAAGAGTAGTTTAACATGGACCCAGCCCTAGCCTGCAAGAACCAGGTCAGGCAGTCCCAGATGATCAGGCCTTCTCCCAAGCTGGTTGCTCTTTCATGGGCCAGACCCAAGCCCAGCCTGTCCTTATCCAGCATCCACCCTTGGAACAAAGGGCTAAGCCTTGAGGAGAAAATCATTAAAACATTATTTTAACCAAATTACCTCTAGCTACATAAAACAGCATACAATGATCAACTCAAATGCAGATAGGACATTAAAAATTTATTTACAAAGAAGTTTTCCCAGGAAAATGCCAGCATCTTAAAATCCATAAGAAAAGCAAATATCAAACTTTCTAATTGTAATTTCCAACTCAAGCTCTTGCAACCACGAAACACAGTGAGCTAAGTTACTCAGCCTTCATGCTTAACTAAATACAAACTTGAATAAACAAGGAATTCAAGAGAGAGAGAGAGAGTGAGAGACATCTTATAGTTTTGAGATCACAAACCAAACAACACCCCATCCCTACAAGAAGAGACTCGGTCAAAACTATCAAACACATTAAAAGAATGCATGGATTTTAAGAGTAAAAACACATATAAGTAATAAGAATGAGACAAAATATACAACAGTGTCAAGTTTCTTGCTTAGATGCTATATAAACCTTGAAGATTTTGGATTTAGGATGAGGGGTTTTGTCTATGTGCATCCACAAAGTCCTGCATCTAAACTTCCTAATTGTTTCTTTCTCTCACTCCATTTTCTATCATTCTCACACCTTTTTTGCTTTTTCTAGCTCTTGTTCTTCTAGATTTGTCCTTTGTTCTTCTCTTAATTGTTGGAGCTCCGCCTACGTCGCCTCCAGTTGAGAAAATAGCTCTAAAACTCAGACCTGGCTGTAGAAGGTTGATTTAGATGGAATGACAAATGAACCCATTCTTCTCACATGTTTGTACCGCTTCTAGAGGACCTTGATAAAGACCTCTTGTTGCATCATCGATGACCCTCATTATAAAGAAGATGTTGAACTTTCAATCTCCATAAATTATAATTTTGTTTGCATATCGTTCATAAATGGTTATCAGTAACTAATGTTAATGTATAAAATAGAATGAATGAATGTTACATTATAAAGTGTGAGTTACATACAAAGGTGTTTTCTGCTTTACTATAGATAAATGTCTTGTGATCTGAATGGGTGTGTGTCTCTTTATAGAATACACTCATTGTCGATTTGTGCTCATTTATTTCAGTATGTAAATAGCAAATTAAGAATTTATTAGATCAAACATATTTAGCATTATACTATATAAAAAATAATAAACTTAGAAAATAAGAAACTTACCCTTGTATGATACCTTTGAAGGTACGTAGGATCATCTGTTTTGCTTTATTCATCGAATTTTGAGAAATTTTCTTTTCTTTGGAGGTATAAAGATGATCCATTGGTATCATAACCCCTTTTGAAAAACTTTTTTGCCTTTGTGTGGTTTTCATCTTGAAGCATTACACTTGGGCATGTTTCGTTCTTCTCATGCTCCTCCCAAAAAAGTATGCAGTCATTCACGCATGCATCTATCTTTACATAATCAAAGTCTTTACGATTCATAAATTTATTCTCCTCATAATAAGAGTTTGGCAATCTTTTTCACTCAGAAAATGCCTCTTTCAATAAATCAATCAGCATGTTAAACAATTTGTTACTCCAATTATTCATTATTTTGATATGCAACAACTTGAGAATGAAAGTTATTTTTGTTAACTTTGCATAACCTAGATATAAATTGATCCAGAGATCACCCCTTAAGTCTTAAAGGGGCATGTGTTCACCATCATCAACTGGAGTTGAATCAAATATTGTTTCCATAATAACGTCATCAAACATTTCTTTGACCCGATCGTGAACCTCTATTATATCCTCGTTCTCATCATGTTGTACATGCACTGCATATACGTGAGTTTGAGCTACACTCACGGATTGAATATATTGCAGACCGAAACTATGTTTGATCGAGTATAGTTTGATCAGGTGTAGAACTTTAAATTTTTTATTATTGCAGTCCCGACATGGGCATCGTATCCTACCAGCGAAATCAACATGAGCATGTGATGCTTCAAGGAATCAATCAATTCTAGATGTATAAGATTCAAAACTTCTGTCATGAATGTGTATCCATGATTTATCCATATTCATAGACAGTGACCAAACTATATTCAACAAGAGAATCTTTGATTAGTGAAATATATAAGTTTAATTTATATATATATATATATAATCAGTTTATATATATAAACATTTGATTTTTGTCGCATATGGTTCAAAACTGAAAATTTGCCTAGTGAAACAACATTTAAATTGCCACCATTTCATTTTTGAAGGTTCGAACATCATAACAGCAAAAATGTAAGGCCATATATACATATTAAAAACAAATTTTTAATTTAGTTTACATATGGATCAACTATATTTTTTTCTCATGAACAACATACATGATTCAGCCACTCATCTATCACCACTTCATTCTTGAAGTTTAAACACCATAATAGCCAAAATCGTACAGCTATATATACACATTAAAAATAATTTTTATTTCAAATTATGTATACATCAACTAAATTTTTTTCCTCATAAATTAAGTGAAAACTAAAACTTAAAGTTTATTTATACAACATTACAACTACAACAAACCAAAAGCTTATTGCCATAAAAAATGTAACAAGTGACCATATAGAGGTTGACAAACATCACCACATCAAATGCCATTTGTAGGACCAAAAACAATTCCAAAAGACATTCATTTAGCCTATATGTGATGCTAATCTGCGTTGCTAACAAGCAGAAGAAACCAAAAGATGGTGAAGATAGGTCACAGATAAGCATAAGTATAAATAATGATGTAACATCCAAAAAGAAGTTGCAAATGTTAATGTTAAAAAGAAGCTACTATTAGAAAAATCAGCTCCACAAACAGTGCATGTGTGTAAAGAGAGAGAGAGCATTCTGATACTAAAAGGAGCAATAGAAAGTAATCAAACCTTCAACTTACTGTTAAAATAAAGGCAATTGTAAAAATCTCCCTAGCTTGACATCTTTTATTGAAGACATAACACAGAGCATGTGCCTTTACCAAGAACCCCTAAGCAATCATATTGTTGGGTTACCAACAAAGAAATGCTTATATATATATATATATATATATATATATATATATATATATATATATATATATATATATATATATATATATATATATATATATAGAGAGAGAGAGAGAGAGAGAGAATAACAACTATAGTTATTGAGTTTCCAAACAAATGAAGGGATCTCTTTTGTACTTCACCCAATTCACTAACTCATAAATGAAGGGAGTTTAATTTTTAACATGGTTTCCCAAACCCAGTGAGAAGCAGGAGTTTTTTCTTATATGTAGATATATATTTCAGATCAAAAACTAAAGAAAAGAAAATTAAATGCCCAATATAATCAAGGATTCGTAGCTACCATCAATTTTAGACAAACCCTACTCAAATCATGTCTAACATATGCCACTATCGCATAGGGAGGGGTCGACACCAAACTTGATTCGCAATTCCAATAGGCACAAAACCCAAACGGTGTGTGTACAAAATCCGAGGGAGTTTGAGAGAGGAAGAGGGCAGTGTGAGAGGGGTTAGGGCAAGAAAAGGGGGAGAAAAGGGAGTTTGGGAGAGGAAGGGGGCAGTCTGAGAAGGGTTAGGGCAAGAAAAAGGGGAGAGAGAGAATGTCATGAGAAAAGGGAGAGAAAAATGTTGTGAGAAAGAGAGAGAGCGAGGGCATAGAGAGAGTGAGCGTTGAAAGAAAGAGAGTGAAGAGAAAAATATAAAAAGAGTCCATCGGACCCTTTTAATAGAAATCACTCTATAACGACAATATAAGTATCCCCATTATAGAGTAAAACCCTATAACAATGAGAGCTAGATCCCGCTATTATTGATCTATAATAGTAAGATTTTTTGGTCGTTCAAGTGTTTTAACGGCAATATCTAACGGCCAGATAATCTCATCATTATACATGTATTTAACTGTGAGATGTATGCAGGGGCAAGGCATTCCAAGGGATATCCAGCTCGTTGTTATTGATGAAGCTAATAGCGGCAAAATTTATGGACATAATAGAGCAATAACAGCTAGATATTTATGTCCCTGATATTACCTATCAATTAGCGAGGACAAAAATCTTGTTCTTATTGCTTTATCAATAGCTACAAGATTTTTTTTTGCTGGAAAAGAGTTGTCGCTATTGACCCTTATCCTTGTAGTGTATTCATGAACTGGAGATCTTGAGTGATGCTTAGGTGTCCAAGTTAATCCAACCTAACCTATTGCCATAGTCCAAACTTTTGGGACAAGAATGTTTCTACGATAGCACTAGTGCCTTAAAAAAATCATGAAAATAACAACAATTAATTATGTGAAGAATGTACGCATGTTGATACATGAGATCAACTATGCTATGTTCACATAAAGTTAGCCATTGATAGCAAATTGATGCCAAATGAGGACACATTGTGGGTGAGTGATTTAACCACAACCTTGCAGCAACAGGGCAAACTTAGTGGAAACCATACAAAGGCCTTGCTTTTGAAACCGTAACACACACACACAAAATTGAATAATGCAAGAGACAAAATATAACGTGGTTCGGTTCTTAGAACCTACGTCCCTGAGATCACCTCACACAGGATGGCCTTCAATTATTCTTCATATATTAAGATTACAAGAGTCTAGCTTTAAGACAATCTACATGATAATCATGCATTAGATAGCGCCAAGAATTTAGGCAAAGGAAATCAAAGTTAAGTTGGATCTGATTTGATTAGGACGACTTTCCTTCTTATTATGGATTTCTTCAAGCTTATCCTCTGGATGTTTCTTTCCATTTGATTGAGCTGGGTCTAGGTATTGATTGTGATCTATAGCTTGTTTGGATTTAGTCTCATGATCTACTTGGTGTTTGCTAACATCCCCTGCAAACTCATCTGGGCTGGTTGCAAATTGAGTTTGGACTTGGAATGAATGAGTCTTGGAGCTGGAAGAAACTTATTTAGGATATTATCACTTTGTTCTGATAAAGGAACATGACAAACAACAAGTTGTTGTTTGGAAACCTTATCACACACAAAGTGCATACTGATTTTTGATGTGCTTGCTCTGATTGTGAAGAATGAGATTGGTTGCTAACCATGTAGCACTGACATTGTCACACCAAATAATTGGAGCTCGTATGTGTGGATCCCCAAAGTTTTTAAAACAAAAACAAGGGTTTCTACGAAAAAAGGTTTAGAAATGGGTTAGGAATCATATCCAAATTTGAGAGTGTTGTGGGGCATGTTTTGCAAGGTTGTGTGCCTTTCCTCCTTCATTCAGCTAGGATCAGCTAAACTAGGAACCCTCGATCTTTATTTTTTGAACAACAATGTGTGAGTAGATGTACTTCATACGTGAATCCTAAAAAATGGTGAGTTCAGTGGCGGGAGCCACAAAAACTAAAAAAATATGAAACAAACAAAATGTATGAATGTTAGGGCTTTCAATACTTATAAAATGAGATAAAACACACAAAATATAAAAAAAAGATGAATCAAATTTCACCTTGGGCTTACCTTTTCTACATTTGATGAATGCGAGAGAACTCGGGCAGCACTCCGACTACGTGCGAGCTTCGAAGGTGGGTGAGATAGTGAATTTGTTTCCTAGGCTAGGATAAGTGAGCTCTGCTAGGCTAGGTAGGCTAAGTCTATTTGTGGAGAAAATTCAACAAAGAATAGATGCGACTAGATCTCAGACTCTAGATGTTGGAATTGAGAAAACCCTTATTTATAGTTTTTTTTTAGTGGGTTTGGATCTTAATCCTATGAATCTGAGATCCAAAGATCTAGATCCACCCATGGATGACATGGCAAGAACTTATTGGCTAGTTTTTGAATGAGCTATTTTGATTGGCTAAGGGTTTCTTTAGCATAATTTTATGGATTAGATAGCCTAGATAAGGTTTAGGATTAGGGATATGTCATTTTTAGCTTTTAAGGGGATAGAGATAAGCTTTGGGAGGTTTCTCTCCAAATGGTGCATGCTTTTGGGCCAAATAAACTATTGACGATACATAGTGATGACGACACATGATGTTGATGACACAATGCTAACAACACTACAAAACTGCTAACAATACATCCATCTATTGTTAACATCTGTGAACAACTGCTAACGACACATGGATTATCGTTAGCAAAATCGGGTAAAACAGACATGATAGGTTCGCTTGTTTTTAACATAACTTTTTATTCAGATGTCCTTTTGAGGTAATTTTTTATGAGTTCCAAAGATAACATCCACTAATTTAATTAATATTTAAGTATAAAACAAAATTTGATCTTTTAGTGGTCAAAAAATTATTCAAAGTTGGCTCTACCTGAAAATAAGATTTTAACTTGATAAGTCACATTGTTTTGGTCATAACTATTTGCTTCGATGTCATATTAACCTATTTTTTTGTCTTGTTGGAAAGATAAGATATTTTAATTTAATTGATCTTTTAAACAAAAATCTTAAGGATACATTTTTAGAGGCTAAAAATGAAGTTGAAGTTAAAATAATTCTGAAATAAGCCAAAAATAATGGATTTTGGAATGTGACTTGACATGAAATGACTAGGTCAAAATTGGGGTGTCTATAGTAGGTCATGAAAGCCAAGTTCTTGGAAGAGGGATTGAACCCAAGTGAGTTCTAAGGTGGTATTGGCTATAGTGTAGTACTCAACTTTGGTGTTTGATCTAGCAACCATATGTTGCTTATTGGAGAAGAATTCGGGCCAAAGAATGGCATAACCAAAAGTCAATTTTCTGTCATTTGGATTCCCTGTCCAACCAGGAAGGTCATAATTAAGCTGGATCTAGATGGTTTGAGAAGAAGACTCAAATGAATGGTTTCCTTTAGATATTGAAGTATCCTTTTGGCTACTCTCCAATGCTCAGTGGTTGTCCCGTGCATGTATTGGTAGATGTGATTAACTATAAAGGATAAATTTGGTCGAGTTAACATGACATATCATTGTGCCCCAACAACACTGCGATATAAAGTTGGATCATGAAAAGTGGATCCAAAGTCCATAGTGAGAGGTATAGATGTGTCTATAGGAGTACTAATTGGTTTGACGTGGATCATGGTTGTATGATGGAGTAAATCCAAAATATACTTCCTTTGAAAATGAAGTACCCCCTAAGAAGTATGAATGGCTTCAATACCTAGAAAATATTGCAGTGATACAAGGTCCTTAAGAGAAAAGTTGTGACTCATACTTTCAATCAATTTTTGAACAAAAGATGGAGAGTTGACAGTGATAAGAATGTCATCAACATAGACATAAACATATACCGTAAGTCTATGTGTGTTCAAGATAAGCAAGGATGTATATATATAAGATCCTTTGAAACCAAAAGCTAATAAAGTGGAGCTGAGATGTTGGTACCATACCCATGGGCCTTTTTTAATCTATAAACATGATTTGAATACTTGGGATAAGAAAACCCAAGAGATTGTTCCATGTAGACTTTCCCTTCTAAATTGTCATGGAAGAAAGCATTGTGAACATCTAACCAGAGTATATCCCAATTATTATAGAGAGCTATAGCAAGCACAACATAGATGGTGGGAGACTTTACTCTAGGGTTGAAAGTCTAAAAGTAGTCAATGTCTTCTTCTTGGTGGAAGCCCTGGCCATAAAGCAGGGTCTGTATTGTTCAAGGGATCTATCAGCTTTCTGTTTGACCTGATATATCCATTTGCATTCAATGAAGTTCTGAAGTGACTGTCAGGGAACCAAATTCCAAGTGACATTTTTTAGAAGAGCTTGAAACCTATCATTCATGGAAGCATGTCGATGGGGTTTACAATTGGCTTGTTTAAAGGTAGTGGTTTCAATATCGTGAAAAGTTGAGCAATAAGAACTTCAAGAAGTGGGTATTTTATTGCAAGAAACAAACTAGGTTTAAGTGTATCATCTTCTGCTCGAATGACGATGTGATGAGTATGTTTGGGGGCTAGTGGACGTGGAGGTGTGGGTGAAGAGGTAACTGAAGGTGTGGGTGATGAAGGCTGAAGACCATATGAGGTTGATGACAGACGTGGACTCACTGCTTGAGTTGTTTGGTTGAGGTGCTGTGGAGGTTGAAGAGTGATTCGCTATGTCGAGATGATGATGATAAGGGTAAAGATAATGAAGGAGCCACAGATGACAATACAGGTAGGGAAATAGGAGAGGTAGGACTATCCATGTTTTTGGATGGGTAATTTTCTTTAAAAGAAAAAATATACTCGTTAATGTTAACATGTCTAGAGACAAGAATTTTACGAGTTTGGGGGCTTAAGCAAAGATATCCATGATGACTTGAGTTGTAACCAAAAGAAATATGGTGAGATGACTTTAAATCAAGATTAGGTTGGCAATACAGATGAAGATATGAGTAACAAGCACACCTAAAAATTCATAAGAAATTGTAGTTTGCTTTTCTTTTGAAAAAAAGCTCATGTGGGGATTTATTTTTTAGATTAGAATATGGAGAAAGATTATAAGGATAAAGTTCTATGGGTACACTAGCATGTGCCATGAGTGAGAGACCGGTTTCTATAATATGTTGATGCTTTCTCTCAGCAATACCATTTTATTCCTGCATGTGATGCTTTCTCGCAACAATATCATTCTATTTCTGCATGTGGGGGTAGGATATGCAATGACCGATCCTAAAAAAGTTCAAAATAGTGTTAGGAGCCTTGAATTCACCTCTCACCATTTGTAAATACTTTATTTTTTTTTTTCAAAAACATTTTTTACATGCTGCTTAAATTTTTGAAAAGCTTGCTGGAAATTGGATTTAGCATTCACCATGAATCTCCATGTAATTCTAGAATAACCATCAACAAAATTAACACAATATTAAAACCCATTATCACCAAGCATGGGGGCTGAATCTCAAACATCAGCAAAAATGACAGACTTAGAAAACAATAATTCATAATGCTTACCCATTTGACATGCATCACAAACATACTATTCAAATTTGTAAAAATATGGTAGATCAAATTTTCTAACTACTTGTTGCACCGTCTTGAGAGTAGGGTGCCCAAGATGGCAATGTCATTGCTCAAAGGATGCTCCATCACCCAAACATGCCACCTTGTTGTCCTTCTCTCTTGGCTTGGAATCAATTATTATTCTACCCACAAATAATTTCTATCTCCATTCGTGGATCTTTAACACGACAATATGACAAGTGAAATTCAAATATCACATTATTATCTCAAGTAAAATGTTGAACATATAACAACTATTTTCCAATTTGCGAGACATAAAGAATATCTTTCAATATAAACTAGGAGTCATTAATGAAAACAATAGAATCACCAATATGTGAGATTGACAAACTTGCACCATTACCAATCTTGACTGAAACATTGTCGTGGCAGTCTGAATGTAAAGACAAGGAGTTGAGGTTTGGTGTGATGTGCACCAGAATCAAGGTACTATCCATCCTCTGAATAGTTGTAGGTAGCAACATGCTATATAGATGGTGAAAGATCAATACTTGGGTTGTCCCTTTACAATAGGTGACATTGATATGGGCAGTATGACCCTGCTTCTCACAATAATGATGCACAATAATCTGGTTTCTAATGTTGTTATTTTGATTATAATATCCATACTGATATCAGCCACCATGATTACCACAACCACAATAATTTTCACCTCTATGCTTTTAGTTTTGTCCTCCTCTATAATTGTTGGCATTATTATTACTAACACATTGATTCAGATTATCTTCATTACCTTCAAGCACGACATCATTCTTGAAATCTTCACCCTCGAAGACGTGCTTCTTCGGTTAAGAGTAACCCATGAAGCTCGTTGAGGCCAATGGGATCAGATCGGATGGTGATATACTCTAGAAAGGTACACTATTCTATCGGAAGGCCTCTAAGCACATACATAACGGCACTACAAGAAAAAGCTCTTTTATTGGCACATCCCCCGTGATGCGCCATTAAAATAGAATTTTCACTAACGCTATGTTTCTTAGTGCCAACGAAAAAGTAAATTATATTGGCACTATATGTATTGCACCAGTATAATTAATTTTTTCTGGCGCACAACATCATTGTGCCATTGAAAAAAAAAATAGCACAATGAAGAAGTGTGCCAATAAAAAGCAAGTTTTTCTGGAGCAATGAAGAAGTGGTCCAGTAAAAAACCGGAATTAAAATCTTGTGTTTCCCCCATTTCTCTCTTTCGCTCTCTCTCACTCTCTTGCCTCTTTACCCTAGTGAACCAGTGAGGATCATTAGCCACCACTACGACCCAGACACTAGTGCCCTCTGGTTCCACCAATCGAATCGTTGGTCTCCACCGCCCACTGGTCATCGACTCTCTCTCTCTCTCTCTCTCTCTCTCTCTCTCTCTCTCTCTCTCTTCACCGCATCTAACCACCACTGTGGTTCTCTCTTCATGCTCTCGTCAGCAACCTCTTTGGAGTCCTCACCAAAGGTGCCCTCTCTTCCCCTGCATGTTATTAAGGGTTTTAAACTTTTTTTTTGTGGGGTTTTGCATTTTAAATCTGATTTAGCTTTTTGGTTTGAGAAGATTTTAGGGGTTTCGCATTTTAATCTCTATTTTTGTGATTTAATGATTAAATACATGCTAATTTTGAATTTTTTTGGTTTCACATTTTAAATCATATTTTTTAATTTATTAAGTGAATATGTGGTAGATCTGATTTTTTTTTTGTCAAGTATGCTTTAGACATTAGGGGTTTTGTATTTTAATCGTTATTTTTGCAATTTAATGATTAAAAGCATGCTAAGTCTGATTTGATAAAAAATATTTGATATCATGTTAATTTTTTATTCATATTTTTTTCTTAAGTCTTCTTTTATCATGGTATAAGAGCAAGTTTGGATGAACTCGTAACTACTTTTGCATGCACTTTTAAGCTACTAATTGATGGCAGAAAGACAGGACGAGTTCAGCTACGGCCGTTCTCATACATACTTCACATCGAAGATACTGTAAGAGCAAAACCTAATGTTCAAAATTACCACTGTGCCACTGAATGGATCAAACTATCTGACCTGGTTGAAGGTTGCTACTTTTTTTTTAGTGAAAAGTTCAAACTGAGCTTTGTTAATGGTAAGATTGTACCACCAAAATCTGAGGATCCAACCTACGACGAGTGAGAGTCAGGGAACCATCTTGTCATATCCTGGTTGTTGAACTCTATGGACCCCAATATAGTCGAGGAATTTTTATTTCTTAACACCACAAAAAAAAATATGAGACTCCCTAAGAGATATTTATGGTGAGCAAAATAACCATTGCTCACCTAACCAAAGATGAGAAGTCATTCCACTCATACTTTAGCTCCTTGTGTGTCATATGGGATGAAATGAACCTATATCGCCTAGTCACTAACTATATAGACATCATCAAGAAGCGTGTTGAGGAGGACAAGATATTCAAGACCCTTGTCAACCTCGAATAAGACTATGACAATATGAGGAGTTAGATCTTCATGTCCAGGGAACTACCTCTCTTCCTCTGCATGTTATTAAGGGTTTTAAACTTATTTTTTTGTGGGGTTTTGCATTTTAAATCTGATTTGGCTTTTTGGTTTGAGAAGATTTTAGGGGTTTTGCATTTTAATCTCTATTTTTGTGATTTAATGATTAAATACATGTTAATTTTGAATTTTTTTGGTTTCACATTTTAAATCATATTTTTTTAATTCATTGAGTGAATATGTGGTAGATTTGATTTTTTTTGTCAAGTATATTTTAGACATTAAGGGTTTTGTATTTTAATCGCTATTTTTGCAATTTAATGATTGAAAGCATGTTAAATCTGGGTTTTTTTGTCATGTATGCTTTAGATTTTATGGTTTTGTATTTTAATCATTATTTTTATAATTTATTGAGTGAATGTGTGCTAATTCTTATCTTTTTTTGTCGTGTATGCTTTATATTTTTGGGGTTTTGTATTTAATTGCTATTTTTACAATTTAATGAATAAATGCATGCTAAATCCAATTTTTTGTCATGTATGCTTTATATTTTAAGGGTTTTTCATGTTAATTGCTATTATTAGAACTTATTTATTGAATGTTTGCTAAATTTGATTTTTTTTAATAGAATTTTAGGATTTTTTATCTTAATTGCTAATTTTGTAATTTATTTAGTGAATACATGCTAAATTTGATTTTTTTAAGTATGATTTAAATTTTAGGGGTTTTGAATTTTAATTGCTAATTTTATAATTTATTTAATGAATGCATACTAAATCTGATTTTTTAAAAGTATGATTTAGATATTAGAGTTTTTGCGTTTTAATTGCTAATTATATAATTTATTTAGTGAATGCATGCTTAATTTGACTTTTTTTTCAAGTAAGATTGAGATTTTGAGAGTTTTTCAGTTTAATTGTTAATTTTATAATTTATTTAGTGAATGCATGCTTAATGTGAATTTTTTCAAATGTGATTTAGATTTTAGGGGTTTTGCATTTTAATTGTTAATTTTAGAATTTATTTAGTAAATGCATGCTTAATATGATTATTTTCTCATATATAACTTAAAATTTAGGGACTTTATATTTTAGTATACATGTTTATAATTAATTATATATAATTAGATTGTCAGGGTTTTTTAATTAATTATATATATATAATTATATATATAGTACTTTAATATTTTTATGTGATATCGAGTTATCAAATACTCTTTGAAATTGCATATATTTAAAGAAGTGTGTGAGCATTATGAACGACAGAAGTTGGATCCAAATTGGAAGGTAATTGTAAGTATTTTTTTGAAGTTGCCTTGTATGCAAGATAAGATTGAATTTGAATACACTGGACCAACAGTGGTCGACGGCCTCACCTGCGCAGGTGAGTCTATTGGAGGCTGCGTAGGTGTGTGTCGTCGTGCATTTGGTTGACCTGTGAAGGGTTTCTGGTGATGGCACTGATGGTGGCACCACCACCCAAAACGATTAGGAGAGGGAGAGAAGGGGTGGTTGACACCATAGTGACAAAAATTAAAAATGGCAAAATATCATTTTTTAAAAACTCATAAGAATTTAAAAATTTCTTAAATCTCATATTTTTTTGCCAAAATCTCGGCAATAAAAAAAATAAATTAAAAAATAGGAAAAAGTATTTTTTAAGAAAATATTAACAAAAATTATTTAAAAATAAAAAGACAGTTTTTCATGATAAATAGTCATTTAAAATGTAAATAGCATGTTTAAATCATGATATTTATGTTTTTTCATAAATCTTGCAAGAAATTACCGTTTTAAACTTTCAAGTAATTTCTTGTGATAGTTGTCACTATGGTTGGCACCCACCCTCTCACTGTAGCTGAGAGAGAGAAAGAGAGTGTGTAACATGAAAAAAGAGAGGAGGAGGGGGGGGGATGGCTTCGTGCATGGGGGGCATTTTTATCATTGTTAGGGAGAAAGATAGAAAAAGCTAGAGAGTTTTTTTTTTGGTGGGGGGGTGTGAATTTGTTTTTAATGTTTGAATTAAAATTTTGAAGGGGAAAAAGTTTTTGTGGGAAATTCAATCCTTTGAATTTCCTTGAAATTTGAGAGAGAAAGAGGTTGGGATTGAAATTTGATAGAGGAGGAGGTTGGGATTTGATGAGACCCATTTGGGTTTCACTGAATCCAATCCATTAATATTAATATTAATATTAATATTAATATATATATATATATATATTTGTTATAATATATTTTTTTATATAATCTATTTGGATCTAGAATGGATCCAAATCATTTTTACTTCAATGAGAGTAAGAAGATTCGGTTGGGTCTTAAATGGATCCAAATTCTTTGTAAGATCCATTTAGGTGTCAGATCGATCCAAGTCCTTTCATAATTGGTTTAAACCTTAATATGAGTCTAAACCCTACCGAAACTCATTTGGGTTGACCCGAATCTTTCAGAGATTCAAACCTGAATAACTTAAGATCCAGTGAATCATATATGCTCATTCAGACATTTCAAACTTGCATTTGCGTGGGTTGATCATGTTAGATCTCTACTGAGGTCCAAATCTAAATACATCATACTAAACCTTGTAAATCTTAATTAAATATCAAATAACTTAAATAAATATCAAAATATTATGATTAAATAATTGCTAATAAATCCATCTATAATGACAAATTAATTAGTTGACAATTTATGATAATTTAACTAATTTATCCGATAATTATCAAAAAAACATTTTATTTATTTAAAATTTTTGAAAATCTTGCCGACTTTTACAAAAAAATAGTAGGGTAAACAACGTCATCAAACAACCGCTATGTCCTCTGAATTCTGCATAACCCGCAGCACATGCTCTGTTGATGTAAGAATACCATTTGAGTTCATCTTGCAAGCTGACTTTCTTTCCTCTCCAAAAAAACTGTCAATTCTGGGCATTCCATATGAACCAAACGAGAATCTGAAAGGTTCTTTCCCAGCTCCACAGGGTGGTCTTATCCTTGAATCTGATTGAGGAGGACCAGGAGAGAATGGCATTTCTTAATTCCCATGTGGGTTCTCTATTTAACCCAAATAGGTTGGTTGAGCGCCTCCAAAGATCCCTCCTCACAAGACAGACAAACAGACATAGAAAGAACATATGTTGAAGATCTTCACAAGCTGCGCTACACAACTCACATCGATTGGGAAATTGATGACCAAATTTATGGAGCCTGTCCTGAGTGAGTAATCTTGATACTTTGGTTGGATGGGGGTCTCTTTGCCTTCAAATAGAGCAGAAAGTTGTTTCCAACCCCCCAGTAGTGTCCTTATCAGAGAGGCCTTGTTACGACGATGAAGGGAATATTAATGTTGCCCTTGGGTCGAGTACGTGAGATCAGTGAAACGCTCTCCCCCAATATCCGAGACCTGGGTCCAGTTCTCTCTAACCGGAGTGAGAACCGAACTAGCCAACCCAGGGGTATATATTGGTTCGTTCTCAACCATGGTTGAGGATTTGGAAGACTTTTTCATCTGAAAAATAGAGGAATCGCATCAAAGTGGCGTAGTGGCATACTTATCGTACAAGTGTCTGTCAGGAATCCCTCGATTTTTGTGCTCATCTCTCACTAGGGGTGGTAAGCAGGTTATATGTTCCCCCCTGAACAGGGCAGTTAGCTATATCTCATGTTCGGGGCTTCCAAAGAGCACCACGTATGTAAGTATGTGTGTCTCGTATCCCCATGTTTGTCAACATTAATTAGCGTTGGAGTTTGATGCGATTGCAAAGACTTAAGTACCCTCTCCTCCATTGGTGCCAAAAAAATGATGATTCTTGAAAAGGAGTGGTTGTAAAGACTTAAGTGCTCCGAAGATGATTATTTAAGACTCAGTCTCTGCACTGCAGGATTATCCGAGAAAGAAATCTCCCCTGGAGGAGGCCATGAACATCAACCCTCTCACTCTCTCTCTCCCTTCTCTTTCTGCTTCTGTGCACATCCAGCAGAAGAATCTACATTGCTCCATCAAGCACCGACTGACCTGCACATTGACTGTTGTGGAGCCTGATTCAGAGTTTTTACCCTTACAAGAGGGAGGTCTGAGGGCTCCTCTCAGCGTGGGTAGCATCATTCAACTTGATGAGTTGTTGAGCTTGATTTAGAGTTTTTGCCCTTATAGGAGGAGGGTTTAGGGGCTCCTCCCAGCGTGGATAGCATCATTCAACTTGAAGAGTTGTGGAGTCTGATTCAGAGTTTTTACCCTTACAGGAGGAGGGTTTGGGAGCTCCTCTCAGCGTGGGTAGCATCATTCAACTAAATGAGTTGTAGATCCTGATTCAGAGTTTTTACCCTTACAGAAGAGGGGTCTGGGGGCTCCTCCCAGCGTGGGTAGCATCGTTCAACTTGATTCGTTGTGGAGCCTGATTTAGAGTTTTTGCCCTTACAGGAGGAGGGTTTGGGGGCTCCTCCCGACACGGGTCCTGGGTGTCATGGTCAAAAAATACACAGGGTGTCATGGTGAGAAAGACATATGTTTGTTTCAAGCAAGGTTAGAAGAAATCAATGGAAAATCCAACAAGGAGCATGCGAGAATCAAGATGTGGATGTCAAGTGAGAATGGTGTTGTGCAACACAAATAACACAGAATAATAGGGGTCTAATTTTTAGTTAAAATAGAGAATGAAATGACAATAGAAATCGCTGAAAATTTACAGGAATAAACTAGACTCAATAACGAAGACACCACTTTTTACAGATTTGGAATATGACCTTCGGTTAGGGAGATATGACCCTGACAAGTTGGTCCTAATTCGAGTAGCGATTTGCTTACTAAATAACACTATAATTGCTATAGTGATTTGCGGAAGACACTACAAATCACTATAATGAGATCCAACAACATTATAAATCGTTGTGGGGCTCGTTGGAGACCCAAAAATATTATAAATTGCTATAGTGATTTGCGGAAGACACTACAAATCGTTGTTGAAAAGCCGGATAACACTATAAATTGTTGTGGGGCTCGTTGGAGACCCCAAAACACTATAAATCGCTATAGTCATTTGCGGAAGACACTACAAATCGCTGTTGAAAAGTCGGATAACACTATAAATCACTATAGGGATTTGCGAAAGACACTACAAATCGCTGTTGAAAAGCTGGATAACACTATAAATCGTTGTGAGGCTCGTTGGAGACCCCAAAACACTATAAATCGCTATAGTGATTTGCGGAAGACACTACAAATCGTTGCTGAAAAGCCGGATAACACTATAAATCGCTATAGTGATTTGCAAAAGACACTACAAATTGCTGTTGAAAAGCCGAATAACACTATAAATCATTGTGGGGCTCGTTGGAGACCCCAAAATACTATAAATCGCTATAGTGATTTGCGGAAGACACTACAAATCGTTGTTAAAAAGCTGGATAACACTATAAATCGTTGTGGGGCTCGTTGGAGACCCAAAAACACTATAAATCGCTATAGTGATTTGCAGAAGACACTAAAAATCGCTGTTGAAAAGCCGGATAACACTATAAATCATTGTGGGGCTCGTTAGAGACCCAAAAATACTACAAATCGATATAGGAAAGCCCGATAATACTACAAATCGTTGTTGAAAGGCCCCAAAAAAATTTGGTCCGGAGGCCCCCGAGCCCCCGCCAGGGGCGAGCCCCCCTGGACCCCCCGCCTGCTGACCGCGCAGCGGGATCCGCGCTGGGGGGAGCCCCCGAACCCCCCTTCTGTAAGGGAAAAAACTCTAAATCAGGCTCCACAACTCATCAAGTTGAATGATGTTACCCACGTTGGGAGGAGCCCCCAAACCCCCTCCTGTAAGGGCAAAAACTATGAATCAGGCTCCACAACTCATCAAGTTGAACGATGCTACAGTCAGTGTGCAGGTCAGTCGGTGTTTGATGGAGCAATGTAGGATCGTCTGTTGGATGTGCACAGAAGTAGAGAGAGAAGAGAGAGAGTGTGAGAGGGTTGGTGTTCATGGCCTTCTCCAGGGAGAACTCTTTGCCTCCCTTGATTTCTTCTATAGAGAGAGAGAGAGGGTTTTACAGTGTTTTACGGAGAAAGAAGAAGAAGACTTTGAAGAGTCAACATCATCCTCGACTTTCTGGATTGAGGACATGTTTGTCCTTTTTTCGAACTGTTTGTTTTTTCTTTTTTGAATGAAGAGCATTTTTGTCATTTTCTCAAACCATCGCTTTATGAGAAGAATAGCAAGAAAGGGTACTTAAGTCTTTACAACAACACCAGAGTCCGATGCAAAGTTATGTCAACATACACGGGAATACGAGCCCCATGTGCATAAATACGTGGCGCTCATTCATCCCCCCGAACACAGACGTGGGATTCAGTGAATCATCGGGGGTGAACATACACCACCCTCTCCTAGGGGTGACAGGTATGGTCCAAAAGCACTCGATTTTTGTGCTCTCTTTTCTACTCTCGAGCACACAAGCATGCTAATTGCGATTTCTGTGCTCCGGCTCGCGCTTCTCTTCGTTTGGATCGGGAAATGAAAGAGGGATAAAGCCGGGAATGGGGGCTAAAATCAAAACTCATGCGGGGGGATGAAGGTGAGAATGGACTTACTTTTTTTTCCCGTCCTGCTCCATCCGATTTCTGCCTTGCTTCACCCAGCAAAAAAAAAAGTTCATGTTCAGCATGACCTGATCTGCTTCCCCTAAAGAGGGCCAGCTTGCAAGGTCCAATCACCTCCGGTTTTTTCCTCCTCCATTGGTATCGATTCACCTTCAATACAAAACAAGTCCAATTATTTCTAGAATAAATGGGACCCAATCAAATGTATTATTTTATACGAACCAACTACCAAATGTAGCTCACCATTCTCCAACTTTACTCCAAAATGGAGTGCAATAAGACGAGAAGTGGGACCTGCATCTATGTCCAAGTACTTTTCTGGCTTTTTCTTTTTTCAAAAACTTCGTTTAGGGTTAATGTATGATGAGTTTACGTATCTAGCCACTTCAGCTTTCCACATGTTTAAGGTACACTCGTATCTTTGTAAAAACTTTCTCGTGACACCACGTTAACGGGTTGGGTTTACTCAGACCCAACTCCAAGCAAACCTTATAAGGTCCGGGTATAGTGATAAATAATAAGACTCGGTTCAGACCCAAAGGTCCGATTAATACATGGACCTGGGTATAGTTTGGGAAATTTTATACCCACCAGACTCGGACTCAACCCGAGTTATGATTAAGACCCAAAAAATTTCAATGTAAAAATGATAAAAAGTATGGTTTTATCCAGTATGATCCGGGTCTGGTTTATGTAGTTTTTATTGGGTCCGGTGTAGTTTTTCTTATAGTGAACTTGAAATAAGATATCATACCCCAAAAACCAAGTCCAAGTCTAGTTCCACCTGGATCCGAACCAGACCCTACAAGTTGACGAAAATCTAGCCGTTTCAAAAAAGGCGTGGTCCTGTGTACAACATTTGCGCACTTTTCAAAGCGAGTCCTAGTCCAAAGCAGCGCTGGGCTCCATGGGGTCAAAGGCTTCCAGTGCCTCGCCTTACCGTTTGTCCATGCAACTGCGCTGCATGGGAATATCTCTCTCTCTCTCTCTCTCTCTCTGGATTGAAGTAATATATTAAGAGGCACCTGTGCATGAGCTCTCCTGACTTTTTTAAGAGAGAGAGAGAGCCGAAAAGCAATCAACGTTACTTAAAAGTGAAACTCAACAAAGCGTTGAGACCCACAAGCACAAACACAAACACAACAGCATAACATGAGAACACCAATAACACAATACAGAACACTCATTGAGGACCACAAACATTTATATGAGGATCGGTTTGCGGAGAGAGAGAGAGAGGTCGGCAATGACGATGACTCCCCATGTGCTGGTGGTGCCGTACCCAGCGCAGGGCCATATGATCCCTATTTTTGAGTTCGCCCATCTGCTCGCCACCTGCTCCGTCCACATCACCGTCGCCCTTACCCCGAAGAACCTCCGATTCCTTCAACCTTTCCTCTCCGACTCCCTCCCCATCCACCCCTTGATCCTCTCCTTCCCCCAATCCCCCGACATCCCCCCAGGCATAGAGAACATACAAGACCTACCCAAGGGATCCTTCGCAGCCATGATGCTCGCCTTCCGAGCCCTCTCGGATCCACTTCTCCAGTGGGCTCGAGCCCAGCCACAACCTCCCACGACCATCGTCTCGGACATGTTCCTGGGCTGGACTCTCGACTTGGCTCGGTCGCTGGACATCCCTCGGATCACTTTCTACACCTCCGGCGCCTTCGCGATCTCGGTCGTCAACTCGCTCTGGCTGAACACACCGGACCGACCCGCGCACCGGTCCGACGACGACCTCTTTCCGATACACTTGCCCGATGTACCCGGTTCTCCCTCCTTTCCGTGGTACCAGCTCTCTCCGGTATATCGGAAATACAAAGAATATCCCGGTTCTCTGGAGTACCTGAGGGAGTCCTTCCTCGCTAACGTCGTGAGCTGGGGCAGCGTCTTCAACTCGTTTCGTGGGATCGAGGGGACGTTTCTCGACCACCTGAGGGAGAGATCGGACGGGGAGCGAGAGGTGTGGGCGGTGGGGCCGCTGGTCCCTCAGTGGGAGGAGGACAGGGTAGCGGAGAGGGGTGGACCCAGCGGCGTCGGCGTCAGGGAAGTGATATCGTGGCTAGACTCGAGGGAGCGGCGCTCGGTTGCGTATGTGTGTTTCGGGAGTCAGCCGGTGCTTTCGGACCTGCAGGCAACGCAGTTAGCGGCCGGGTTGGAGCAGAGCGGCGTCGCCTTTCTTTGGTGCGTCAAGCAGGTGAAGGCCGGGGACAACAATCACAGTCAAGGTCGGTGCTCTCTCTTTTTCTCTCTCTATATATATAGTGGTCGCCGCCTGATCCATGGTCATTGTTGCTTAATTAAAACCCACCGACGCTACGGTGATTTTAGCACAAGCCCCAATGGATTAAGCAGTTAACATTTATCTTTTATATATTATATATATGGAAAAAATTGATAGTTGCTTAATCCATAGTTGCCTAAACAAAATGGAGTTACTCGGGTTCCAAATATTATCACGACGACGATATGATCCATTTTGCTCACGTGATCACACCTAGGTAACCATTTTCTTTTCAGTTGGCTATTTACTCTACATTATCCCTATGAAGGGTAATGTTGTTATTTTTATGCACGTTATTATCTGTTTGTTACCCCCGGTACAGCCAAGGCAGGTTATATGTCCCCCCTCCCCAAACACGCAGGTGCCTGTTCTGGAACGAGCTTCATGTATGTAATCATGTGGGTCTCGTTTTCTTGTGTGTGTCGGCATCACTTAACATGGGAGTTTGGTGCATTTGCAAAGACTTAAGTACCTTTTCACACCATTAGCATCATAAAACGATGTTTTGAAGAAATAACAAAAATGTTCTCTCATCAGAAATGGTTAAAATCATCATCATTTTCGCAGTAAGGAGTAAATTTCTCTGCTTTAACAGGAGCTCCTCGTAATATGTATCCTTAAATCTTTCGGATCACCCTTCAACGATGTACCATCTGCTGTAACAGGAGCTTCGATTGACAATGCACTTTTGCCATCGTCTACTGTTGTTGAAGCACTCTTTGTCGCTGTCTACTGTTATCGGAGCACCTTTTGTCGTCGTCTGCTTTCACCAGAACACTTTTTGCCGTTGTCGTCATCTATTATTGTTGAAGCACCCTCGTCGTCTGTTCGTGAGAAATAGTTGAACTATCATCAAAATCAGCATTATGTCTACTGTTCATCATGATACTATGGTGCAAACGTCAAACTGAGTAGACAGAGAATAATGATTTACAAGAAAGATAATGGTGTTAACATCAAACTGAGTAGAATAGCGATTTACAATAGAAATCAGATAAGAGAGTAGCGATTTACAGTAAAAATTAGATCAGAGAGTAGCGATTTACAGTAAAATTTAAATCAGAGAATAGCGATTTACAATAAAAATCAGATCAGAAAATAGTGATTTACATTAGAAATCAGATGAGCAATTTACATTAGAAATCAAATCAGAGAGTAGTGATTTATAGTAGAAATCATATCAGAAAGTAGCGATTTACAATATAAATCAAATAAGAGAGTAGCGATTTACAGTAAAAATTAAATCAGAGAGTAGCGATTTACATGCAGACCACCTTTAGTGGCGGTTTTGGAGCGCTGCTAAAGATGTAAGTTCTGTTGGGACCTTTAACGACAATTGAAACTACCCTTAAAAAAAATTTGCTAAGGCTTGGCACATCCCTAGCAAAAATGGGACCTTTAGCTGCTCTCCAAAATTACGACCGCTAAAGCCAAAAAAAGCGCTAAAATTTTTTATGATGAGGAACCCTGTCCGAAGCGAGGAAAACCCTGCGCATTTTTTTATATATGTGTGTGTTTGGGCTATTTAAATGTTTTTTAGGATGCCATTTAATTGTTAAATTATATTTATTATAACAATTTATAAAAAAAAAACATAAAAACCAACTTAAATTAATTTAAGAACCATCCAATATGGTAACTCCTTGTCTTTAGCCGTTATCTACAAGTGACCATTTATTAGAATTTAAAATTCAAAAATAGTTTTAAGCAAGTTAAAATGAATCTAATCCAATTTAATATAAAAAGTATTCCCTTTTCTCTCTTGTTGGGGAATCCCTTATAAAAGATAATATTTATATAGTGTTCGTATTATAAGCAGTGCTATTGAGATGTGTGGCTGTCAGTGGTGGCAGCAGCGCCACTGCATACAAAATTTCCCTCTATTTGTATACATATTTTTGCTACTTTGTACTACATGTGCAATCCAGTTGCATAAATCTAACCTCCTAAATATATTCAAATCAAGAGAATTAGGTGTCATCAGGGTAGTTAGTACATTAATTATTAATCTATGTAGGCCTTTATGAAAATTTTATGTACAGAACGCAATTCAAAAGTGAGTCAATTACATCTACAATATCAACTACCAATTAGTTAAATTTAACTTCACCAATTCAAAAATCAATTTCCAATCTATAGTTGAAAAAAAGGCTTCTGGACTACAAAATAAATTAACTAAATGCCACAATAATCATGAACTGATAATAATAAATTTATGAAAGCATTGACTAATGCCACCATCAATTGACAAGTATAATAGATGTACTAAAAGTTAGTTGTCATTACATTAATAATATTTATGAGAAGTCTAAAATTATCATAATTCTCGAGTTGTACTGATAACTAAAGATCAAAACTAAGTCGAGAACCCTGTTCACTTTGAAAGGCTTTGAACGAGTCTTTCATCATCTCCATCTCTACGTCTTGAATTGTCCAAACCCGGAAATGATTTCGGGTCTGGGATATGAGCTCCCTCGTTATTGTTCTCAATTGAGATCAATGTTGTCAGTATCGGTATCGGCCCTGAATGGTTTGGCCAACAATTCAGCTGTATCGGGCGGATACGGGTACTCAAGTGAATCATTTTGTATCTGCCAAAAAATAAGAAAAAAACATTACGTGTCAATCAGAACGTGACCCATGTTAAAATAATTAACATAATATTTAAAAATAATAATTTTTAGTATTTTTTTACATTTATTAAAAAATAGCCAATTCAGGGGTGATGCTTATCGATTTTCTGCTGATACGATACGTATCGGCCCGATACTGACAACAATGATTGAGATTCCTTTCCTCTTGCTTAGTGCCGGATGGGTTCGAGGAAAGGGTGAAGGACCGGGGCATGATCGTGAGAGGATGGGTCCCACAGGTTGTGATCCTGAACCATGGCTCGGTCGGGTGCTTCTTGACTCACTGTGGCTGGAACTCAACCCTGGAAGGACTGGCTGCAGGCGTGCCCTTGCTGACTTGGCCCCTGTCTGCGGACCAGTACAGCAACGAGCGGCTGATCGTTGACCAACTTCACGTCGGAAAGCGGGCACGAGATGGTTCGGACCTGGTCCCTATATCAACCAATCTTGCGCGACAATTGGCCCTAGTGATGCGAGGAGATGGCGAAGTTAGGGCGCATGCAAGGGCCATCGGAGACTCGGCCCGGACGGCCAAACAAGAAGGGGGGAGTTCGTCCAAGGACCTAGCAAGTTTGGTGGAAGAGCTGCACAGAGTGGCCTCTTTGAACCACAAAGGGAAAATTTGAGGATGGTATGCAAAATTTGCAAGGATCCAACCCAATTTACCATGGGAGACTTTTCATTAATTTCGGATCCTAACCAAGGTTCAACCCGATCCACCCATTGATCATTTTATGATAGGTGAGTGTGAACCATGAATCTAAACTCCAATCCCATTGTATGGCAAATGTGTTTTTCTTGTTTCCTATGGAATAAAACCAAATAAATAATGATTATCATTCTCTATTGCTTACATGATGGCCCAAAACGAACCCTCCCGGGATGTGGAGGAATTCGGGTTGGGTTTTATAAAGGTCTGATCATGAATCGGGAATACCCATACATGAATTGATTGGGATCAAGTATGGGTTCGGTTTTGCGTGTACTATTTTACTTCAGGGCTGGATCACAGGATTCGAATAGATGTGTCTGTTTGAGTATAAATGGGTTCGCAATTTTTTTTGATGAACTAGTGCTGAATAAAAATATTGACAAGATCTTGGTTAAAACATTTTTTTAATCATGTAGGCAAAATATTGAGTAAGATTTAAGTTTAATTGCAAATGGTTTCGGTATAAATTCTCAGTTTCGAACAGGAAATTCATGGCCTATTGTGAAATTGGAAACACAGGTCCAAATAGACCAGAATGGACTACAGATTGAGTTTGGATCTAATTCAGAATGGATTACAAATTCTCTTTGGGTTGGGATCCAATTCATATCAAATTGAGTTTTGTCCTAACTTTACAATGCATATATTGATAAATTGATATGCATGAGGAAAGTGGGAGCTGAATTTAGTTTTGCTTTGGCATGTTAATAGTTATTTAAAAATAAAGATAAATAATCATCGTAATCATAATGGTTTGTTTTGGATTTTGTAAGGCTTTATGCATCTTGTGCAACATGTATAAATTTATGGTTGATAAATCTATGGTTTGGATCCAGATTTACAATGATCTAAAATGATCAGAAAGTGGTCCGCCGGCCTGATTAAAGCATAATTTTATAATTGTGATTATTAAAATATGCATATTAACTTGATGAATGATTTTAGGTACCTAAACAAGTTTAGAAATGCATATAATGTTGATTTTCTTTGATGTTTTGAATAGTACACATGGATAGTACGAATTTAACCTATTGGTAAATAATTGAAAATGTTATCATGGATCCATGAAATGATGAATGTTTTTCAACTAATGTTAATATAACTATTATTTGTAAGTTGGGATGTGTTATACTGACTTGGTTTTAAAATATGACATTTTGAATGCCTATCATGAGTATAGATTATTTGCAACATTGGTTGTTACGGACTGCCTTAGATCTGATCCGATCTAGATCTAGACTCAACCCCAATAGCTCCCGTCGATCAGTCCTAAGGGACGTTCAACCTTATCCAGCTTCTGGATCCTTGGTTTCTTGAAGTTCTTTAATTAGGAGTGTCATTTTTGTTTAGGTTTCTTGGTTTTCTTAACTTTCTTGAATTAGGACTGTTGGCTTTTTTGGGTAAGAATTCTTGATTTAGGACTCTTAGTTCTTTTAGACTTCTTGGTTGAGTTCTATAAATATGTATTTTTTATCTTGATTAAAATCAATGAAAATTATTGAGAGCTCCTGTATTCTTCATTTTTTATCTTGGTTTATAGTTTGAGGAACTAAGAGTCTCCCTCCACACGTCTCAACATAGTTCGCAGAAATAGGTAGGATTGAGTTTTTTCCCCGTCGATTCTCCCTTATCATTAACTATTTATGTTGTAGATGTGCCCTCTTGTTGTCCCCTAGGCTCCTTTGGGAAATATATTCCTCCCTAGGGTCAAATTCTAACAATGGTATTAGAGCTAGGCTTTCTGCAAGATCAAGAAGGATGGATCTGAATTCTTGAATGAAAAACAATATCCTTTTTTGCAGCAGCAAGGGCTCATGCTCTTCTTGAATTCGTTCACATTGATAGAAACATCGCAGAGTCCAAAATTCACTGAAGTGATGTAGGAGATTCACGAGCACATCTACAATCTTAAGAGTGACATATATCATCTTGAGAGCACTATCGATGAAGGATTTGCTAGAATAGAACTAGGGATTGCCAGCCTCTCCCATCCATGCGAGGCATCATGGCCACCTCCTCATTCTTCTTCCCTGTTAATCCTGAAGGGAGCAAACCAGACCCACAGCATCGTCATCAGTGAGACTACCATTGTCGGCAACAACATGTCCATCCACCAGGACCACCACCATGTCACTCTCAACAGCACCGACAAGGACATAAGCAATTATCGCCCCAAGATTGGCATTGGCTCTTTTGTGCTTATCGAAGTTTCCCCATGTACTACCGCCATAAATGACAACTACAACAGCAAAATGTTGACCACCACTGTCTATGGCCCCATCACCAGCTCTCCTCTCTCTCCCATCTCTCCCTCTCAACCCCCTACTACTGCCTGCTACCAGTGCCGGAGGTGGATGATCTGCCCTGCTCAACCACCTATTGTCACTGCCCTTTCCATCTCCTCCCCTAGCTATTGCCGCCACCTAATCCCATTCTCCCTCTGTCCACCTGTCGAACGAAGCCCGACTGACACCTCTCTCTTCTTGTTTTCTTTTTTTGGTGAACCAAGGGCCAATTGTTGATGCATCTAGCTTGTGTCTGTCTAGTGTCCTTCCATCGGTTGAAACTGGTTGGACGGTAGCCCTTACCGATCAACCACGGAGACTCAGGTGGGCTGCGATGTGCATCGCCTCCCCTCTCTCTTCTTCCCCTTCTCAATATGGTCGGACACTTTGCGATATTGGGAGAGAGAGAGATAACTGGTTTTAATTAGAACCATTTTTTTTCTAAATGAGAACCAAAAGCCTGGTTTATACCCATTCAGAGCCGATTCAGATTCATTCTTGACCGGTTATGGGGTAGCCCAGATCGATTCTAACCTGGTTCTTAGACCGCAAATCAGTTGTCATTGATTTTGGACCTGGATCCACTTCTCCATACTTAAATTAGATTTAAAAGTCATTACAGCTGGATCTTCCTACTTTGGATCATAAATTACTAGTGGATATGTTTGGAGTTGTTTTGTACCAGTCACTCTCTTTATCTGGATCATCAATAAACCGCATGGTTCCACCGCCAGCTTTTCTGAATCAATGTTTCATTGATCTACATCCATTGGAGATTGTGTTTCTTTCATAGTTCTTAGAAGTCAAGTGAAACTGGAAGCTGATTCACCTGAATCGTTGGCCAAATGATTCAGGGCCTATACCGTCCTGGACAATATTATGTGCCTGTGCAGGTGCTACAACAATGGGCATGGTCTACATAGCAAGCTAGCCACTTGAGCTGACTTGTTTCATATTCTTTTTTGATAGGTTTTTTTCTTGGTAGGCCCTTGTTTCATACTCTTATTCACCCATAATGAGGCAGATGATAGAAACAATTTTGTCACATCCTAGGCATCTCGTTCTTGATATCTAAGTTCTGTCAACTAATCACTCTATATCTAGATCATTTAGCCCAATCTATAATGTTTTGTGTTGGACATTTTGGGTCTGTGTCCAACCCATCAAGTGACCCAATTTGACACTATTAGTGGGCTGGTTAGTGGGTGGAGGTTCCTATCTCCCATTATAAAAGGAGAGGGATGGGGTTGTACGTTATCAGCCACCAACACTCTGTATTGCCCACATTCATGTATTAGCATTGGGTTGGGTTCAGGGTCCTGGGCCTGGGCTAATCCTGGGCATCGATAGGTTGAGGAGAATGCTAAGCACATCGTATTAATGGTATCTACGGGTATGCATTTACATTTTGGTTCTGTTTATGCGAATACACCAACATTTGAGCTATGGGCCCAGTCATCGTGCATTCCGTTGTGCATGTGGGTGTGTCGAGAGCATTTAGTTTATGCTCGCTGACGACGGCGTATCTTATTATGGTTGTTGGCGTAGACTCGGGCTTGCTATTGTTTTTCTCGGTGCCGTCATGTGGCAGAACAGGGCCAGCATTATGGGGAGGGTGGTGTATGTTCTCCCCCGATGATTCACTGAATCCCACGTCTGTGTTCGGGGGCCTGAATGAGCACCACGTATACAAGCACATGGGGCTCGTATTCCCATGTATGTTGACATCACTTAGCATTGTAGTCTGGTGTGGTTGCAAAGACTTAAGTACCCTTTCTTGCTATTCTTCTCATAAAATGATGGTTTGAGAAAATGACAAAAATGTCTTTCATTCAAAAAAGAAAAAACGAAAAAACAAACGGTTCAATAAAAGGACAAACATGTCCTCTATCCAGAAACTCGAGGATGATGTTGACTCTTCAAAGTCTACACCGCGAAACGAACCTTAATCGTTTCATTGATGGTGATTCGACAAAACGATGGTGAGCCGACGATCCGATAGTGAGTCGGCGATCTGATGGTCATTCGACGAAATGAACCTGAGCCATCAAAAATGTTTGTTTGAACTTTTCATCGGCCTCTTCTTCTTCTTCCTTCTCCGTAAACCACTGTAAAACCCTCTCTCTCTCTCTTTAGATAAGAAATCAAGGGAGGCAAAGAGTTCCCTCGACGATCCGATGGTCATCCGGCAAAATGAACCTGAGCCATCAAAAATGTTTGTTTGAACTTTTCATCAGCATCCTCTCTCTCTCTCTCTCTCTCTCTCTCTCTCTCTCTCTCTCTCTCTCTCTCTCTCTCTCTCTCTCTCTCTCTCTCTAAAGAAGAAATCAAGGGAGGCAAAGAATTCCCCCTAGAGAAGGCCACAAACATAAACCCTCTCACTCTCGCTCCCTTCTCTTTCTACTTTTGTGCACATCCAGCAGACGATCCTACATTGCTCCATCAAACACCGACTGACCTGCACACTGACTGTAGCATCGTTTAACTTGATGAGTTATGGAGCCTGATTCATAGTTTTTGCACTTACAGGAGGGGGGTTGGGGGCTCCTCCCAACGTGGGTAGCATCATTCAACTTGATGAGTTGTGGAGCCTGATTTAGAGTTTTTTCCCTTACAGGAGGGGAGTCCGGGGGCTCTCCCCCGACGCGTGTTCCACTATAGCGATTTGCGAAAAACACTACAAATCGCTATAGTGATTTGCGAAAGGCACTACAAATCGCTATAGCGATTTGCGGAAAACACTACAAATCGTTATAGTGATTTGCGGAACTACAAATTGCTATAGCGATTTGCAGAAAACACTACAAAATGTTTTATTACGGAAAACCTCGAGCAAGAAATAACTGAAGGAAACATGAGCCCCACGATTAAACAAAACGCTTTATTGCTCTTTTTCGATAGTTAAAAGAGGAAAAGAAAATAAAAAAATTTATACAAGGCCCCAAAAAAATTTGTCCGGAGGGCACTGCCCCCCGAGCCCCCCGCCAGGGGCGGCCCCCCTAGACCTTCACCCGTTAACCGCGCAGCGGAACCCGCATCGGGGGAGAGCCCCCGGACCCCCCTTCTGTAAGGGCAAAAACTCTAAATCAGGCTCCACAACTCATCAAGTTGAACGATGCTACCCACGCTGGGAGGAGCCCCCAAACTCTCCTCCTGTAAGGGTAAAAACTCTGCATCATGCTCCACAACTCATCAAGTTGAACGGTGCTACCCACGCTGGGAAGAGCCCCCAAACTCTCCTCCTATAAGGGTAAAAACTCTGAATCACGATCCATAACTCATTTAGTTGAATGATGCTACTCACGCTGGGAGGAGCCCCCAAACCCCTCTTCTATAAGGGTAAAAACTCTGAATCAGGATCCACAACTCATTTAGTTGAATGATGCTACCCACGCTGGGAGGAGTCCCCAAACCCTTCTCCTGTAAGGGTAAAAACTTTAAATCAGGCTCCACAACAGTCAATGTGCAGGTCAGTCGGTGCTTGATAGAGCAATGTAGGATCTTCTGCTGGATGTGCACAGAAGCATAAAGAGAAGGGAGAGAGAGAGAGATGGTTGATGTTCATGGCCTCCTCCAGGGAAGATTTCTTTCTCGGATAATCCTGCAGTGCAGAGACTGTGTCTTAAATAATCATCTTCGGGGCACTTAAGTCTTTACAACCACTCCTTTTCTAGAATCATCATTTTTTTTGGCACCAATAGAGGAGAGGGTACTTAAGTCTTTGCAATCGCATCAAACCCCAATGCTAATTAATGCTGACAAACATGGGGTTACGAGACGAACATGCATAAATACGTGGTGGTTTTTGGGACCCCCGGGCATGAGATGCCCTTGGGGGGGGGGGGGGGGGTTAACATATAACCTGCTTCGAGCATTATGGGATGCCTATCTGCTATAGTTGTCTTTGCACTTAGATCGCCAGCGACTTTGGTGTCGCTCCTCTGCTACTATTCGTTTTCCGAACAGCAAGGAAAGATTCGGCCTTCCCCTTTCACAGAAATGGCTTTCGTCAGGAAGGAAGGGGGAGATGATTGACACTGTCCCCATTGGCCTTCCGCATCCGAAAAGACTTTCTGGTGATGTGCAGTTTACCGAGCTCCCTACTGTTTCGCCGACACCCATGAGGTTGACACGCCCGCACCAAGCAGTCGCCATGGTGCAACCTTCATCGGCGGATTCACTGAATCCATGAGGCCGATGGCGACAACCATCCCCGATAGCAAATTAAAAAAAACAAATCAGAACAGCGAAATTATTTACTTGCCCGAGGAGGTGAGAGGGTTGTGGATGGCCGGTGGCTTTGCTGGTTGCACTGAGCCATCATTGAGGAGCGAGAGGGTCCTTTTCCGGCCAGCAATCCACCGTTCCTCACCGGCAGTATCACCGAAGACGTCCCCCGTCACCAGATACGCCAAAAAGGGGTTTTCTGCAAAGGCCGGTCATCCGACTACCATCGCCGAAAATCACAGGGGGAGGGAATTCTCCTCAGTCGTTGAATGACAGACATCGGCCGATCGTCGTGGGGCGACGTGGGTCGTCATGGAAGGTTACGGTCCTGAGAAACTGAAACACTCGGTTTCTCAGAAACCGCAAGCAAAAAATGAACCCCTTCGTTGGCAGGGGTACTTGCTGAGTTTCCGACCATGAACAACCGTCGGGGAGTCGACGATGGCTTGTGTCGCTAGGCATCGCCTGGCACCACCGTTTCACCAGCGGTTTTGCTGCAACTAAGAGAGAGGCGAGAAGGCATTTGTCTTACCGAAAACCCTCTTTCTTATATTTTTGGTAACATGGGTTGTATCGGGTATTCTGACCCGGTGGTTGACCCGATCGAAGACCCATTTTAGGTGGATCAGGACTGCTGGAATATCGGGTCGATCTTGACCCAGGACAGAACCCGGACCCATTAGGGATCCGGGTCTGGGTCTGATCTAATGGGTCTAATTCGAAGTGCTTGGGTCCGACGGGTCTGACTCGGGTCCTATTTGGACTGGGTTAGAATCGGATCTTATTTGGATCGGGTCCTGTATGGATCGGACCCGGGCCCATTAGGGATTCAGATCTAGGTCTGATCTGTAGGACCTTGATCTTGTTTGGATCGAGTCAGACCCAGTTACTATTATGGATCAAATTTGGATCCGAATTGAATCAGATAGGGTCCGTAACAAAATTTGGGCACTATTTATACCTGAACTCAATCAGTGACTGATACAACCCTTTTCAAGACTAGTTTAGAGTCATTTTTTACCAGTTTCTTACGATTTTTTATTGGTTTTGAGATATAGAGATTCTATTTTCATGAATTCATAAAAATACAGGGATTTTCTCATTCGGTTATAGGGTTTTATGAGCTTTTGTTCATATTTTTGCACTGATTTATTGGGTTCAAAATCGGTTCAGACCCTTGGATGACTGGTTTGGAACTGTTTCAGACCAGTTCAGAGTGTTTTTAAACTGATTTCAGCTTGAAGACCCAGAGTTTTACCCATATGAGTTTGCTTTTTTTATTTTTCATGCTTTATATGTATTCATTGTTAAGAAAGTATGACTTATACATATTAATTTATGTATTTTATGTTGGTTAAGTTATGCATGATGGTTTTAAGCATGAATTATGACTAAATTCATGATATTTTATCATCAAAATTAGTTTATGCATATAAGAGAAAGCGTGAACTTGTATTTTGACAATATAAAGAATATTTTGTTATGAATATACATGCATTAACATGTGTGCATGGGAATGCTCCATAATATGAATATATTTTTGGTAAAAGATCTTGATTGACTGATTCATGCAATCACCAAAGTGATCTGAGTTGTGTTGATTAAGAATTCTTTGGATCGTATTAAGATTCGTTATTATGATTGCGTGTGACTTTATAAAATAATGATTCTACTCAAATGTAGGTTGTTGTGTTCCAAATTCACACAGGGTGTAATAGTAGATGTCTATTTTAGCCCATGAAGCATGTTCATACCGAAAGGTACAGTGCTGAATTATCTCTATTTACATGATCTGCTAATTTCACCAACTGAAGTTAATTTCTTGTAAATTGAAGAGATTGAGCAACTATGATTATTGTCATTTTCACCAAAGTGGAACGATAATGGCTCAACTATGCTTGTCTCAAAAAAAGTGAATAATAAGGAGTCTCACATTTACCTTTTTAATATGAATCTCATATAGAGCAATTTATTTTTCACTCATACGGAGAATAAAACAGTCATTCTGAAGGTTGTCTATGAGAAGTGAGAGTGCTTAAAAGGATATCCATGAGAAGTGAAAGTGTTTGAATAATCTTAGCCTATTGTTTTTTTACAATCATGAGTGGCTCAGAATATTGAAGTATCATCTCTCACTGTAGGACAGTGAAGAAATTTTTGAAATCCATTGGGACAAAAATTATTGATTTTGTACGAGATTTTATCTCAGGCCATATGGATTATAAGTTTTATTATGGATCTTGGTATAGTGGACTCTATTGAGAAACTACTAAAGATCTTTTGTGATAATGAAGCAATCATGTCCTTTTCAAATAATAAGAGTTCAACCTCGTGTCGACACATGGAGTTAAAATACTTTGTTAAAGAAATGGTTGAAAATCATCTGATATGTATTGATACAATTGAGTTGAAAAAAATGACTCCAAATCCTCTTACTAAAGAGCTAGCACCAAGATTGTATTCTCAACATATAAAAGGGATGAGTCTTTTTTATTCATTTTGATTTATGAAAATACATTATATGTGATCACATTTATAAAAATGAATTGATTCTCTATGGCTAACAATATTAATGACATTATTATTGTTGATTTTGCATAAAAGATCTTTCATATAGTTAGAGAGAATAGCAGAATAACAATATTAAAGAACTAATAAAATGAGTTAAAGACCAACCTATTTATAAAGGTAATTTTAACATGCTAAAGTACTGATAATGAATTTTATTATAGTACATGAAAATGTCATTTCATAAAGAGGTGTTCATCTCCATGACTCATATGATTTATTCTTATGATACAGAATAGCATGTGAACCCATTAAATCGAGATAATGGTATGAACCTCGATTTAGTGCACTTTTAGTGTCAATGGATCAAGTGGGAGAATGTTGAACATTTTGGGTTTGGGGGTTGGATTTGACACTATTAGTGGGCTGGTTAGTAGAGAGTTAAGAGGAGTTAGTGGGTGGAGGTTACATGAATGTGGAGAGACCACATTCACGCAACCACTTCTATCTCCCATTATAAAAGGAGAGGGGTGAGGTTGTACGTATGATGAGAGTCATCAGCCACCAACACTTCATATTGCCCATATTCTGGTATTAGTATTAGGTTCAGGGTCCTGCTCACCATCGACCTAAGGCCTGGGCTCATCGTGGGCATCGATAGGCTGAGGAGAACGCTGAGAACCTATACATCATATTAATGTCATCTACAGGTATGTATATACATTTCAGTTTTGTTTATGCGAATACCCCCAACATTGTTCAGTTTTGTTTATGCAAATACCCCCAACATTGTGGCCTTATTTGAGAATTGTTGGGTTAGTTGGCCCCACAATAGATTAAGTGAAGTGACCCAATAGGAAAGAGGTGGGGGAGGATCTCTCTTTCCACCTCACGTCTCTCTATCCCTTGGTGATGTGATTAAGGAAAAGGAGAGTGAATGTTGTGGTCTCTCTTTGGATGTGCATAAGAAAAAAAGTGAGAAAAAAATAGAGAGAAAACATATAAGAAGAAGATAAGAAGATGGGAAAAAGACAATTGCATCTTGGAGCTTCCTTGGTATTTTTTTCTTTGTGGCTTGTAGTCTCAATTTCTATTTTTGACAGAGATAGATATATTTCTCATATTGCTTTGTAAGAGAGAAGTCAATGTATTCCCACACCTTAAAGGTTTTCCACATAAATTTTGGTGTATCCACCAAATAAACGGTAGCTCATTCCCTTTTTCATTCCGATCAAATGATCGGCAGCAGACAATACTTCTCATTGTAACAAAAATGTCTTGTTCTGAGGTATATCAATCTTCCGTCTCTGGTTCATATTTCGTTAACCAATCCTTCCTAATGAACATCTTTGTGGGCTTCTCTGCTCTGTCAATCTGTCTTTCTTTTCTTTGGACCTCTTTCAAAGAAAGTGGTAGACTGTAAGAGGGGTGCGTTGCTCTCTTTATCCTGCCCCCTGCCCCCTTTCATTTGAGGGGGGAATATTAGACCATCTAAGAGCTCCCTCTTTCCTACTCCCCCTCTTTCCTACTCCCTCAAACAGCAGTTATGATTTTTGTTTTGCTTTATTTGTTTGCTTATATACTTATGGTGCTTGTGTGTTTGTCGGGGTCATATTTGGAATTACTCATGTGAACAAGTGGTGTCTCCTTGGACAAAAACTGTCACACCAACGGGGGGGGGGGGGGGGGGCTCAGCTTCTCTGGTAGGTGCATCTAGTGCACGTCACTTTGTGTTGGGGGCATTGCAAGTTCAAATCCCAATGGTATCGTTGTATAACTGATAGGGGTCTGCCTAACTCCAGCTTGCCTTTAAAAAAAAAATTGGTGTCATTTGTACAACTTTGAATATGAATAACCATATCCAACATGACACATGTCTAATCTAGTTATTACATTAGGATCCATATCCTTAGGGTATGATGTAGAGGCGCCTTTGATTATTTGAAAGTTCAACGCATTTGCAGTCCCAAGCATGATATCTTGACTATAACATGCATGTTCACATAAGAAACAAGAGAATTATAGATGACGAGACATGGGACGTTTGTAAGTAGAAAAAATCTCATAGGAAAAGAAAATTTTATGTATATGAAGATTTCATATGAGAACTTTTTTTATGAAAAGCTTTTTCTTGTTTGTGTGGAGTGAGAAAATCAGGTTGGAAA
Source organism: Nuphar pumila (assembly GCF_984573655.1). Lineage (NCBI taxonomy): Eukaryota > Viridiplantae > Streptophyta > Magnoliopsida > Nymphaeales > Nymphaeaceae > Nuphar > Nuphar pumila. The sequence continues at coordinate 71,405,813 of NC_143261.1, forward strand.
AATGTTAGAATGCTTGATTAGGGTGAAGACTGCATACTGTCCTCAAAACTATTTTTTTTTAATAGAAAATTTTTGATGTGGAGGCCCCTTTTGTTATTTGAATGATCGATGCATTTTCAGTCCTAAGCATGATAACTTGACTCTAACATGCATGTGCACACAAGAGAGAGAATTATAAATGACAAGATAGGGCACGTTTGAAAATTGGAAATTCTCATAGGAAAAGAAAATTGTACATATAAGAAGATTTAATATGAGAACTTTTCTTGAACATCTTTTTTTGTGTGTGGCATGAGAAAATCAGGTTGGAAAAATGTTAGAATGCTTTGATTAGGGTGAGGACCGACTGTTCTCAAAACTGATTTTTTTTTATAGAAAAATTTTCTCCATATCTGAGTTGGAGAAAGTTTTCATGTCAAAATCAGTGAATATATAAAAATAATCTTTCAAAAATTTTCAGTTGTTTGGAATGAATAGAAGTTGCCAAACTTCCTTTCTGACTTGCATTTTGCCAAGCACTTCCAAACTTGCTCTATTCTTGAGCATCACTTTTAGGAAATGGATTATTTAATACAAGACCAACAAGACTACCATTACAAGGCAATACAAGCATTTATCTTATACAACAAACAAAGATACTTGGGTGACATTTAATAGAAAAACATAAAATTTGAAGCCTAAAAAGGGAAGTAGAAACTAAATGAATAACTAAACCAGTTACAGAATAAATAAAGCCAAAATGGGTAGCTGCAGAGGACTCACCTTCGAAGAAAATCATAATCGTCATCATCACAAGCTTTCGAAAAACCATTTTCCTTCTTTTTGGTAAGTAAGAGTGAGCTGGGGAATGTGTTGAACTTTTGGGTGATCTTCCCCTCCATCCTTCTTCAGCCTTGTCATTAACTCGGAAGAAATCTCATTCAAGAGGAGCTCTTTGAGGCTGGTGAGGTGATCAATGCCTTGGGGCACTACCTTCAACCCCTTACAATCATCAATAAACACTTCCTTGAGCATCGGCATAGCACCCTGCTCTATTATCACACTTTCCAATCGTTCCATACTAGAGAATTGCAGCCTCTTAAGCTTAGGAAACCCATGGGAATCACATCGTAATTGCATCCCATCATAAGCATTGATGAGCATAAGCCACACTAAATTTGGTAGTGATTGAAGGCTTGTAAGTGGATCTTGGCCTAATTTGGAGTTGCTCAGTTTCAATCTTCTAAGGTTATATAAACTTCCAAACTGAGGTGGTAACGTCCGTAAGCAACCATCCAAGTCAATGGCTGAAAGGAGGGGTGGAGGAGCTGAAAACAATAAATCTAATTGAAGACCCTCCTGTGAATGGACTAGCAAGCGTTTGAGGCGCTCCATCTTTTGGATGGACAAGCAAAGCTCCTCCATGTCTTTGTTCTCCACCCAAAGTATTTCAAATCTTTTGAGACCACTTAAGTTCCCAACTTCTTTAATTATTTCCTTGGTGCCCATGACACCACTGAGTGCTTGTAGGTATTTTAGTTGGCCAATCCCTGATGGCATTTGTCTCTTTATAAGAATGCTATAAGAATCAAACATCCACAGATTTCGCAAGCTTCTCATTTTTAGTATCCCTTTTGGTAGGCTTGTTATGCCTGTTCTCCTAATATCCAACGTTTGCAGGTTTTGGAGCTTTCCAAATGATTTGGGGAGTTTGTTAACCTTGGTTTTCCTCAAACTCAAAAACCTCAAATGGAATAGTTCTACCACCCCATCAGGTAGTTTTTCAATTTGAACGCTATCTAGATCTAATATCCTTAGCAATTTGAAGCTTGGAAGCTTCATAAATGAGTAGGATTGCAGAATGTTATAATCAAAAACAAAAAGAGAGCGGACAGAGCGTGCACCTACCATGCTTGATAAGACGACTTCTTTGTCTGCTCTGATGATCGATAATCGTCGACACTTCTGGGCATCGTATGCAGCTTGTGCTTCTAAAAGTCTAGAAAAATTCTCCTCCTCAGATCTCGAAATTGCGAGCTCTCTCATGAGATCATGAACTTTGCATGCTACAACTCGACCATGGATATTTATTCTTGCAGCTTGCAGCATGTTTCGATAGATCAGCTCCTTCAAGTACTCCTCTGCTGTTTCCTCAAGTGTCATTCTTTCTGTTTGTTTAACGAATCCCTCAGCGACCCAAAGACTGAGTAGCTTATTCCTGTAGATCAAGAAATCCTCAGGAAATGCACTGCAATATAAGAAGCACGGTTTGAGATACGGAGGCAGTTTCACATAGCTTAATGTGAGGATATTTCTTACACTGTCAAGAGAAGCATCGTTAGTCAAGTGCCATCCCAGGCTATCTTGAACTTTCTTCCACTCTGTTTTTGTCCTCTTTTTTTGTGACATAATACATCCTAATGCAACAAGTGCAAGCGGCAAACCTTTGCACTTGCTCACCATATTTTGACATATTTCCAGTAGTTCTTGAGGGCAAGTTCTATCTAAAGGACAAGTGTCAGGTATAATAGTTTTTTGCACATTATCCAATAATTTTGTTACATGAATTGATTGGGACCTAAATTCACACGGGTCTGGACTGTAGTCAGACCTGTATGCAGCCTTAGACTCTCTCTTTTGCTCTCTCTATATGTCTCTCTCCCTCTGCCGCCAAGGAGAAGACGACCATCTCTCTCTGAAACCGATGGCCTGCACCATCAATTTTCGACGTCTAGATGAAGGGCTGGGAGACCAGAACAGCAACAAGCGGAAGAGATCAGCTCCCGACGACGATGGTCAGCCCTGGCCATGGAGATCGATGACCACCCATCTTCGAAGAGGGCAGCCCTCCCTTCCGCCGAGGACCCGAACAAACCCACCTTCGGCAAGCCCACCTACGATGGAGTCATCGCCGGGAACTTCTGGCATTGTCCCTGGAACCCGAAGTCTGTCCACCCAACGAAAAACTTTTGGCTCCGCCACTGGACAAATCCTTATTGTTATGCTTCTATACCCTCCTGTTTCATGACAAGCAAATGGAATCATTAATGCAAAGAACAAAGAAAAATAACTGCTCATCATAGCCTTACATTTATTATTTTAGTTTCCTTTGTCACTTATTCAATGTATTAGTCTATGCAATAACACCCTAATTCTTAGACTCTGAATATTATTGTGTGCTTCTATGCCAAGAAACTTTGATATAGAAGGCTCAAAAGAGGGATGAAAAGGTAGGTCAGGATTCATAATGAACGAATATTGCAATTTGAGTTTAATGGATTCGAAATGATCGAACATGTGATTTTTGTATAGTAGGACTAGCGTAAGTGTGGGAGAGTACCGAACCCTATTAGACATGATACGGAAGAGGTCTAAGGTTTCTCATGGTTGTGGTTAGAACAAAAATTAAAAACAAGATCAAACGACTAAATTGGGTAGGTGTGATTTGAGCTTGAAGAGAATTTTGAGTAAGAGTTTTGGTTCATAACTGAAAAAATCATGTCTAGAAGCTCTACGAAGACCTAGAAACGTGTATAAGGGTTTGGTATAGGTTCTAAATACAGAAAAAGGGTGATGACACTTAAGAGTTATCGGTTTAGAAAAAATAGATATTTTGGGTACCTTATAAGATGTAGTTTTGGATTTTGAGGTCTAGAAAACTAAAAAAAGATATTCTAAGGCTATGGAGATACTATAGGGGTACCTTGAGGTCTATATTAGGCTTAGATGAAGTTTTGCACATTCTAAAACTTGGACACACGGTCTGCAACGTGAATATGTTGCTCAGCTCACCGGAGGAGCGAAATGCATGGTTCGAGGGGCAAGGGGAGCTAAGAGGGTTTAACGACCAGCTCTTGGGGGTTTGGACCTAGCATGAACCATAGTGGTTCCTAGAAGGAGAATGAGAAGAGAGAGTGGATTGTGAGAGATGAGAGAGAGAAGAAAAAGGAGAAGAAAACATCCAGAGAGAACTGCTAGAGAGAAAGAATTCTGAGAAGAATACCTCAATACTATTCAATGCATAAAGGGAGTCTTCAGACATCCAATTATAGATGAGAGGTCGGGGATAGAGTTTCTACTTAATTAACTAATTCATAAGCCATAAAGAATCATATTATGAAACAAAAACTGAACTACATAAAGGATTCTAGGGCCCTACCTCTTTCAGGACTCTTACTCTAATTAAAAGTTTTAATTAATTAAGAAAAAAAACTCAATTAGACTTTTTCTTAATTAACTTGAGAAGCCTCTAGAGAGGTGGATGTCCCACCCTGTACCTCCAATTAGACCCTCCATGTGAGCCCTACTGGTAGCTCTTCTTGATTTTGCTGCAAATATGTGCCAGGCATTCCTTCCTTCTGGTATGGACGTGTGTCTATTGATATTTTTATATGTGAAGATGACACATCAACTATCACATCACTCTCCTGATCCCCACCTTGACCTGGAAAGTCATCTTTCTCTGCTAAGGTAGTAATTGTATCATGGAACTTGGATCTTGGTGAGTTCACTGGATCTAGGACCGTAACAGTTCAACTACGCTTTGAATCACCTTGCGCCCAAGGTCAAAAATTTAAGAACTTCTTTTTCAAGTCAAATTCTCATTCTCATGTGGTTGAGTCCCTTTCGACTTGGTCCCACTAGATGAGGTGTTTTTGCATCATCCAATCGTACTTTCATAATTTCTTCATCTTTAAGATGGCAGTGGGCTGGGGCACATCCACAACTGTTGGAGGTTCACCATAGAATAGTTTGAGGTAAGATATGTAGAAGATGGGATGGATCTTCACCTCTTTAGAAAGTGCCAAATGATAGGCCAGTTTTTCTATCTATTCCTTAACATGGTATGGTTTGTCGTAATTGGGCAGATGTTTATGGTAGTCTTGGCCCAAGAGAATCTTTTGTTGTTTAGGCCTGCAATTCAGCTATACCCAGTCTTCTACCTTGACTGCTCGATCAAATTGACCCTTGACGTAGATCTGTTTCATGTGTTATTGGGCCTTTGTGTTGTTTTGCTGCAACATAGTGAGAATTTCATCTTACCCCTTTAGAGCATTATCTACTTCAAGAGATGCAGTACTCTCGTGCTCGCATGTGACTAGTGATGAGGGAGAAAACCCATATAATGCCTCGAACAAAGTCATCTCAATGGAGGAGTGATGACTTGTATTGTAAGCATACTTCGCCCATGGCAAGAAGTGATGTCACTTATTTGGGAGGTCTCTAACGAAACAACAGAGGTAGGTCACTACAACTTTATTCACAATCTTTGTTTGAGGGTGATGAATAGTACTATAGTTTAGTTTTGTCCCACTAAGCTTGAAGTATATGATCCAAAATTGACTCAAGAAGATCGAGTTTTGATCACTCACAATGCTTTTTGGCATTCTGTGGAGTTTCACCATGTGGCTCACAAACTATTTAGCCATCAACTCAATGAAATACTCTCATGGCAATCTGATGAAGTGAGCGTACTTGAAAAATATATCCACCATGGTCATGGTGACCTCTTTCCGCTCACATGAGAGAAAGGCTTCCATGAAATCCATGAAAATATCTTGCTATGCTCGCTCAAGGATCGACAATAGTTGTAGCAAACATATTAGGCTTCATTTCTCATTCTGCCCTGTTCTACCCTATGTGTTTTAGTGTTTTATGATAGATCTGAACCGTTAGATATATTTAGCATGATAGATTTAGTGAAAATTGACTCTTGAGCTGAGAAAAATTGGTATATTCATAGCCATTAATTTTGGATCATCGAAAAAACTTATATATAGGTCAGATTCTAACGATCCAAAAGTTGGTTCCCACTAAACAAAACCTATAAATTACATCTATGGTGCTAGACATGAGAAAAAATACTTAAAACTACTATTTTTGAAGGGGCCTAATGAGACTTAACAAAAATAGGGCCTAGAGTTGTTTCATCGCCTCATACTTATTGGCTTGGAAAACTATGCATTGGTGCACATATTTACAAACACAAGCCTTTATGCCCAGCCAATAAAATAGGGATTTTAACATCTAGTATGTTTTGGACACGCCCACATGTCTGCCGCTAGGTGCGTCATGCACCTCATGCAATAGAGTCTAAATCATGTCGCTTCCTGACGGTAGATAAATATGTCCTTTGTAGAACACAATCTCACCTCTAACCATGTGGTTAGGTGACTATTCAGATTCATATCCAACTCACACACAATCTTATGAATTCCACTATAGTTTGTTTGGGCATTATTTTCTTTACTCCATACATCACATTCAATTATAGTAAGTGTGTGCAAAAGCAGTGTATCTTAAAAGCACTGAAAAAGTGCATCAATCGCTTTGTTTTCTATGCCCTTCTTGTATTGAACCTCAAAGTCATATCCCATGAACTTTGTGATCCATCTTTGTTGGCTGACGGTAGTGATATGCTACCCCAACAAGCACTTGAGGCTTTAGTGGTCAGTCTGCATGATGAACTTGCACCAAAGGAGGTTGGGGCAGTACTTCTCTACCACAAGAACGGTAGCAAATATTTCCTTGTCGTAGGTAGACAAGGCACGACTTTGGTTGGGCAAGGCCTTTCTCATGAATGCAATTGGGTGTTCCTCTTATGAGATGGCAGCACCTACTACATTGTCACATGCATTTGTCTCTACCACGAAGACCATGAAAAATTTTGTCAAAGCAAGAACGAGCGCTTGACACATGGCTTCCTTCAATATCTCAAAATACTAGTGGCTTTATCGGTCTATCTGAAGCTATCCTTCTTCAAGAGGGAGGTAAGGGGTTTGGCTATGAGACCATAGTCTTTCACGAATCGATGGTAGTACCCAATCAGCCCGAGGAAACCCTGAAGTTCCCTCATGGTTTGTGGTTTGGGTCATGCTTGCATCACATCTATTTTGTCTAAATCGGCTTAGACGCCTTGGCTAGAGACAATATGGCCAAGATAGCTGACTTGTTCTTCTCCAAAGAGACACTTGGACATTTTAGCATGCAAGTGATACTCCCGTAAGGTATTCAAAACAACATGCACATGTTGCATATGTGCATCCCAAGAACGACTATACACTAATATGTCATCGAAAAAAACAAACATAAACATTTTTAGCATCGATTTGAAGACTTTGTTCATGATAACTTGGAAAGTTGCAGGGGCATTGGTCAACTTGAAGGGAATGACCAGAAACTCAGAGACCTTTATGAGTCCTAAAAGTCATCTTATGAATGTCGTCATGTGTCATATGCATTTTATGGTACCTCGAACGAATATCTAGCTTGGTGAAGAAAGTGATACCGTGCAACTCATCAAGTAGTTCCTTGATCATTGGGACCGAAAACTTGTCCTTCATAGTGATGTCATTTAAGGCCCTGTAGTTGACACAAAACCTCCATATATCATCCTTCTTCACCAAGAGCACCGATAAGAAGAAAGGACTTACATTAGGGTGGATGATCCCTTAGCTCAACATCTCTCCCACGAGTTTTTCAATCTCATATTTTTTAAAGTAATATATTGATAGGGCCGCACGTTCATTGGTCTCGTGCCCTCCTTCTAGGCATAAGATGGTCTTGGGACCCTCTTAGAGGCAGCTCATATGGCTCAGCAAACACATCAAAAAATTTTGTCAACAAGTTCTCTATATCAAAAAAAAAAATGACCAAGGCGATAGTGGTGTTTTTCGGCTTCATCGCTTGGGCGATGAGCAAGTAGGTACTTTGGGTGCCTCATATGAGCTTCGAGGCCCTATTATGATGCACTTTCTCTGTTATAAAACGTATGATAGCAACAAGCTTAATATGTCATTTGTCCTTCTAGAAAGACATCTCCATGTTGGAGAAGTTTCAGGCTACTTTTATCAAAGTTCGTAGTCAATGCATGCCAAGGACCATGTCTACACCATGGATAGGTAAGACATATAGGTAAACAACAAATCTAGTTTTTTCAAGCTGCAAACACACATTGAGACAGACCTCTAAGCACTTGAGGTTAATCTCGTTGCCAACCATTACATCGAAGGAAGGATGCTCCTTGAATTTGCACTTGATTTTCCAAACTATACTCTCACGGATGAAATTGTGAATACTATCGGTGTCGAGAAGAATATTTACCTCCTGTGAGAGCTAAGGCCACAATAGATTCTCCTCGAGTTGGGCATAGTGACGCCCGAGAGTGCATGGTAGAAGATGTCATGGCAAGGTTCTTCCTCGCTATCTATCTCATCGGTTGGTTGGTCGTTTGGCGACTCTTCTTCGAAATATGATTCTACCACTTGAAAGATGTGGTTGCACTTGCACATGTGTCCCTTGAACCACTTGTCATTCCAGTTGAATCACAAGCCCTTCTTGATGCATTCCTCACATTGTACATGTGAGATGGGTTTCACCTTAGGGATTGATGTCACCTCCTTGGACTAATCGGACTTGGTTTGGCCACCCAAGGAATGATCGTGGGCATCGATAGGCTTAATCGGCCTCCGCATGGCTTAGAGTCACTTTTATTTTTCGTCATGAAGCTTGGCTACTCTATAGGCCTCCTCCAGACTCCTCACGACTATAGCTAGGACCCCAATGTGAAGGTCCTCATGCAGCTCATCGATGTATGACCTCAGTAAGGTCTCTTTATCGACTTGGGGCAAAAGCATACACAAATTCTTAAACTTCGCTTGGTACTTATCAAAGTCACCGCGTTATTTGAGATTTTTGAGCTCCACATGGTGGTTGACCAACAGTGTGAGCTCAAATTTGTTCATTATTCACTCAACAAAATCAACCCAAGAGGGCTTCCCGTGTAGGATGCCTAACCACTCGTACCATCGAAGGACACTACCCTCAAGGCTGGTGATCGCTTTGACAACACATGCCTCGGGGGGCACGTTATGACATATGAAAAAGTGATTGAGTTTAAAAATCTATGCATGCACATTTTCACTAGCAAAAGATAAAACTTCGAAACAAGGTTTCTTACTCATGCCCCATGCAAAGTCATCTGGTGTCTCCCTGAGAATCGATCAGTTTAGGCCCTCCATGCGTCAATCGACAAAAGTGAAATCTCCAATTGCTTGGCTGCCTCGAGGTGTTGAGCAGAATGGCCTCAATGCAATCTACGAGGTCTATAATTGATCGGTCAATATGGTCCAAGCGGTTTCCTTGCTTTGCACTCGCTTGACATTGTTGAAAAAGCTCGACTTGTGTCTGTTTGAGAATCGCTTGGGCCTGTTCAACATGCTTGCATATTTCTTTCATCTTCTCAGTATTGGAGGGTGGTGGATGCTTCATTTGGATAAGTTCGCTCTAATACCAATCTGTTAGCATCTTCGAAAACTCTGATACAAAAGGCTTGAAAGAGTGACCAGAAGGTAGGTTCAGATTCATAATAGACGAATATTGCAACTTGAGTCCAACGAACTCGAGAGGATCGAACATGAGATTTTTAAATCATGGAACCTATAGTACTCATGTTGGGGGTGTTGAAGTCTTTTGGACCTGGTTGAGAAGAGGTCTAAGGTTTTTCGTGGTTGCGGTTAGGGTCATACAATGAAAACAGAGTCAATCGACTAAATCGGGTAGGTGTGGTTTGTGCTTGTGATCATCGCAAAATTTTTCCTTTCTTGTGGTTTCTCTCTCTTCCTTCTCTTTTCCTTTTCTAACCTCTATTTTCCTCCTTTTTGAAGGGAGAAGAATAAAAGAAAGAAAAAGAGAAAGAGAAGAGAAAAGAAAGAGAGAAAGAGAGAAGAGGAACTATTTTGCGCGGTCTCACTTGACCTTAATTTGAAAACATTTAGAAATTTAACTCGCCTCCATTTTTTAAAATATTGCGGGAAAATGGACAGACGGGATTCGCTCGTCGGTACGAGGTTCGACCGTTCCTTGCGCCTTTACCAGAGGTAATCGAACCAAGGATTGAATCTATGCCTTTTGCTTTGCCTAAAGATTATCTAAGAATTTATTCTAACTCTAAATCATAAAGAATCATGCTTGTGCAATGTGAAGATGTATGTTATTTTGAAAAACACATTTTAGAAAATTTCCAAGTGTTCTGAGATGAACTCGGTAATGGAGTGAAGAAATGTTTGAATCTAACTTTAGAACTTGAGATAGATCAGAGAAGTTCTAAGTTTTTGAAATAAATCAGGATTGGAAGGATAAATCTTGATTTTGAGAAAGAATGATGTGAAGCTTTTGAAAATGAAGTTTCAAAGTCAGATATGGACTTTGACTTTAATCATGGATTTTAGGAAAGGAAATGAATACTTGAGATGGAATTGAATTTAGATTTTGAAGTTTAAATTTTAGAATGGATCTGAGAAATGATATTTTAAAATAGAGATGAATTTAAGAAATTCAGAGGTAATATGTAAGTGGAATTTGGATTTGAAATCTAAAGTTGGAAATAGAATTGAATTCTGGATCCTAAGATAGATTTTGGATCTGAAGTCTGAGATCCAAATATAGAATTGGGTTCTGGATCTTAAGATGGATTTGGATCTGAAGTCTGAGATCCAATGTAGAGTTGGACTCTGGATCCTATGATGGATTTGGATCTGAAGTCTGAGATCCAATGTGAAATTGGATTTTGGATCCTAAGATGGATTTGGATCTGAAGTCTGAGATCCAATGTAGAGTTGGACTTTGGATCCTATGATGGATTTGGATCTGAATACAAAAATGACTTTGAAATCTCAAAGTTAAATTGAACTTTGAGATTGAAAATGAAATTGAATTCGAAAATGAAATGATGAATTGGATTTTATAAGAATAGATTGAGGAAGATATTTATATCACTTGGAGTTTTTGAAAATGGAATGATGCAGTTCTATCCTAAGTGATGAATGAATTTAAAGAATTTTGAAATTGGATTTTGAAAAGCTATTTCATTCTTTAGATGAATTAAAATAAGATTGAAGATATAATACATCCTTGACTATGGTCATTGAATGTATTATATAATAATCTATATTTAAATTCAGGTGAAGAATGAAACACATTTGGTGCTTTTATAGAATTTAAAATGAAATTAACTCTCAATATACCCTGACTATGGCCATTGGTATATATTTTGAATTAATTTTAAGTTAAATTTTAATAAAAGGAGAAAATATTTAAGAAAATATGATGAATTTTGAAAATAGATCCAGTGTGGATCCGGTGTTATTTCGTAAAAGATAAAAATCTTAAGTTTTGTCCACACCCTGACTATGGCCATTGATGTGGATCATCAACTTAGGATTGATTTACCTCTTACGAAATGGTGCACGCGCCATTCGTGTTTCACCAATGTGAGAATTTGAAAAATAAAGGTAAAGATGCATGAAAAACAAGTAATTCGTGATATCTACAATGCTCATTCATTCTAATCTAATACAGGGAATGAAAATTTTTCATCAATGTCAGCTCATCACGATCCTTAAACTGAAATTGCAGTCCCTAATTTATGAAAGCAAATCAACATTTTCCTTGTTATTCCTGCAGAAACCGGGTTAGCATGAAGTAAAGATGCAAAATTCAAAAGGAAATGAGAGATGCCATGCACATGCTAATGAAGATATAAATATGGAGAATCTCCATGGACTTCTAAATGACAAAGTACCTATGCATATTCCTCAGGGTTGTGTCTACATCAAGAGAATGTAGAGATATATTCTCAATGGTATACTTATAATGACTGGAAATTGTGCGTATAGCCTAAATGCTACTTCTACATTGAATGAGGATTGATGAGTTACAGTGGGTGAAGTGACTGTATAGATGCCATGGAAGGTAAAGTGTTGGTGGACAGGATGTGAACAAGTGGGCAGCTGTGATTCCAGCAGGTGAGTACATGTAGATGCTAATGTGGTGGTAGCAGTGGGTACAAAAGGTGGATGCACCATGTAGCTGATATCATTAAGATAGCAATAAAAAGGGGTGGCCAAACCAATATATGAAAATCGTTGTTAGCATGAGGTATGTACAGCGGTTGTTGATGAGATGATGGGTGACAGGGGACGCACACAGGTGCAACAAGATATGCTGTGTGATAGCCGGATATACACCTGCTGCTGCAAGCAACAGTGAGGTGATGGGTGATAAAAAAAAAGAAAAGCAAATGGAATGATAATGCTGGGAATGCAAACACTTATGAGAGGCTGTTCTACAAAGCATGGTGTGGATGGGGGAGTACTATAGCAGAGGACAAATTTGCAGTAAGAGGTGTGAGAAATAGCCTTCAAGATGATACAGGTGTGGTGCTGATTTAGTTTACAAAATAATCAAAACCAGGGAGATGTCATTGGGTTTTCAATTCAAGGTAATCAATCTAGCACTTTACTATAATATGCATCATAACACAAAAGAATTAATCAATCATTTGACATACTTATTTAATCAATAAAAGTAATATCAACAAATATCTCCAGCTGATTCTCATTCAAGGCACCATAGTCTGCAGCATAATTTTGGGTAACATAACGTAGAACAAAATGATTTACTATCATATGCCTGTGAAAACAGACATCAAAATAGAAACGACACAATAAGGACTAACCTTCATTTATCTCGGACAGCAAGAACCATGTTTCTGATCAACAGGAATTTTCCAAGTTTTTGAATTTAAAAGCCAGTATTACCTTCCTGAACAACTGTTTGCATGCCCGCAGCTTCGAGTTGTGACAGCCTTACTAAAAATTTTGCTCAAGTTGACAGCTTTTAACTTGTATATCAATGATTCTTGTTGCTCTTCATTGATCCGTTGAACTTCTTTATGACAGTGGGATTGCGCTTCATGCTGGAGTCCAGAATTCTCAAGAGAATAGAATCTGGACTATCAGGATCCAAATTACTTTGTCATAGAGCGATCTTTATATCAGCCAACTCCATACTTCAATAATCTGAAGCACTGAAGCCAACTGAGTGGCTAGGGATTTGGAGTAGTCTTATATAATACACCATTAGTGACAATTTCTGTAGAACAAAAAGGAAATCAATATTGCGTATGTATCATGAAATAATAAATAAAAATAAAAAAAATGACGTAAAGTTTTGGGCCTGGTATGATCCACTATCTCCCAATGAACAGCTTAGAAGTAGTAGCATGTCTAGATGGCTGACTAAAAGAGCATTCATGTGACATCCAAGAATCTTAGCAATCTCCACCTTCAAGAGAGACAACGAGTCGATTGGCCAATTAAGTACAGAGCAAAGCCCATCCCTGCTGGGTGCATAATAAATCTGACCAGCTAGACCGTGGCCTGGAGAAACGACAGGCCGCCTAAATTCAGATTAGGAGAGAATGATCTTTTCTCTCCTTAATCAGAACCACCTGCATTTGATCTTTACCTCCTCCAGAGCTATCATTTAATCATCCACTTTATTCGCACTCAGGGCCCAACAGGATTTCAATAACAAGTGATTTTGATCAAAAATTCACTTAACATGGGTCAATGCAGAATTCTGGTTGACCTCCTATAGCAAAATCATTGCTAAATTGTGATAAATTTCCAGTATCCACATCTGACGTTGTTGCCAAATTGCCCTGAATTCCACATTCTCCATTTGCAGATATTCCCCAGAGTTTTGATTAACAACAAGAAACAAAAGCCAATGTGTCAATATTCGCCAAAGCATAATATCAGATCGGAGTCTATCCGGAATTCCGACTGGCAACAATCCGATCCTCAATCGTACTCAGAACTCTGTAATTCTATTTGACTGATTGCTCAGAATTTCTAGGGATCGATTAGGCTTAAACAACAAACATTCATCGGAGTAAAAAAAAAATGAAGATCGATCCAGATGATCGGCTAATGTTCTAGAAGGTGCTGAAATCCGATAAATGTAAAAATTGAGTCATGCTGAAAAAAAAATAAATCTGATGATCTAAGACTGAGTTATGCTGGAATGACAGAAAAATACTCACTGTATTTCAATTCAAATCTAGCCGGAAAACTGGTTTCACGGCTACTGGATTCTTAACACTCCACTATCTATATGCTGCAATGAAAATAAACAGAGAGTGAAATAAAATAAAACTAATGCCCAAAATGAATCGATGAAATACTGGCCTTCGAGATGATATATAAAAAAAATCACGAAATTCAGAAAGAAAAGAAAAAAAATGTAAGAACATAACCATTCCTGTTGACGTTGCATTGAGATAATCTGATCTGCCATAAACAGTTTGCCCTTACCACGATTGCCTCGGTGGGACACAACAAGAAACTAAAGGGGAAAGTTATGGATAACAAAAGAGACTAGGAAAAGACGCTCACCTTGTTTGCAGGGGTTCTGTGGCTTCATTAACAATCCCTTCAACTACACTCACCAGTAACTAAAACCGAGTAGGGTACACTATCATGCATTAGTCCCCTTTTTTTTCTCATTTCACTGAACAAGGTAAGAGTCATGGCAATAAGAGTTCAAGAGATTGTTTCAATGACCTATGGTTGTTTGCAATAACAAATCACAATCTCTTGAATCCAATAGCCGATTTAGACCACGATTAATTCATCAACTCCTACTTCTACTAAACTTTGCATTGAGGATTAGCGCTTGCAACACTTGCGATGAGCCCTTACGGTGAACTCTCGGAATAGGGTTCATTTCTTGCAACCTGATCTGGGTTAGACTTATGATGCCAGGATAAAATGCACATAAACAAACCTACGTAGAAGGTGTACAGATCTTAATGTTGGCGTTCAAAGATGCTAACGGAGGCTGCAACCCATGATTGATGATTACTCACAGTGTATTCTAATCATAACCCATGATTGATGATTCTGGCCATATCGATGATATTGGATAATTGTCTAATCTGCATTGTGCTTATGCAATGGGAGGTGAAAGTGAGCCGTGAAGAAAATGGAGAGACTACGCATAATGCAGTGCAGAAATGACTGTGCATGCTAAACAGAGGGTATGGAGATCGAAAATGTTCACACGATATGGCGGTAATGGAGCAATCAACCCTAGACACTCGATGCAGAGATTGAACAAAATAATTACTCACGAAAGCATGACTTATATTGGAGGTAACGATGCTGCAATAGATCAGAAACATGTGAGTGCAGAAAACAGATGCAAATAAAATGGATCTAGCCAAGAGAATGAAACTCAAATTACCATGGTAAATATGAGATGCAGAGCACAGCACCGTGGAATGATAAGGAATCAAAAGAAAATTTTGCGACTACAGGAGTAAGGATGTCGGAACTCTGAGAATTCCACTTAATATTGTACGAGAAGAGGATCGGCGTTGCTATAAGCAACCCAACACAACTCCATAGTACGTTAATGGGGGGGGGGGGGGATTAGAAATTAAAAGAAGGATCAGAGGGAATGAGCAAAGAAGAAGAGATACTCACCTAAACGGGTTCTGTAATCTTGAAAGAGGGAGTCGATCCCCTGTTAGTATAAGCAAGGAAGGAGATTTGCGATCGGACGCAAAAGCGGGAGCTGGACGATGCGGACTTGCTGTAGGAGGGTGGAAGATGGATGATGGAGGAGAAGGAAGAAGATGCGGGGGTGAAACGCGGTGGTCGGGGGTTTTCTCGACGTTCCCCTCTTAAGGAGGGGGTTCGAAGGTTCGGGAGGGAAGGTGGTTGAAGATGAAGGGCGATGGAAGGAGGCTTGGAGATGGAGGGTTTGGGAGAGGTGGAGAAGAAGAAAGGGGGGAGGCGCCAGCCGGCTGGCCTCTTTCCTTGTTTACGAAGGGTTTTTCAAACCCTAAAAAAAAGTTTCGTAGAGGAGCCCCCCTGATTTTTGAGATTTTACAAAGAGGGGGCTCCTTTACGAGTTTTTCTGAAAAAGGTGTTTCCTTATAAAAACTATTTATATATACATATATATTTGTTCTTTTCTTCGTTTTCCACATTTTTTTTTGATATTTTTGGAATAAAATCCTAAAATTTACAGAAAAAACAAGGATTTAAACTATTTTTTTTTTTTTTTTTGTAGTAGAACAACTAAAATTTTAAACAAAACAAAGTTTAAACACTAAATTTTTGTATTTTTCTGAGAAATATTTACAAAGAGTGTTTCTCCGAGAATTTCAGACCATTTTGGAGAAATTTCTTCAGAAAGTGGGTTTGGACCCAGGTTTTGAGAAAATGTTCGAGTTTTGGAACTCGAATCAAGGAATACAACGTAATGGATCCAAACGAATGTTGGATGGACTGTTCGAGCTATTTAAAGGCTATTTTGGTATTTTCTATAATTTTTAATTTAAAATTTGAACAAGGAAACTCAGATTTGGATCTGGACATTGGATCCAGATCCGAAATCAATTTAAACATATGAAATGAATTTAATTTCAATAAAATTTGAGAAATGAACTGGAATTTATATTTAAAAATGACACATTTGCTCAAAAAATGAATTTAGGGGCAAGAAGGGAATATTTAAAAGATTTTGAAAAATTTGGGGTGTTCACAGTGCTTAAAGAGGTTTTGGGTAAGGGTTTCGGTCAAGAACTGAAAGGACCTAGTTTAGGGGTTCCAGGGAGATCTAAGATCATATGTAAGGATCTGGTATAGGTTCTAATCATAGAAAAAGGGTAATGATGGTCAGGGGTTACCGGTTTAGAAAAATTGGGTATTTTAGGTACCCGAGAGGATGTGGTTTTGGATTTCGGGGTCTAGAAAACTAATGAAAGTTATTTTAAGGCTATGGAGAGACCATAAGGGTACCTTGAAGGTATGTAGCAAGTTGAAATGGAGTTCTCTATATTCTGAAACTTGAACATATGATGTACAATGCAGAGATGCTGCTAGGCTTACCAGGAGAGCAAAAATACACAGTCTGGGGCATTGGGGGAGCTCGGACTCCTTCAGAGGGTTGGATGACCAGTCTTTTGGGGACTAGACCTTACGTGAACCAGGGTGGTTCAAAGAAGGAGAGAGAGAAGAGAGAGGGTTGTGAGAGAGAGAAGACATCTAGAGAGAGAGAGGGACAACTAGAGAAATAGAGAGTTCTAAGAAGAATACCTCAATATTATTTAATGCATAAAAAGGAGTTTTTGAACCTCTATTTATATATGAAAAGCATGAAATAGAGTATTTACTTAATCAACTAATTCATAAGCCATAAAAAATTCTACTGTGAAACAAAAACTGAACTAGCTAGAGAAATGATTCTAGAGTCCTATACCTCTGTCAGGAGTCCTACTCTAATTAAGTCTTAATTAATTAAGAAAAAAACTAAATTAAACTTCATAATTAATTTGACAAGCTTCTTAAGATGGGGGACATCCTACCATATATCTTCAATTAGATGCCCCTCATGTGGGTCCTGCCAATGGCTCTCCTTTATTCTGCTGCATACATGTGTCGGGCTCTCTTTTCTTCTAGTATGAACAAGTATTCATTGACTCTTTCACATGTGAGGACACATCAGCTGACACATCACTTTCTTGGACCCCACCTTGACCTAAAAAGGCATATTTTCTTACTTAGGTGGTGTTTGGATCTTGGAGCTCGAATCCTAGTGAGTTTATCGAATCTAAGACCGTACCATATATGAAGAGTTGTGCATATAAGTTGTGAAAATATGTAGGATGGTCGCCATTTGAGTAGCAAGAGTCATTGATCGTGTTCTAGTGTCAATAGTCCTGCACCGTGGTCATTAATCTTGAATTAATTATGTAAATTCATGGTTACTATTAGAATTTAAAGAAAAGAGTTCAAAAGGAATGCTAATCGCTGTGAAAATGTGTAAAAGGATTCCCATCTTTGTAGATAAGCGTTGAGAATGGAATTTTCCATGAGAAAGAATGAAAAGATGTCAGTGATATAGCAGGTTCTCCACTTTTTTTAGATTATTTTCTTTCTTCAGTTGGTCTGGATCAGCCTGTTGGGACGTTGGGTTATCTTCTTGATCAAAGTCTGATCAAGGTTTGGTTTTCATGCTTTGCCCGGTGGGCAACTTTATCTTGTTTTAGATACCAACAGGGTTTCCACTTGTCTGGATCAGCCTGTTGGGACGTTGCAGGTTCAAAACCCATGGTACAGTTGTATAACTGGTAAGGGTCTGCCTAGCCTGCCTTTAAAAAAAAAACTTTATCTTGTTTTAGAAACTGAGCATTATTTTATTCTTAAAACACAACCCCTGCTATGATGTTATATGTTGGCCTCGTGTAAGATACAGTTCAGGATGATAAATCAGCCTTTGTTTTTAAAGCCTCGGATTTCTTGACAAGTGAAGGGGCTGCTTAAGTAAAAAAAAAAGAAAAACAACTACTATCAACGAGGGGGGGGTGGGGGGGGGGGCGCTCCGCCTGTTGCAAGTTGGAATCCCAAATGGTATGGCTGTATAACTGGTAGGAGTCTGCCTAACCCCAGCTTTCTCTGTAAAAAAAAACTACTTATTTTTGCATTTGAACTTTTTTCTATTGTTTTTGTTGTACTTTATCTCCTCAAGGGCACGTTAGTATATGCAAAAAAAGTTCACTAAATGTGGTTCTAAACTGCGGATTGGTGCATTTCCTACAACTCGAAAACCAAGAAAGCCTTATTTCACATTTGGATATATAAGATCCAACCATCTTTAGTGTTATTGCACGATGCTTTCTTGTCATACATTGAGTTTGCCTCCATTTTGTTAGTAATTCAGGCCATGGCTCGATCTTTGACCTTATTTTTGCAATCCGAAAATATTGAAACCCTTTTTTAGATTAAATTACTTGGTGTAAGGTCCTTGTTGTTTTGCTATTTTTTGATGAGATAGCATTTGCTACTAGGGATGGCAATGGACCAGGGGGGGGGGGGGGACAAGGACCTTACACCAAGTAATTTATACAAGGACCTTACACCAAATATATATATATATATATACATATAAATATATATATATACAAGGAGACCGACCAACCAAAGGAAGGTTCAAAATCTACAACCAATGACGTTCAGATGACTTCCCTTCCCCAATGCTTGAGCATCTCATCGATCAGTCCTCGTATATTTGTTCTTTATAATTTGTTTAGTAAAAAATATGTTTTACACGAACACTTAGGCATGTTTTGCGAAATGTGAAAAATCTATGGATCACAATGCATTTAAAACTTTACAATACAAAGTACTGTTGGGCTGTTGATTTTTAGAGCTTTCAAAAATGCATCTAAACAATGAAAATTCATAATCCAAAACATGTCACTCAATAAATGATAAAAATTTAATATGTAAAGCACGATCATTAGAAAAGAAATACGATCGATTATCATCAGTTGTAGATTTTAGACATTTGGGTTAGACCTTCTCCTTCCCTGTATATTTCATTTTATTGAATAAGCAAAAATAAGTTCAACGCATTCACAAATCCAGAACCCATTGACATACCAATCATAAGTGAGATGGCAATCATCTAGAGTACCTTTCATGAGCCCGTTGCCATGCCTCGCAAGTGAAACTTTCACATCATTGAATTTCTTTAGGCTAATAAGAAAATCAGACTTTTTTTGCTCACTAATGCTCCAATTTGTCAAAGCAGAATAACCACCAGATTGTTCTAGGCTGTCGATTAACTAATATTATTTAAACTGCCTCCAAATGGCTCATTTAAAAAGGAAAAAAGTAAACTAAAGTTGATCAGTCGTCTGCATTAGTACAAGCATGGAGGCCAACTCTTCAAAAGAACATCGTGCAGAACACTAAAATTGGTTGGACCGTAATCAAAGGATTAAGAACTTGTTGGATTTAGCACACAGGGATGAAGAATCCACAGTTTTGAATCAAAAGTTTAATATACTTACAAATGAGCCAACTTGCAATATTGTTTCCTTTTTTTAAGATACGGAGGCCAACTCTTCAGCAGAACATCGTGCAGAATACTAAACTTGGTTTGACCATAATCAAAGGATTAAGAACCTCTGTTGGATTTAGCACACCGGGAAGAAGAATAGTTTTGAATTTCATTCAAAAAAGAAGAATCCACAGTTTTGAATGAAGTTTAATATACTTACAAACTAATCTAATTTTAATGAGCCAACTTGCAATCTTAAGATACATAAAATTGATTACTTGTCTGCGTTAGTACCAACGTGCAGGACAACTCTTCAACAGAACATCAGCAGAAAACTAAAATTGGTTGGAATGTAATCAAAGGATTAAGAACCTCTGTTGGATTTAGCACACCGGGATGTAGAATCCACAGTTTTGAATTTCATTCAGAAGGAAGAATCCACAGTTTTAAATCAAGTTTAATATACTTACAAACTAATCTATTCTAATGCGCCAACTTGCAATATTGTTTCCTTTTTTTAAGATTCATAAAGAAATTTAAAAATAATAGAATCAATAATGTCAAGGCAAACATAAGCACGTATTTCTTTGTTTTTCACGTCAATGATTGCATTCGCTTGTTATGAAGTAATTAAGCAGATATATAGACAATCAGGAAAGGCCAATTTGCTTCCTTGGAGACGGAAGCCAGCTCAGTACCATCTAGCAATCTAGTGTTTTGAGAATCAAAGAATGCACAGATTCTTTTTTTCCTTTCTTAGAAAAAAGAATCATCATGAATCAAGCAGATAGAAGAAAAAAACAAGAAATCTATGAGAATCAGATTTAGAAGAATGATGAGTAAAAAGACAAACTGTTAAAACGTGCATTGAGGAGGGTCAGTTTGACCTTCATGACCAACCCTACATGAGTCAGATCCAAGACAAGTTATCCTCAGGCCATAGAAAATAATGTACAAATTCTAACATAAGATATTAAAACTGCTCACCAAGCAAAGCATGAAAATGAAGCAGCCAAAGGCGTGATACGAGAGAGAGAGAGAGAGAGAGAGAGCCGAAAGAATATCAACATTAAAAAGAGAGAGAGAGAGAGAGAGAGAGAGAGAGAGAGATGGCTGAGGCTGTTTTGAGCCTGCTGGGCAGATTAGCACCGTTACTAGTAAACGAAGTGGGATTGCTTTCAGGAGCTTGGGCAGAACTAGAAGCCATGAAGGGAGAACTAGAGAGCATGAAGGCCTTCCTGAAAGATGCTGACAGAAGGAAAGACAACGACGACTTAACACGCGTATGGGTGCAGCAAGTGATAGATGCGGCATACGATGTGGAGGACATTATTGACAGGTTCATGTTCAAGTTTGGCAGGTACTACGGAGGTGGATTCGTGGATCGTCTTCACAAGCACGTCAACTCCATCAGACATTTGAAAGCACGTTATGACATTGTCAATGATATAAAAGCCATGAGAGAGAAAATCAATCGTATCTCCGAGAGAAAAAAAATGTATATGCAAGATAAGGTAGACGATGGAACCAGTTTGAATGAGTTCATGGGAAGATCTCAAGATCGTGGAAGAGAATATTTAAAAAATGAAGCGGATATAGTTGGCTTCGAGGATGAAGCAAACCTTTTACTCCAAAAAATCTTGGATGATTCTAACAATCCACATCTCAAGGTGATTTCTTTGGTGGGGATGTCTGGATCAGGGAAGACCACCCTTGTGGACAAACTATATAATGATCAAAGAGTGAAGGACCACTTTGATTGTTTTGCCCGGGTCACTGTCTCTCAAATTTTCAATCGCCAAGATCTTCTAAAACGCATGATAAAGGCATTCTCCAAAGGAAGTGGAAGAAGGCCATCAAGCGAAATAGACTCGATGGAAGGAACAGAGATCAGTGAAGAAATCTCTTCCTACCTACAAGGGAAGGAATATGTGGCTGTGTTGGATGATGTATGGAGCTCAAAGGTGTGGAAAGACGTCAAATTTGCACTCCCCAAGAACACTAAAAGAAGCACAATCTTGATTACCACTCGTACAGAAGACGCACTTTCATCACTAGATCCTGATGAAGTTTCAATTCTTGTCCACCACATGAAACCTCTGCCTGAAGAAAAAGCCATGACCTTGTTCTGTAGAAAAGCATTCCAAGGCAATTCAGACAGAAATTGCCCACAAGAACTTCTAGAGATCTGCACAAGCATGGTGAACAAGTGTAAGGGTTTTCCACTTGCACTTGTTGCATTAGGAGGTATGTTGTCACAGAAAAGGACCACGAAAACAGAGTGGAGGAAGGTTCAAGCTAGTCTTAGATGGCAGCTGACTAGCGATAAATCTCTTGATTGTGTAAGAAACATCCTCGCATTAAGCTATGATGAATTGCCCTCTTATCTCAAACCATGCTTCTTATATTGCAGTGCATTCCCTGAAGATTACTTGATGTATAGGAACAAGTTAATCCGGCTTTGGGTTGTTGAGGGATTCGTAAAACAAAGAGGAAGCCTGACACTTGAGGAGACAGCAGAGGAGTACTTGCAAGAGCTGATCTATAGAAACTTGGTACAGATTGCAAAAGAAAACATCTATGGTCGAGTTAAAGCATGCAAAATTCATGATCTTATGCGAGAGCTTCTCATTTCGAAATCTGAGGAGGAGGACTTTTGTCGACCTTTAGAAGCACAAACTGCAAACAATTTAGAGAAATGTCGACGATTATCAATCATCAAAGCGAACACACAAGACATTTTATCAAGCATGGTAGTAGCACGCTCTCTCCGCTCTCTCTTTCTTTTTTGATGATAAGGTTCTGCAATCCTGTTCATTTATGAAGCTTCCAAGCTTCAAATTGCTAAGGGTATTAGATTTAGATGGGGCTCAAATTCACAAACTACCGAAGGGGGTGGTAAACCTATTCCATTTGAGGTATTTGAGTTTGAGAAGAACAAACATTAGAAAACTGCCAAAATCATTTGGAAAGCTTCAAAATCTGCAAACATTGGATATTAGGAGAACAAAAATAACAATCCTACCGAAAAGGATATCAAACATGAGAAGCTTGCGAAATTTATGTATGTTTGATTCTCATAGTTCTCTTGTAAAGATAGACGTTCCATCAGGGATTGGCAGGCTAAGACACCTGCAAATACTTACTGGCATCATGAGCAAGAAAGAAATAATTAAAGAAGTTGGGAACTTAAATGGTATTAGAAGATTTGACATACTTTGGGTCAAGAACGAAGATATGAGGGAGCTTTGCATGTCCATAAAGAGGATGGAGCACCTCATACGCTTACTAGTCCACCATTCACTTGAGGTTCTTGTATTAGATTCACTATTTTCAGCTCCTCCACCTCTCCTTGAAGCCATTGACTTGGATGGTTGCTTAAAGACATTACCATCTCAGCTTGGAAGTCTTAATAATCTTACAAGATTGAAACTGAGCAACTCTGAGTTAAGCCATGATCCATTTAGTCACCTTCAATTACTGACAAATTTGGTGTGTCTTATGCTCATAAATGTTTATGAAGGACAGCAATTACAATGTGAATCCGATGGGTTTCCTAAACTAAGGAGTCTCCAATTCTCTGGGTTGAAAGGATTGGAAAGTGTGATATTGAAGCAAGGTGCTATGCCGGACCTCGAGGATCTGTCTATTGAATATTGTGCAAGGTTGAAGGTAGTGCCTCAAGGCATTGAACACCTGACCAAGCTGCAAGAGATGCGCTTGACTGAGATATGTCTTGAGTTGAAAGATAGGCTGAACAAGGATGGAGGTGAAGATCGCCCAAAAGTTCAACATATCCGCAAGATCACTCTTACTTGAAAGAAAATTGGGAAATGGTTTACTAAGAGCCTCTCTCGATGATGATTATGATTTCCTCCAAGGTGAGTCCCTTCTAACTACCCATTTTGGCTAGGCTTATCTTGCAGCCAGTTCAGTTATTCATGTGGTTTTATTACTCTTACTAGGCTTGAACCCTTCAATTTTCCCATTTAAACGTTAGGCACTCATAATAATTGAGTGATATATAGTAATTAATACTTGCAATTTGGGAAACAACTTTTAGAGAATATAGGCTGATATGTGCAACCCTTAGGTGCTCAGCTACCTGCTCAACTGGGCTGGCCGTTGTGAACACCTTAAATTTTTCAAAATTTTACAAAAAATCCCCTTTTGACCCTGGCCCTCATTTCCTGAATAATTGAGTCAGTTCTGATCAAAATTTCAGTTATTTCTCGGATTCACTGGAATCCAAATCCATTTTCTATATCTGACTTAATTTTAATGCTTTCAAAACAATTCTTCCACACCCAGTTCAAATTTTCTGACTAAGGCATTTTTCAAAATTTGGAGTTTTTCTTTGCCACTAAACTCGGCTTTTAACCGGCTTAATAGCAAAGAGGGGCATATGTGAACACCCTAAATTTTTCAATTTTTTGCAAAAATCTCCCTTTTGACCCTGACCCTCATTTCCTGAATAATTGAGTCTATTCTGATCAAAATTCCAATTATTTCTCGGATTCACTGGAATCCAAATCTATTTTCTATATCTGACTCAATTTTGAATCCGGATCCAGTATCAAAATCTAAATTTGAGTTCTGTTAAATCCCATTACCAGGGATGAGGTCGTCACAAGAATCGTGACCATTTATGCTATAAAATGAATAAAAGAATGAAATTTGGCCCAAAAAGCTTTTCAGTAGAACCAAAAGTGAACTTTATTGATAATAGATTCAAAGACAAAGAGATGGTGGACAGACAGTTTGCCACCACTTTTGATATTCAGAAGATACATTGGGTCCTGGAAATATAGACTAGAGGCTAGAGAGGAAAAGAAAAGGAAGAAAAAAAAGGAAAAGAGGAAAAATTTTGCAATGATCACAGCCGTCCATCGTGAGGCGTGATGGACACCCTGTTAAGAGCAACGACTTATTTAGAATTCTGAACATCATAGAGTACCAGGTGGGTATATCAGAAGTTCAAATTTGTTACTAGAAGTTTGACTTATTAAGAGTTCTAAAGTTTGACTGGTTGGTTATTTTTATCATTATCAGAAGTTGTTGCTTATCCTTATTAGAAAATGTGTGGTGCTATCTGAAGTCGTTGTTATCCTTATAAAAAAATGTGTGGTGCTACAGGAGTTTATGACGTGTGGTGCCTTGTAATTTTATTATAAATACCTATGTGTAGAAGTCGGTTGTATCAAGTTCTTTTCTCTTTTCAATAATATATTCAGTTTCTATATTCCTACTCCTCTTCCCTGTACGAGTCGTTTTTCACATGGTATCAAAGCGACATTACTAAGGCTGAGGTTTTTCCATCGCATCAATGGCGCAAGAAGGAAGTTCAAAGGATATGTTTCTCAAGACAGAATCAGGTCAGGATACTTCTAGTCCCTTCTTCATTCATCACTCTGATAATCCCGGCAACGTCTTGGTTTCACAACAGTTGACCGGAGATAACTATGGCACTTGGAGCATAGCCATGATGATGGTTCTTAGTGCGAAAAATAAACTCGGTTTTATTGATGGTTCTATCACCGAACATGGAGTAGGAACGATTGATCACCCATCTTGGTTTTGTTGCAATAACATGATCTTATCCTGGATTTTAAATTCGGTAAGTAAGGATATTGCCGACAGTGTTATTTATTCCTCCACTGCCCATGAGGTGTGGAGGAATCTACAGAAAAGATACACTTAAAGTCTGGTACCACAGATCTATCAGATCCAAAGTTCTATTTGTCGCCTATAACAAGAAACAATGTCAATTGTCACTTATTTTACCAAAATAAAATCTTTTTGGGACAAACTCAAATCGTATTCTTAAGTACCAACGTGCAAATGTGGCTCAATGAAAACATTTTCTGATCAAATACAAAGGGAAAGGGTTATTCAATTCTTGATGGGGTTAAACGACTCCTATAATGCTATTAGAGGACAAATCCTCCTGCTTGAACCCCTACCCAATGTGACTAAAGTATATGCACTGGTGCTCCAAGAGGAAAAATAGCGTGAAGCAAGGATCTCGAT
This sequence comes from Nuphar pumila, assembly GCF_984573655.1. Taxonomy (NCBI): domain Eukaryota; kingdom Viridiplantae; phylum Streptophyta; class Magnoliopsida; order Nymphaeales; family Nymphaeaceae; genus Nuphar; species Nuphar pumila. The sequence continues at coordinate 71,431,523 of NC_143261.1, forward strand.
GTCGATTAATAGTCAGTCTAGTTCAGCCTTAGCTATGCCACAGGGCAATACCACCAGCCATGAACCATCAAATGGAGTCAAACGAGACTCGGCAGCCCAATTCCAGAAGTTCAGAAATAATCGTCAAAATTGACATGTGTGTAGCTATTGCAATGGAGTCAGTCACTTCAAAGAAAAATATTTCAAGTTGATAGGTTGTCCTCTAGGTCATCGGCTCTATGACCCGAATTTTAAACCTAGCACTGCTATAACATCTTTTTGCAACGATCTTCAGGCCATGTCAACAGATACGCATAGCGGTACTGGTAAGAGTGATGGGTTAAGTAGTATTGCTCCTGCATTCACTATGGACGAGTATCATAAACTCATGTCACTTGTAAAAAATCAGCCCACATCGACCAACTTTGCAGGTATGACTTCTTCATTCACGGCTTCTTCTAACCAAGTTTGGGTTATTGACTCCGGTGCGAGTCAACATATGGGAACCAAGTCTCTTGAGTTTCATAATCTTGCTCCATGTAATATACATGTTTCATTACCTAATGGGAAACATGTTCTTGTGTCACATCAAGGTTCAATTTTTCTTCCCCGGTTTAGCGTGGATCATGTTCTTTATGTTCCTTCATTCAAATTGAATTTACTATTAGTAAGTCAATTGATTAAATCTTTGAATTGTTCAATAACTTTCTATCCTAATTCTTGTATTATTCAAGACATGAAATCAAAGACGATGATTGGACAAGGTAAAGAAAGAAATGGGTTATACTTCCTACAACCAAACAATAATATTCAAGCTTGTCTTACTACCGAAACCAATCATGAACTATGTCATAGATGATTCAGACATCCTTCATTTTCAAGAATGAAATTAGTACAATCTCATTTAGATTTAATTTTTTACTTTGATAATTCACTTTTTTGTGATTGTCATAAAGCCAAACAAACGAGATTGAAATTTTCCTTAAGTGAGATTAATACAGAAAGTGCTTTTGATATGATTCATTGTGACATATGGGGACCCTATTCGAAGTCCACCTTATCCGGTGCACACTATTTTTTAAGCATAGTGGACGATTTCACTAGAACCACCTGGGTTTTTCTTATGAGACACAAGTATTAAACTTTTGCTCTTATCAAAGATTTCTTTAGCCATGTCAAGACCCAATTTTGTAAACAAATTAAGATCCTTTGTTCTGATATTGGTCCAAATTTGTTTCGAATGAGATTCAAGTTTTTTTTTAAAATAATGGTGTAGTACACCAATATAGTTGTGTTTACACTCCCCAATAGAATGGGATAATTGAACGTAAACATCGACATATTCTTGAAGTGGCCTGGGCTCTCCGGTTTCAGTCAAATTTTCCTATACGTTTTTGGGGTGAGTGTGTTCTCATTGTAGCCTATCTAATCAATCGAACACCGACACCTAAACTTGAGAGAAAAATGCCTTATGAAAAACTTTTTTATAAAAGACCAAATTATAAACATCTTCATGTTTTTGGTTCTTTATGCTTTGCCACTGACACCTGCCAACATAAAAGTAAATTTGACTCAAGTGCCCGGCGTTGCATATTTCTTGGATACTCAAAAGTGCAAAATGCATATAAAGTGTATGACTTAGAAAACTATCAAAGTTTTACCAGTCGAAATCTGATTTTTTATGAGAACATATTTCCTTATAAATCTTTTGAAGAAAAGGAGGGTGAAACTGTATTGCCTAAGCCTATAGATCGTGTTGAAAGCCCAGAAACCATTACCATGTCACATCCGTTATCGAATACAGTACCTGAAGAGTCTACCCATGAAACTCCAAGCCCTTCTACAGAGCCTCAACCTGAAACCATGCATTGAAATCCTAATAGCATTGAACTCGTGTCCCCCATACCTTCTTTCGAGAGTGGTCTTAGAAGGTCATCTCGACTAAAAAAACCTAATACATGGCTAAAGGAATTCTATTGCTCGTTGATTTCTTCATCAAGCCTTAACACGTCTTCAACATAATGGTCCAAGTTAAGTACTCGCTTTTCATTATCAATGTTTGTCTCGTTCAAAATTTTTTTAAGTAAACATTCATTCTTTCTAGCCTCTCTTGCTTCTACTCATGAACCTGACATTTTTGAAGAAGCAATTTAGTATAAAGTCTGGCAGGATGCTATGCACTCAGAAATATGTGCTTTGCAAGAGAATAATACTTGGACCATTACTACTTTATTAGATAACATGAAACATATCGGTTGTAAGTGGGTATATAAAGTAAAACATAAATTTGATGGGTCGATCGAACGATATAAGGCGTGGTTGGTTGCCAAAGGATACTCACAACAAGAGGGTCTTGACTATAATGAGACTTTTGCTCCCATTGCAAAAATGGTCACGGTAAGAACTTTACTAACGGTTGCAGTTGCTCGCAAATGGGTGCTTTGCCAAATGGATGTTCAAAATGTGTTTTTGCATGGAGACTTACATGAGAATGTATATATAAAAATCTTTCCGGGATTGTGATCATTACAAAATTTTTCCTCTCATTCCTCTTTTCTTTCTCTTTGCTTTTATATCCTCTATTCCCTTTTGAAGGGGGATAAAAGATAAAAAAGTAGAAAGAAAAGAAAAGAAAAAAGAGAGAGAAACTCTTTTGCAAGGTCTCACTTGACCTTAATTTTAAAGAGATTTTGAAAATTACTCACCTCCGTTTTGAAATATTTGCGGGAAAAGGGGAGAGACGAGATTCGTTCGTCGGTACAAGGTTCGACCATTCCTGGCACCTTTACCAGGGGTAATCGAACCAAGGATCGAATTTATGCCTTTAGCTTTTGCTAAAATATTGTCTAAGAATTTATTTTAAGTCAAAATATGCACAAAGAATCATGCTTGTGCTATACAAATGCAAAGATGTATGCTTTTGAGAAAATAGTTTAGAAATTTTGAGATTTTCCAAGTGATTCTGAAATAAATTTGATAATGGAGTGAAGAAATGGTTCAAAGAATTGAATTTGATCTGAAAAAGTTAGATTTTGAATCTAGCATGGATTTTGAAATAGATCTGGAAGAAGGGACTTAAAATTCTAAGTTTTGGAGTGATCAGAATTTGGAAAGACAAGCCTTTAGACGAAGAGAAAGGAAATTTGGAATTAGAATTTTTGAAATAAGAGTGAATTTTCAAAGTCAGAATGGACTTTGAATTTGTGTCGATTTTCAAGAATCAATTTTGAAAAAGGAAATTTTGAATTCAGAACCTAAAACAGAAACTGAATTTGAATTTAGACTTGAGAAATAGATTTGAAATTGGCTTTGGAAATGAGAATTGGAAATGAAACTGGATTTTAAATCTGCAATGGAATTTTGATCTGAAATCTGGAATCCTAGATGGATTTGAATCTGAAATATGAATCCTAAATGAAATTGGATCCGAAGTCTGGAATCCAAGACAGAATTTGAATCCAGAATCTGGAATTCTAAATGGAATTGGATCCGAAGTCTGGAGTCCAAGATGGGGTTCAATCCGAAATCTGGAATCCTAAATGGAATTGGATCCGAAGTTTGGAATCCAAAAAAAATGGAGTTGGAACTGAAGTCTGGAATCCTAAATGAAATTGGATCTGAAGTCTTGAATCCAAAAATGGAGTTGGATTCCAAGTCTGGAATCCTAAATGGAATTGGATCCGAAGTCAGGAATCCTAAATGGGGTTGGATTTGAAAATCCAAATGAGACTTTGAGGATGGATCTGGATTTTGGAAATCCATATTTGAATTTAAAAGTGGGTTTTTAAACTTAGAGAAAATCGAATTTTGAGATTCAGAATCAATCTCAAAACTTTGATTTTGAATTAAGAATCAAGACTCAATCTTTAGATAGAACTTTGAAAAATAAACTTGATTTAAAGCTTGAGATTTGAAATCAAAAGATGAATCAGGAGTTTTAAAGTTAAATTGAACTTTGAAATTTGATCTGAAATGCTAAATTGAATTTGAAATTGAATCCTGGAAATGAAAATGAATTTGAATTTTTAAAGTTGAATTGAACTTTTGAATTGGAAATTGAATTTTGAATATGGAAATGAATTTGAAATTTCAAAGTCAAATTGGACTTTGAAATTGAAGTTTGAAATAAGATAGAATTTAAGAATAGAAAGAAGAATAAGAATTGAAGATTGATTTGAGAAATAAAGAAGGTATTTGAAGAATTATCTCAAATTCACTTGGATTTTGAAATAATCTGAAAAGAATTTTGAAAATATGATGTAATTCTATCCTAAATGATGAATGGATTAAAAGAATTTAAAATTGGGTTTTTGAAAATCATATTTCATTCTTTAAATGAATTGAAATAAGATTGAAGATATAATACATTTCTGACTATGGTCATAAAATGTATTATATAATAATCATATTTAAATTCAAGTGAAGAATAAAACATATTTTGGTGCCTTTGTAGGGTTTAAAATGAAATTAACTCTCAATATATCCTGACTATGGCCATTGATATATATTTTGAGTTACTTTTAAGTTAAACTCTAATAAAGGAAGAAAATATTTGGATATATGATGATTTTTGAAAAGATACTCAGTGTGGATCCAATGTTATTCCATAAAAGATGAAAAAACCTAAGTTTTGTTCACACCTTGACTATGGCCATTGATGCAAATCGTCAATTTAGGATTTAATCACCTTTTATTAGAATGGTGCACGTGTCATTCGTATTTCACCATGGTGGACTTTTGAGAAATAAGAGAAGAATGATATGAAAACACTTGATTCTATAAAAAATGCATGCTCATACATTCTATGCTAGTGCAGGAATGTAAATATTCTCATTAATGCCTAGCTATTACAAATTTGAATTGAATTTAGAATTACAAAAGCTTCTAATTTAGGAAGGAAAAACAGTATTTTCCATGTAATTTCTGCAAAACAGGGTTAGCGCTTAACAAGGATACAGAAATATAGAAGCAAATCATGCTGAAATTGATATACATATGATCACATTTGTATTAATGAAGAGGTGTCTATGCTATATATAATGCATGGTAGACATATGATGTATTGTGAAAATGTAGGTGATGTGAGAGGCTCTACTGAAAAGATGAACGATATTACTGTGGAAGGCAGAGCGATGGTAGACAGCAAGTGGAAAGGAAAATGTTGTATTCAGTGTAATAGACCAAGTGTCGGAAATGTATATAGGTGATGGGATGTAATTGTTAGCAGATAAGGTGGGAGGTGGACAAATTGTGTTGGTGGACAGTGAGGTATTACCGTAAACATTAGTGCAGATGGTTACAGGGAATGAGTGTGGTGAGGATTGAAGTGGTGAAGGTGTTATTTGCTTGAAGATGATGAAGGTTTCAGTGACATAAAAGGATAGGTGGTGACAGGCGGTTGTATTGATGCTTGAGCAAATGTGTGTTCAGCAGTGGCAGATGTAGGGGTTTGCAGAAAACCTGTAACAGATAGTTCAGCAGCAGGTAGCTGCTGGCAGCATGGGTATTAGGTGACAGCAAGGGGGAATGAGAGGTGGCAGGGGATGATTTCCTGCCAGATGGCGACAGCAATGTTGTTGTAGAAGTAGAGATGGTGATGGTGAGAAATGGAGTGATAACAGGACAGATGTAGGGTGTGGCTATGCAAGTGGAGTGGTATTGGTGGAATGTTAAGGGCTATAGGGCATAACAATATTGTTGCTGCAATGTATAATATAAGGATTAGGCTAAATGTAGATGGAACATGGTGAAATCAGTGGGTGTAAGCCTCGAAATGGACATATACAGCTGTAAGAGATTGACCTTTCATCAAGTAGTAACAAGGTTCAACAAAAGATTTCTGAAGTTTGAACACAGTTAGGTTGAGTTTCTTCTTTTTCTGCAGGATATTTGATCAACCATCTCTATACCCTAAACTAAAACAGGGACTTAGATATAACCTTCTCAAACATCTCAGAAAGATAATGTTATGGGCAATGACCAGGAAATGCATGAATGTATAAAATAACGGATACAATGAGCAGGAAATGTATAAAAACAACATAAAAACAGGAACGTAGCAATGAGCAGGAAATACATGAATGTATTGAATGAAGATAAGGTTATGGTGTAAATGCTATTGAATACCATACTGCACCAGAAAGATAAACACTCAGAAGGTTGAGAATCCAATTTCTGCAATACCTAAAAATAAAGATGATATAGGAAATACAAACTAACGTATATGCAAAAAAAAAATAAATGAAATGATGCTTAGCAACACAATGATCTATCAATCTGTTAGCAGTACTCCAGCAGAAATTCCCATTCATGCCACAATGAGATCCCTCGACATGGGAAGAAACTACCCAAGCCTTCACGAATGCAGTGAAGTTCATCCAATCAACCAACTCGAAATTTATCATCATTAGAGCTTTCTGTCCACTTGGAAATCAGGTAGTTGTATCATTAACAGGTAATCCAAGAATGATGGCCTTTTGATTAAGTAGAGGCCTCATTGTTGACTTGGTATCATTTGAGGACCCATTAGACTCAATACTTTCTTGGAATGATGATGCAATAAGGAAATTGTGAGGGGTATTACAAGGAAGGGATTAAATCGAACAGGTATATGTGATGACATGCAGGGGATATGCCGATACTTGGATGAACATGATTGGTTAAGTTGGGTGATGCAGAAATAAGAGGTGGGGTGAAACAGTATAATGCATAGCAGGAGGGCTTAAACCATCAAGGCAGTGATGCCTTCATTCTGGGCATAATTGTGTTGGGATCTCTTCCTAACTTCTCCAGGAAAATCGATGGCATCATTGGGAGGCCTATGCCATTCAGAGTTGTATCGGTTAGACTCACTCTTTGTGAGAGAGAGAGCTTTTCTGTAGATCATTGTTCCAATGCCTACCCTCGTAAGCAATTTCCCTGCATATACATGGGCTTCCTACAGAGGCATTCTGCCCATTGAACCAACTGCTTGATTCCCCAGCTTCATGTCTGTCGCTTGCCTTATGTGTCATTCTTTCCCAGCAAGCAACTCTCGTCCCCCCTTTTTTTAGCACAGTGGGCATATCACGACAGACATTTATAATTTTACAGGATGTCGATGATGATGCTATGTGCAAAATGACAACAGGGAAAATCAAATGTAAATAGGGAAAACGGAATGAACATGGGAAATCAGAAATGTGAATATGTAATAAACAATTAAACAAAAGATCAGTTACAAGCATGTATTCAAAACCTGCGAGAATCAGAAGGATTCAGAAATGATAAATTGGGCTTTTAGGCAGATTGCCATCTAGCAATGAGACTATATATATAAAAAAAATGTTTAATGCTAAAATTGCAACAAAGGGGAAGATCAAACACACGCCAAAACAAGATATCAATTATAAATCAGGAATAAAAAATACAGGGAAAGAGAGAAAGGGTAATGCAAAAGAATTAAAATATGGACGACTAATCAGAAAATAGCGTGAACATGATAAATCAAACAGAACTAGGGAAAACCAAAAATATAGACAGAAGATCAAAACTATAAATTTAACTATAAACAGAGAAACGACAATCAAAAGAGGAATTGCAAAAAAAAAATGTTGAAATTCAGTGATTCCGTTGATCTCGCACGAAGGTAGGTCGATATTGCCATAGGCAATCCGATGCTACCAGATGTGCTTTAAGGGAAACAGAAGCAAGAAAATCATAAAATCAAAAATGAAGGGAAGAAGGGCACTTACTTGACTTGGAAGAGGGACTCGGGGCTCCTTCTGTCACTTAAGGGGAGATACCGGAGAAGAGAAGTAAGAGGAAGGAGAAGGTAATGCGATGGTGGAAACGGATGCTTCGTGAATATACTCGATGCCCTCCCCTCTTCTCGATGCCTGTTTATATAGGAAGAGAAGAATCATCGAGAAGGGGAGAGGTCGTTGGGGATCGGTGGCTGAGGCTGATGGATACCGATCAAATGGTGGATCGAGCGTGATCGGCCGTTGGAGAAGGTCGTTTGGAGGTTTTCCAAAAAACAAGGCTCTCTCTTAAAAAACTTTCTCAAAAAGGGGTTTTTTTAAACCATTTTTTGTATTTTTCCTTTTTGATTTGATTTTTTTCTTTTTCTTCATATTTTTTGTATTTTTTTTTGTTATTTTTTGAAATAAAATTCTAAAACTATGAGAAAATGAAGGATTTTAAACTATTTTTGCAAGATTTTAAAAATATTTACAAAAGGAGGGCTTTCTGAGAATTCAGGTTTGAATTTTAAAAATTTCTTCAAAAAAATGGGTTTGGATCCGGATTTTGAGGAAATATTCAAATTTTTAACCTCGAATCGAGAAATATAGGGGAGTGGATCCGAATAGACACCGGATCGATTGTCTGAACCTTTCAAAAATTCTTTTTTTTTTAACATTGAATAACGAGGCTCAAATTTGGATTTTTACAATGGATCTGAAATTGAGTTAGATATAGAAAATGGATTTAATTCCAGTAAATCCGAGAAATAAACTCGAATTTTGAGTAAAAATGACTCAATTTACTCAGAAAAATGGGGGCCAAGGGCAAAAAGGGAATATTTATCAATTTTTGAAAATTTTGGGGTGTTCACAGGGATATGCTCCACAGGGGGAGAATCTTGTGTATAAGTTACAGAAATCTCTGTATAGCTTGAAATAGTCACCACGAAATTGGTATCACAAACTCTCTAATGCTCTTGAAAGTTTCGGGTTTAAACAGTCTCATGCAGACCATTCGCTCTTTACTTATGATAAATGTCATGTCTTTGTGACAGTTTTAATATATGTGGATGACCTTGTCATCATAGGTACCAGTTCGGAAGAAATTGATAAGTTGAAGTTACATCTCTCTCGGCTATTTCACATGAAAGACTTAGGAGCTTTAAAGTATTTTTGGGGCATTGAGGTTGCTCGCTTAGATAAGGGAATTTACTTGTCTCAACAGAAGTATGCCTTGGATATTATAAGCGAGATGGGCCTTCTTGGTGCCAAACCCGCCTCTTTTCCCATGGAGCAAAAACACGGACTAAGTCCAGAACAGGGGAACCTTATACATAATCCTCTTTTTTATCGTCGTCTAGTTGGACGATTGATATATTTAAGTATCACACAATCGGATATACAATTTGCAGTACATGTTCTGAGTCGGTTCATGCAGCAACCGAGACTCCCACACTTTCAAGTTGCCCTTCAAGTGGTTCGGTACTTGAAGTCACAATTATCCGAACAAGGTATTTTACTGCAAAGCAATAATTCTCTTCATCTTACTGCATTCTATGACTCAGATTGGGCAGCCTGCCACAAACGCGGTGCTCCTTAAGCGGGTATTGTATATTCTTGGGTCCTACTCCTATCTCTTGAAAAACGAAGAAACAAACCACGGTTTCTCATTCGTTCGCTGAGTCAGAATATCGTGCCATGGCAAATGCTATGTGTGAGGTGGTCTGGCTTAAATTATTATTGAAAAATCTATGTGTTGTGCACACACAACCAGTCACTATATTTTGTGATAATCAAGTAGCTCTACATATTATCGCAAATCTGGTATATCATGAATGCACCAAACATATTGATATTGATTGTCATGTAGTGCGAGAAAAGTTGGCACAAGACATTATTCAGACATGCTATATTTGTAGTCAAGATCAATAGCAGACATTTTCACCAAGGCGTTAGGAAAGGAAGCTTTTGTTCATCTTCTCGACAAACTAGGTGTGTGCAATCTCCATGCACCTGTTTAAAGGGGAGTGTTAAGAGCAACGACTTATTTAGAATTTTGAACGTCATAGAGTACGGGTATATCAGAAGTTCAAATTTGTTATCAGAAGTTTGACTTATTAAGAGTTCTAAAGTTTGACTGGTTGGTTATTTTTATCATTATCAGAAGTCGTTGCTTATCTTATCAGAAAACATGTGGTGCTATCAGAAGTCGTTATCCTTATCAAAAAATGTGTGGTGCTGCAAGAGTTTAAGACGTGTGGTGCCTTGTAATTTTATTATAAATACCTGTGTGTAGAAGTCAGTTGTATCAAGTTCTTTTCTCTTTTCAATAATATATTCAATTTCTATATTCTTGCTCCTCTTCTCTTTGTGAGTCATTTTTCACACACCCAGCACAAAAAACACTAAGAAAAATGCTAAAACGCCCGTGTTTTAGTACAAATCGTTGTTAAAGTGGCAAATAGCACATTTTTGCCCTATTTTTGCATATTTTTTGTAGTCGTCCATCATGCCCTATAATGGACGGCCACATGCATTTCGTTGATAGTTGCACATCTAAGGGTTGCACAGTTACCATTCACTCCTCACTTAGATAGGTGTATGCACATGCACATGTATCATATCATGCATTTTTAGTATCAAACATATAACAATAATGTAAACAAGCATTTCAAATAGATACACAAAATAGTGAGTATAAATAATATAAATACTCGTTAATCTACTTACATAGACTTCAATATTGTCAATCTTATTTTGCTTTGTCTGTAATGGAGCTATTTCTTGATCTGCCTCATTGTGGGTTATGTGGATGTGAAACAAAGTTGAACAAATCCATATTAAAGCACTTTTATTTTTGGATAAGCAAGCGTGGGTTAGGCGTACCCAGAAGGAAGCCAATCTGGTGGCTTATCCTTCTAGAATTTATCACCACCTAAGTGTTAGAGAGAACAATCTAAATAACCAATCCAGATCTATTATCAAGAACCGTCCAGAAGATCAAGCCAATGAGGAAGTCCACACACACAAGAAGACCAATAAGGAAAGACTTGAAGGCTAAGAAAGAGATGACGTCTTGCCCTCTCAAAATAAAGGAAAGTCCTATCGGGACTCTTTGTCATGTGGGATTCACAAGGCGAGTCCTTTTGAAACTCTTGACATAAGTGATTGAGTTGCCTTTGGTCTCTATTGAGTCATGAAATATAGAAACTCTTGTAAAACATTGTAAATACATCAATAGAGACGTCCTCACCGTGTGAGTTTAGGATCATCAAGATCTGAACCACGTAAATCTTTTGTGTTATCCTGTGATTATGATTCATGTGATCTGTCTTGTATTATGCTCGTTTATGGTATCAATGCTCACACCTGGGCATGATAGTATCCTCAGTGTCTTCAAGCACAAGTTTAGAGCTAAGTTTTTGTATACCTACTCCATCTACTTTGCAATATTTTTAAGTACAAAGTCGTCGGCGACAACTACTTGATGTGGGAATCTCAATTCATCCCACTATTGATCTCATACAATCTATATAGATATATTGATGGATCAAAATTATGCCCAGTTAAGCACATCATTCAAGATAGAAAGAAAAATCTTAATTCAGATTTTGTTACATGGCAACCCCAAGACCAACATCTTCTCAACTGACTTATTTCCTCATTAACTAAACTTATTCACACAGGTTATCGGTCGGAGAACCTTATATGAGCTATGAGCAGCATTGAAAGTGACTTATGCTGCCCACACTCAATCGAGAGTGTTACAGTTAAAAGATAAAAACATTGATAAGTGGTTACAAAAAGCCAAGTCTATCATTCAACAACTTGTCATGGCTGACAAACCTATTTTAGATGAAGATTTTATCATGTTTATTTTTTGAACTCTTCTCTCTAAGTATGTTTCCTTTAGGGTCTCTATCCACTTGCTCAGACCCTATTTCAATAAGTCAACTTCATAGCCTTTTTTTTTATCAAAATAAGCTCATATTATTGAATCAATTGGAAGTAGTAATGATGTCACAACATAAGCAAAATTCAATCAGCATTCAAACAACAATTTTGGTCATGGACATGGTAGAAATTTTTAGCAAGGTGGTTGATTTAGAGATTGTGGTTGTAGGCACCAAGGTGAATTGTTCTTCAATCAACAGTGCAATCAGGTTGTCACTTGTTAGTATTGTGAAATACCCGACCACCCAACTTCAAAGAGAGAACCCTTCTTCTGATTCTTCACCTATGATCTACCATGCATCAACATATAACTATTTAGGTGAAGGATGGTTTCTGGATTCAGACACCTCTTATCATATGATACTAGATTTAAACTCTATGTTCCTTCACTCTGACTATCAAGGCGGCGACATTATCAAAGTTGGTAATGGGACATGTTTTCATATCTTACATATTGGTGATTCTATATTCTCTAATGCTGGAACTAATTTTTTTTTACGAGATATACTACATGTTTGTTAGATTAGTAAGCAACTATTATCTATTCAATGATTCATTAAAGATAACAATGTTATATTTGAGTTTCACCCATCTTATTGTTGTGTTAAGGATCTGGAAATGAGAAAAGAAATGCTTCGAGGAACTACCAAAAATAGGTTGTACCACATCAACCTCAACCCTAGTAAGGAGGCTCATGTATTAGAAAAAACTACTACATTTCAATGACATTATCCGTTGGTTCACAAGACACTAAGAATCGTCCAGCAAGTTATTTCTAAAGTTAGTTTATCTTTTATTAATCAAGTTGATTGTAAAGTGTGTGATGCTTGTCAAAGAGGAAAATGTCTTAAACTGCATTTTATTGATAGTTTGCATGAGATTTCTAAATTATTAGATTTAATATTTGATTATGTGTAGGGGCCTACCCCAACTTTTGGTACACAAGGTTTTAGATATTGCATTTTAAACTTATGAAAAACAAACCTGATGTGGCTGATATATTTTAAAAGTTTAAAATGCATGTTAAAAATATTGTTAACACCAAAATCAAGTTTTTTTCTAAACGGATAGTGGTGGAGAATTCAAGGGCTTTGACTCATTTCTAAAGGCCTCTAGGATTAGACATCATATTTCATGTCCTCACACCCAAAGAGCAAAATAGGACAACAGATCGAAAGCATTGACGCATTGTCGAAACTAGCCTCTCTCTTATGGTTCACGCTCATATACCTATTCAGTTTTAGCCTTATGATTTCTCAAACTCAGTCTACCAAATCAATTGTCCGCCTACACCCAACCTAGGTCAGAAGTCCCCTCTTAAAATCCTATTCAAGGAAAAACCGAATTACACCTTTCTAAAAGTTTTTGGATGTGTCTGTTATCCCTATCTCAAACTTTACTGACAACACAAATTTGATTCTAAAGAATCCCATCATGTATTCCTTGGTTATAGTCATAATCACCATGGTTACCTTTGCCTAAATTTCAGCAACCAAATGGTCATTATGTCTCGCCATGTTATTTTTGACAAAGTTTCCTTTCCTTTTAAAACTAATGAGTCTTTTCCTAACCTAGTTCGTCACCCCAACCAATTCATGTTCCAATTGCTATTGCCTCTCCTCTCTCTCTGACTTATGTGGCCTTTGAACCTCCCCCTGTCATATTGGTTCCCTCTTCCTCTTTGAGTGTGTCACCCTCCTCTCCCTCTTTCAGCATTAATCATGTTGTTGACTTGGGGACCCCACCTTTACCAATGCCTTAAATGTCCTCTCTTCCTCCTCCTCCTCCTCCTCCCCCTCAATGCACTCACCATATGGTTATACATGCCCAAGATGGAACCCTCAAACCAAGATTTTTCCAAGCCATCAAACATCTCTTATCTATTACTCCTTTCTGAAATATTTACCAATATTGAAATTACTACCTTTAAACAAGCTTAGTCTTAACCTCATTGGTGTGATGCTATGCAAACTGAGTTTTTGACCCTACTTAAGAATGACACGTGGACTCTTGTTCCTCCTGATTCATCCCAGAATCTTATTGGGTGCAAATGGATCTATTACATTAAACAAAAAGTTGATGGTTCTCTTGAGTAATATAAAACCTGACTAGTTGCTAAAGAATTTTATTAGGAAGAAGGGATTGACTACTTTGAAACTTTTAGTCCTCTCATCAAACCACAGAATATTCAGGCCATTCTCTCAATTGTTCTTAGTCAGTAATGGCTTATTCACCAACTTCATGTTCATAATGTCTTCTGGCATGGGTTCATTAATGAAGAAGTCAATATGGAGCAGCCATCTGGGTTTTATGATCCCTACTTTTCTCATCATGTATGCAAGCTTAATCGAGCTTTATGGTCTTAAATAGGCCCTCATGTGCATGGTACCAGCGATACTCTTTTGTCAAATGAGTTTATGAAATCATGGACAGATGCTTTCTCTCTTTATTTTGCGAAAACTACAATCCATTGTTTATATTCTGGTGTATGGTGATGATATACTTGTAACAGGAAGCCCTTTTTTGTTTGTTGAAGTTCTTATTCAGCACCTTAGTCAGAGTTTTGCATTCAAGGATCATAAGCCCCTTCACTAATTTTTTGGTATTAAAGTTGTTACACCTAGGATGGTCTCTTACTCTCATAACGCAAATATGTTTTTGATATTTTACACGAGACGTCTATGCTTAGGGCCAAGCTGATCAACACCCCTATGACACCTTATAGTCTGCTAACTTCTGATGGGTTATCCCTTCATGATCTTATACTTTATCGCAATATAGTAGGTGCTCTCCAATATGTGACACTTCTAGACTTGACCTAGCCTTTGTAGTAAAACAGGCATGTCAATATATGCACCAACCCACCACTGATCATTGGGGCACCGTGAAGTGTATTTTACGTTATCTCAAAGAGACTATTTATTATAGATTGCTAATTTGACCTTCCAAGTCAACCTCTCTTACAGTGTTTTAGTGTTTTCTGTTGATGATTGGGTTAGTTTTTTGGATGATCAAAAATCTATGTCTGGTTATGCAGTCTTCTTTGGTCTCAATATTATCTCCTAGAGTTTTAAGAAACATGTTGTGGCCCACTCCAGCGTAGAGGCCAAATATCGAGAATTGGGCTAATGCTGATATAGAAATTGTGGGTTCACTCTATTTCGAGAGCTTGGTGTTTATGCTTGTCCTCCACCAACTCTCTAGTGCAACAATGTCTCTGCCACTATCTTACTGCCAATCCCATTCTATAAAGTCGAAGCAAACACATCTAAATCAATGTTCACTTTGTTCATGATCATATTGCAAAAGGCAAACTTCAAGTTTCTCATATTTCATCATCATATCAGCTCACTGATGTGCTTACCAAACTACTTTCTGCTCCACGGTTCTAATATTTATGCACCAAACTCAACGTCTGTCATGGACCATTGTGTTTGAAGGGGGATGTTAGCGTACACAATCCAAATAACCAATCCATATCTATTCTCAAGAACCATCCAAAAGATCAAGTGAATAAGAAAGTCCACACACACAAGAAATACAACAAGGAAAGACTTAAGGCCAAGAAAGAGATGACGCCTTGCCCTCTCACAGGGAGAGTCCTATTGGGATTCTTGCCATACATGATTCACAGGGAGAGTCCATTTGGAACTTTTGTCATATGTGATTGAGTTGTCTTTGGTGTCTATTGAGTCATGCAATATAGAAACTCTTGTAAAACATTATAAATACATCAATAAAGACATCCTCACTTGTGAGAGTTTTTGGTGAGTTATCCAGTGGACGTAGGATCATCAAGATCTGAACCAAGTAAATATTTTGTGTTATCATATGATGTGATTTGTGTGATCTGTCTCATATTATGCTCGATTACTAAGACCCCTAACTTGATTAGGTTGGATGGTAGTTGACGCTTTTATTTAGATGTCCATATACATTCCAATTGATTAAAACTACTGAAAACATTCAATTTGTCCATATCAACCATTCTTCATTTGTATCTTCCTTCACGGTCTCAATTAAACATATTCACTACATCCTTCTATGAATTCTCTATTATGATGTGATTGCAGGAACAATCTCTAAGATTCTCTCTCCACCATTTTCACTCTCTAACTATAACCTCTTTCTGATTCAATATGCAACCTGGTTTTAACCTCACTATTTCTCAATGTGTATCCCAATCTCTAACTATGATAAAAACAGCTAAATACTACCCATCTTGAGGGTGGGAGATGCCATGCCACCTATTGGCATACAACATTTCAAATGCACAGGATGGCTTGAACTTTTTATGGAATAGAGAATGGAAAAGAGTCTCACACATTTTCTCATTATGGCTTATATATGAACCTTATATATAGTACATCATGAGATCCCTTGAATAGAGGGATGAAAAAGAAAGCAAACCCCTTGATTGTAGGGATACCACAACCAGAAAGATAATTGCAACAACTTCTATCTATATCACACACATTTGTAACATTTAAGATAATGACATACATGGAACACAATCCATGCATATCGTTAATTGTGATACTCCCCCTCAAATTGGGGGGTGCAGGTCCATAATGCCCAACTTGGTTATGAGAAATTGGAATTGATCCCTTTCAAGTGCTTTAGTAAAGAAGTCAGCTAATTGTATATGAGTGGGTACATGAGCGGTGGATATGATTCTTGCTTGAACTTTTTCTCAGATAATATGATAGTCCAATTCAATATCTTTGGTACGTTCATGGAATACTTGATTGGCTGCAATATGAATGGTAGCTTGATTATCACAATACAACTTCATGGGTGGTCGGTGATCATATCCAAGATCGGCCAAAAGTGCTCGCAACCATACCAATTCACAAGTGATGGCAGCTATCGAGCAATATTTTTCTCCAGCTGTTGAACAAGAAATTGTATGTTGTTTCTTTTTCTTCCATGATATTGGCCTTTATCCTAAAGGGGTAAGATATCCAATAACAGAGCATTGGGTCATGGGAAAATTGGCTCAATCTGAATCACAATAAGCAGTGAGCTGAAGTGCACTATTGGAGGGAAACAAAATACCTTTGTTTGGTGACAATTTTAAGTAATATAAGACTAGAATCGCTGGTTCATAATGAGGTACTTAAGGTTCTTGCATGAATTGGCTTAGAATGTGAACCGAATAAACAATGTAGGGTCCTATCACTATTAGATAAATGAGTCTACCAACAAGGTGGTGATAACATGTGAGCTCATTAAAAAGTTCTCCCATGTCTGTTGTAAGTCGTAACTTTTGATTCATGGAAAAGTCCACAGGTTTGTCCCCTAGGAGACCTGCATCTTTTAGTATATCAAGAGTATACCTTCTTTGGCTCAAGAAAATCCTTGGGGGGGAGTTGGATACTTTTATGCCTAAAAAGTATTTTAAGCACCCTAAGTCCTTGAAGTGGAACTTCGAATTGAGATACACCTTAAGGAAAGAAATACCTTGTGTATCATTGTTTGTGATCATGATGTCATCGACATAAACCAGGATAGCTATGATATTTGATCCAATCCTTCTAGTGAAAAGTGTCTAATCCACTTAGGACTATTTAAAATTGGTCTCCTTAAGGGTAGATATCAATTTGTTGAACAAATTCTTGGAAGATTGCTTGAGGCCATATATTGATTTGTTCAAATGATATACTTGATACTCCCCCTTACTCAGGAGTTCGGGTGCAAATTTCATATAAACCTCTTCATGGAGGTCTTCATGAAGAAAGGCATTACTGACATCTAATTGATAGAGAACCCAATTATTGATTTATGCAAAAGCCAATAAGCACCGCATAGTAGTAAGTTTGGCGATTGGGGCAAAGGTTTTGTGATAATCAAAACCTTCTATCTATGTATAATAATGTGCTACTAAGCGGGGTTTGTAGCACTCAATAGATCCATTTGCCCAGTGTTTCACCTTATAGATCCATTTGCAGCCTATGGGTCATTTGTTGGGAGGTAATGAAATTATGCTACATGTATTGTTGTCTTTCAAAGCCTTTAGCTCATAAGACATGGAGTCACTCTAATAAGAATGCTTAACCGCCTTATTGAAATTGCAGGGTTCAATGTCAGATAGGACAACAGATAGAAAGGCCACATGTGAGTGAGAAAAATGTGAAATGGGTAAAAAAATGGATGTGGGGTAAGGTGTATCAGTTGAGTGGTAACTAACAGTAAGGCTGGTGTGGGCATGGTGGAGACTGAAGAGCATACATAGTCAATCAAGTAAAGAGGCTTAGTGTGGGTTCTGGTGGACTGATGAAGAGTATGGGGAATGTCTTCTGAAGCCAAAGTTGTTCATCGACTATGGGTTGAGGAATAACAATTCTATTGAGTTTTTCATTTTGTTTTTGTTCTTGGAAAGGAAAATGATCCTCATGAAATATGACGTCTTGACTTGTAAAAATTGAATGAGTTTCAAGATCATAGAGATGATATCCCCCTTTATCAATTAGGTACCCAACAAACATACATTTTCTAGACTTAGAAAAAAAAATTGTTTGGCACTTTGATCATGGGCATAACATAGGCATCCAAAAACACGAAGATGTTGGTACTTGTGTTTGGTTTGAAAAAGGACTTCAGAGGGACTCTTGTTTTGTAAAATTGGTGTGGGTATCCGATTGATGAGATAAGTGGTTGTGAGAATGCATTCACCACAAAAAGAAATTGGTAAATGATTTTGAAATTGTGACACATGAGCAACTTTGAGAAGATATTCTTGTTTACGCTCGACTCTGCCATTCTGTTGGGGTGTTCCCACAAAGGTCCATTGGTGTTCAATTCTATTTTGATGAAAAATATTTGAGTGTTATGAGCCATGAATTCGGCACCATTATCATTGTGTATTTATTGAACCTGTCACTTGAATTGAGTTTGGACCATGGCACACAACTTGATTAAGAAAAAAATTTATATTTATATCTCATCAGGTATACCCATGTGCACCATAAAAATCATCAACAAGAGTCAACAAGTAATGTGCACCAGTTTGAGATGCAGTGACATAACCACCCCAAATATCACAATAAATTAATGTAAAAGGTTCAAAACTACTACTACTACTTATAGGAAATGGTGGATGAGTTTGCTTTGCACGATGGCAAGCATCAAACAATTTATTAAATTAACATAAATCACTGCTAAATTCTTTGGTAGTAGAAAGGGTACGCTCATGAGATGTTCTTTGGTATTATAAAGGGTACACTCATGAGATGGATGGTCGAGTTGCATATGCCAAATTTGAGGATCAAGATGGTGATGTGATGCATGGAAGGCTTGATGGTGTAGTTGCAGTGGTTCGAGGTCGTATAGCCCATCACAAAGCCTACCTGCTCCAATCAGCTTCTTTATTGTAAAGTCCTAAAAGACACAAAAGTTGAAGAAGAAAAATGCAACACAATTCAAGCTTTGGGTTAGTTTTCCAATTGATAACAAATTGTATTGGAAACAAGGGACATGAAGGACATTATTGAGGATAATTTCTTGTGATATCTAAATTTTTCCTATGTGGTAGTTAACCAAAACATCTTGGTCGTTTTATAGTTTTACTGGTTTGGGTTTCTCAATGAAGGTAATATCAAACAAGTCTAAATGATGGGTCATGTGGTCTAATGTCCTAGTGTCAACAATTCAAGAGTTTATGAAATGGGAGAGGTTATGAGACACGTTACCTGCAAAATTTGTCGAAGATCGTTTAGCATCCATATTGATTAGTGAAACATTCCACTTGAGTTGATCCTCTGTTAACTGTAAGATGATGGACCCTGAGTTCGGGTCCTAACAGTGGTATTAGGGCATCGTTCTTGAGAACCACACCGATCAGCCAACTATATTGGACAATGCAGTAAGGGCCCACACCCTTTATAATTTTTGTACAGGTTCGATTCGATGTTTGTATTTATCTTCTAAATCATACTTTATTCAGTTGCATCTGATTTTTATCATGTGTGGAGTTAGATCAGACACAACACTCATCTACCCTGAGTTTGGAGAATTTGGTTGTTTCACATCTCCTAGGATGTTTTCATGTCATTTAGAGCTGGAGGACAGTCCTAGCAACTCAATAGTCGTGTGGTTGAGTTTTTTATAGCCCGCACCAAGTTTGGATTCGTATTCGGGTGTAGCCTAGACACTTTTGAGAGGGTCTGACCAACCCAGGTGCTCGACAATTGTCCTGATACGTGTTTGCTTTGTGTATAGGAGCCACGCCTACCCAGTCGTGTGCACGCGCGGTGCTGCCAATACCGTTTATTGATCTCTACCTTGTTAGTTTGGTGTCTCTTCATCAAGGGCCCATGCCCATCTTGAATTCAATTCTGATCTGACACTTCATGGTGTCTTATCCATCACAGCCAGCAGTGACTTAGTCGTCATCTACAACTTTGAGATTAGATTATATGTTTTTAGCTCTTCCAAATTAAACTTAGAATCATTCGAATCCGGCCTTTGGTGACCCCTATCCGACTTTAAGAAGTCAAGCCAAATTTTTGCATGTTCTTGGGAAGGATTGGTACAGGCATGCATCTAAGTTTGGCTTTCAAAATTTTATCCTAGCCCTCTATCAATCCCAAAAAATCTCAAAAAATTATCATAGTTATCTCTACTTATCCTAGACCAAACCTAATTTATAGATCAAAAAAATCAAATATGGATCTATAAATATCCCCTTTTTACCGAAACTTGTTAAATCCATCATTAGATTCTGATGAACTAACATTTATTAAATTTCAAAAAAAAAATCCTAGGCTTGATCCTAAGCTCTAAAATCTTGAAGTTTTACCCTAAGAGTGTACATCTGTTATCTTTCAAACCCAATTTACAAATCTCAAAAATTCTTCTAGATCGTTAAGATCTGGTTCAATCTTTAGAACCTACCAAAACCTAGAAAGTTGACTGAACTTCTAATGCCCTGACCCATTACATAAATAAATGAATTTTGACCTTATAAAACCCTGAAAAGTTCCCAAAAAATATTTTTACATAGTTGATACCTCATATCAGATGACCAAACCCAAAGCCCCCCTAAAACCCTAACCTACCCCTCTGCACCAATCGAACTTCATACCAACAGCGTCTTTTCCGACAGGCAGGCAGCACTTGACTTGGAGGGTGCAAACAAGATGGATTCATTATGATGCAAGATAGATGATTCAATTAACAAGTAGAACAATAGAGTGACAACAGGCCCTCGTTGTCTCCTAGAGTCATTAGGCAACTTGTTTTGGTGGTTGGGTTTGCTTTGTATCACAATAAATGAGCTATCTCGGGAGCTCCATAGAAAAGCGAATGAATGTGCTCGAAAGGCCCATGAGTTGTTGCAAACACGAACCAGTGATGAATTTAGAACCGTGGAATTAGAGATTCTATGAGATGTTACATGGAAACTTCAATGTGTGCAGATGTGCACCAGTCTTTCCAGCAGACCATGAAGTCAAAAATCCTAGAGGAAGTCGAGTCGAATATAACGACATTGTACGGTGAGCTCAAGGGCAGACTCTGATGCAACCTCCAATCGGGGCCACCCAAAGAGGTTAACCATCAAGCTGAGCCACTGAGATTGGCTCTTCCTTTCCCTCCTTGTTCTTCCTCACAATTTATAATGCCCCAAAATTTTAACCTAAAAATATGTATTTTTTTTAAACACAGCAAAAAACATTTAACTTATTTTGGGTAAAAACTTCAGGTGGGTTACAAGTATTCAAACACATCACCATTCATCTATAAATTAATTTAAAATGTTCATCAAATAAATAAATTGTTTGTATAATCACTCTTAAATTTGTTAATCAATTAATCAAAATAAAGTCCTCAGGATTCAAATAGTTGGTTCACATGGCACCATCGCATCATCACGCAAGCACTCCAACTTGTTCACTAATTACCTATATATGTATAAAATATAGGGTTTAGACTTCAGCCAGTATCAATAAGAAATACACTAACAGAGCATGCATATATAGTAATAAACATACTTGAATTCAACATTAATTCAGAACAGGCACATGGATAATTACAACAGTTAAACTCAAGTAACGTATTGTCTGAACATGTCATTAATTAAACATCAATATCATTCATAGCATACTTCCAACACAGATATAACATGAATGAAACTGCATAATAGAAAAGTGTATCTACTCAACTAATGCATTGTTTATCTTGCTTATCAGTGGGTACTCGAAGGGTATCTCACGAACACAGACAAGACTACTCAGTAGTTTATTATGCTATGTATTGAGTCAGGTGCCCACAAGAGCCGTTCACGACTGAGAGAAGCTCCCCCAATGGTGCAAACCAAACAGTATGGATCCTATACTTAATAGGGTGAATTGAATAAGATAGTTGGATGTTCCTTAGAAAAAAAGATAGTTGGATGGTTCCTGCACTTGATTGGGTAACCTACACAAAAGATTAAGAGGCAGTTAAAGCAAAAAAAAAAAAAGTAGATCCACACAGGGCAACAACCTATACATTTGCCAAGTACCATAAAAATTTGTCACTCTTTGATATTGAAAAAAAAAATTATTTGTCACTCTCAGAGAAAAAAAGAACCCGTTTGGTTCCACCGAACTCAAAGTTGAGTACCACACTTTGAACAGTCAAAGAGTTATCACTTCTCACTAGTAGCTGGACTTTGGCAGCAAGCAACTAGCATCGAAGCACACCAACATCGTCGACAGCCTGACAGCCTTCAACCACCCTCAGTAGCAACAAGCTTTGGTGTGCCTACAGTCTACTTCATAACTCACTACACACACACAGTCTCACCTACTGACATACATTCGATGGTGTTGAAAGTCCGAGCAAGTTAGGAAGATTTCAAACACTCTGAGCCCAATCACCAAATAGGATGGCCACGATGTGGGCATGAGCAAAAACGCTCATGTTCAGCTTCCTGCATCAAGGGGGTGTTGAAATTCTTACTCCAGAAAGACAAATTTTGTTTGGTTTTCCTTATGAAAACTAGAAAAAAGTGTTCTTAGTATAAAGTGTGGTTGTTTCCTAACACTAAGCAACTCATGATGTGTTGTACGCATTTGGGTCAAGCACGTCAAACTACATATCCAATCGTGCACTTAACTTCATTCTTCTTGGTGCTTCCGACTGTCCAAGTCAAGATTTTCTTCCCTGCATGTTGTAAGGCTTAGTACAAAACTGGCTGAGCCCAACCAATATATAATCATAATCCTTGGACTACAAAACTGGCTGAGCCCAACCGGCAGAAAACTAGAAAATCTGACACGTCTAGCCAATCAACTTTTTTTGTTGGCAGTTTTGCCCTTTTGTCACCTAAAAGATCAGGTGATTTGGTCAAAACCACTTTGACTGGTGGTCCTAGTGCCTGATTTTTTCAGGTGAGAAACTAGAAAAGTGGTGTCGACCAAGGTGCCTAAGTTTTTAGGGGACAAAAGGGTAAATTTATCAAAAACTGCTGATTGGTCACATTTTGTTATATTTTTTAGTTTGGAGCCAATCTCAGTATTGTACCCAATAGCTAGTACCATCTAAGTCAATTTCAGTTAAAATAATAACAAACACTAATTGTAAAATAAAAAAGTTTGTTATTTGAATCTATTAGAGCTGTTGGGTTGGGTACCGGGTCCGCCCATGATGGGCGAGATCCGAACCCGGCCCACCACTTAAGGAGGGGACGGTTTTAGAAACCGATGCCTCCCTTCTTTTTTGGGCTCTCTCTCTCATTTTGAATACACAGAGAAGAAGTGCAAAAGAGGAAAATGGTTGTGCACATTTTTGCTGTGCAAAAGAAGAGAAAGTGTTGTTCACATTTGTTGTGTGCAAAAGAAGAGAAAGTATTGTTCACATTTGCTGTGTGCAAAAGAGCGAAAGTGTTGTGCACATTTTGCTGTGCAAAAGAGGAAAACGTTGTGCACATTTGCTGTGTAAAAGAGGCAACCAGCTGTGCACATTTGCTGTGTAAAAGAGGGAAACGGTTGTGCACATTTGCTGTGTGTGTACACAGTAGTTAAATGTGCACAATAGAAGAAAGAAGAAGCAACGGTGATAGTGAATCAGTGGGCATTTGGTCTGTGGATAATCGTCCTCTCCAAGTGAGAGCACGAACTCGTTGAGCAAAGCAAGCATCATCGATCCGCTGTTCTTTTTGCTTCCACAACAAACTGAAAGGTATGTATTCATATCTCTACATTGGTATCAGAGCAACAGGTTTTAGATGCTCGTTTTTGCTTGCGAATTTATTTTTTTGTTGATTCATGAAGAGGAACAAAAGAGGCATGGGCTGGGCATGAGCCAGCCCAACATGATGGGTCTGACCTGCAGTCAGAAGGGCTGCTAAATGCTGCAGCACAGGCCTGGTTTTGGACCAAATGCTGCAGCACAGGCCGCAGGCCTGCCCAGGACCTGTGGCGGCAATGGCTGCAATTTTTTTCTCAGCCTGCAGCATATGCCACAGGCTCAGTCCAACCTTACCCGGCCCTGTGGCACAGGCCGCAAGCTTTCTCATCTGACCTGACCTGGTTTTGCGGGTCAAACCGCAGACTTGTTTGCTCCTGGCCCTGCGGCATAGGCCGCCGGCTTAGCCCGGCATGACCGGCCTTGCGGCAAAGGCCGCAGGCCGAGTTCTTGGAACTGCAATGCGGGCTGGAAATTTTTTTTGAACCTTAGAAGGGCTAGGGTCCTTGTGGGTCGAGGCATTTTAGCTAAATGGTTGGAGCCACAAATGAGTCGGGCATTCATGAATCCATTTTTTATTATTTATTATATATTTTATTCATGTATGTGAATGAATATGATATAATCATATTGATTATACGATAAATTTTTAAGTACTTTGGAAGTACTTACTCTATGTTTTTTTTAAACAGTCATAATACAGTTTAGATAAATATAATTATCTTAGGGAAAGTGGGAGATGATTGTGAACATAGTGAGCTTTCGATTCCACGCCCTGTGAAAATTATATGTTATCTAATCGTGTGATTATGACTGCATATAGATGTGCTAATGATTAGATCATAACATGCTTGAATAACATTTTTTGCGCATTGTTTTATTCTTATCTGAAAGGACATGGCTGCACCAAGTAAATCAATAATGGACTTGGCACGAATTGAAAAACTGAATGGTGATAATTATGATATATGGCATAGAAAGATTCAGTTTACACTGGAGGAGGCTGAGGCCTTGGAGGCTCTCAACCATACTGTGGAACGACCTGAAATTGGTACTGGGGCACAATCTCGTAAGGATATGAAAACCTATGAGAAATGGAAGCGCATGAATACTGTTGCGCGTGTCACCATGCTATGTTCTATGCAGGATGACATCATGTGCCAATTTGAGCATTATAAGACTGCTCAACAGATGTGGATGACCCTTAAAAATAAGTTTGGGGGAACATCAGCCACAAAACTAAGGAGGCTGACCATCAGGTTCGATTCATACAGAAAATCCCCTCAGCACACCATGAGCCAGCATCTCAGGGAGATGGCAAACATGATTAGAGAGCTCAATAGTGCAGGGCATACTCTTACAGATGAACAACAGGTCCAGGTTGTGATTCGTTCTCTGCCACACAGTTGGGAACATATGAAAATTAATATGACTCATAACGAAAGTATTAAGACTTTCGATGATATCGCCCATCATGTAGAACTGGAAAATGATCACCTTGAAGCGACTCAACAATCTGGCATGAGGGCATATGTGGCAGAAAGTTCGAAAGAGAAAAAAATCTTTTAAGAAGAAATTCTATGGACCAAGAAGGTTCAAGAAGGGTAATAAGAAGGGACAAGACAAAGAGCAAGAAAAGAAGCCTTATCAGCGCTCTGGGAAGCGTGGAAGCAAGAAAAATAAGGCAAATGCAAAATGCTTTAAGTGTGGCAATTTGGGTCACTATGCTCGTGAATGTCATGAGCAGGAGAAGGTACATTCTCTTATGACTCCTATTTTTTGTACAAATGTTTGTAGTTGTGCACTAATTATTGAATCTAATCCTATGTGGATTGTAGACTCAGGAGCCACTGACCATGTGACCAAAGACCGCACAAACTTCGTCGAATATAGGAAGATGTCATCTGGTTTGAAGTGGTTGTTCCTGGAGAATAACACTAGAGCAGAAGTCAAAGGAATCGGGACTTGCAAATTGGATTTGCGAGGAAGACAATCTCTATTATTATATGATGTTTTGCATGTTCCAGAGATTCGACGAAATTTAATTTCAGTTTCTGCTTTGTCTATGTTAAACTATAAACTTGTGTTTGGGGATGTCAATGTTGACATCATTTGTGGACAAACTTCAGTTGCTTCTGGTTTCTTGATGAATGGTTTCTATGTGTTGGACACAGAACTTATTAATTTGAATGTTAATGATGAATGTTTTTCACTTGTTTCAACTGCTAATAATATGAATGTGGATGTATCTGTATGGCATGCTCAGCTTGGACATATAGGGCAAAAGAGAATGGATAGGCTTGCACGAGAGGGTCTTTTGGGATCCCATGCGAAGATTGAAATGCCTATATGTGAGCATTGTCTTGCTGGAAAAGCAACTCGATTACCTTTTGGAAAGGCAATTAGAGCAACCTATCCTCTTCAATTAATTCATTCAGATATATGTGGGCCAATGAATGTGGCAACGAGGCATGGAGCTTCATATTTCATCACTTTTATTGATGATTATACACGATTTAGCCATGTGTATTTAATTACGCATAAATCTAAAGTATTGGATTGCTTTAGATCTTTTATGAACATGGTAGAGAATCAACTTGATCGTAGGATCAAGGCTTTGAGAACAGATCGTGGACGTGAATATCTATCCGAACAATTCAAGGGATTGTGTGATGATAAAGGGATAGATAGACAATTAACTACTCCTCGAACTCCGCAACAAAATGGTGTTGCAGAAAGGAGGAATAGGACCCTCTTAGAGATGGTCAGGTCCATGATGGCGCAGGCAAATTTACCTATTTCCTTTTGGGGTGATTGCTTATTAACTGCCGCTCATGTATTAAATCGTGTACCATCTAAATCTATTTCTTTAACTCCCTATGAATTGTGGAAAGGCAGAAAGCCAGAATTGGCTTATCTCAGACCCTGGGGGTCTGCTGCATATGTCCATAATCTTTCCCATCAATATGGAAAATTGGGTCCTAGGGGAAAGAAGTGTATCTTTATAAGATACTGTGAACATTCAAAAGGATATGTATTCTTAGGAGAGAATACTGAT
Source organism: Nuphar pumila (assembly GCF_984573655.1). NCBI lineage: Eukaryota > Viridiplantae > Streptophyta > Magnoliopsida > Nymphaeales > Nymphaeaceae > Nuphar > Nuphar pumila. The sequence continues at coordinate 71,458,409 of NC_143261.1, forward strand.
GGGAGTATTTCTGAAATAGATTCTAGAGATGCCACATTTATTGAAAGTGAATTTCCTAAAAGGGGAGAGATAGAGCGTCACTTCCAGTTCTATGAATTGGATGATGAAGATCAATCTAAAGAGATTGATCATCATGTTTCAGAGACACAAGAGGATGTGTCTATACCACTATTGGATAGTGGGAGTAACACTCAAGTGGATATTGATTTTGATGATGATCTGACAACTCGAAAGAGTCTGAGGAAGAGAATTTCTCGTCGGAGATTCCAAATCGAAGGGGAAGCCTTTGTGGTTTTGCTCCAAGATGATAATATACCTAAGAGTGTTAGAGATGCTCTATCTTGTCCTAAAAGGAATGAATGGCACAAGGCAATGGAAGACGAAATGAAATCCATGGCATCCAACGAGGTCTGGGATCTTGTTAATCTTCCAAAAGGAAGAAAACCTATTGGGAGCAAATGGGTTCTCAATATTAAAAGAAATGTTGATGGATCTATCGAGCGATATAAAGCTCGTTTGGTTGCTAAAGGATACACACAGATGGCAGGGATAGACTATGATGAAACATTCTCACCTGTGGTCAAATTGACCTCTATTCGCCTTTTGTTAGCCATAGTGTCACATATGGATTTAGAATTACATTAGATGGACGTTAAAACTGCATTCCTTAATGGAAAACTTGATGAAGAAATATATATGGAACAACCCGAGGGGTTTGTTACTGCTGGTTTTGAGCGCAAAGTGTGCAAGCTCAAACGATCCATTTATGGATTAAAGCAGTCATCCAGACAGTGGTATTTAAGGTTTCATGAAACTATCATGAGCAATAACTTTGCTATGATCGATGAGGACCATTGTGTTTATCTTAAGCGTCAAGGTCCAAAATTTGTGATTCTAACTCTATATGTGGATGATATTTTATTGGCTAGTAATCATTTGGAGTTTCTAAAAACCATTAAAGAATGGTTGTCCATTCATTTTGAAATGAAAGACATGGGTGAAGCATGCTTTATGCTGGGCATAGAGATAAAAAGAGACCGTTCAAAAAGACTTCTTTCTCTTTCACAAGAGTCATATATAAAGAAGGTCTTAGAACGATTTCATATGCAAGATAGTAAACCCATAGATACTCCTGTTGCAAAAGGGAATGATTTAAGTCTTAAGATGTGTCCAAAGGAATCTAAAGAAATAGAAGCTATGTCTAAAGTCCCTTACTCCAGTGCAGTAGGCAGCCTTATGTACCTTATGATGTGCACCCGACCTGACATATGTTATGCAGTAGGGTTGGTGAGTAGATATCAAATTAATCCAGGACAAGACCATTGGAAGGTTGTCAAGAGGATTATGAGATATCTTAAAGGCACATCGGATTCAGTTCTTTGTTACCATGGTGGTAACATGCGTGTGGTAGGCTATACTGACGCAGATTGGGGTGGGGACCCTGATGAGCGTAAGTCTACGTCTGGCTATGTGTTCTTGATGAACAATAGAGCTATATCTTGGTGTAGCAAGAAGCAGACGTGTGTAGCCTTGTCTAAATGGAAGCTGAATTTGTTGCAGGATCGTTCGCAGTGCAGGAATGTGTTTGGTTAAGGAGATTCATCAAACATTTGAGACTCTCTTCTGAAGCAAAACTGCCAGTGACTTTATTTTGTGATAATCAAGCGGCAATTGCGTTTGCTAAGGATCCCAAGTTTCACAATAGAACCAAACATATTGATACGAGATGCAAGTATATGCGCGATATTGTATCTAAAGGCAAGGTTGCCTTGGCATATGTTAATACCCAAGATATGTTGGCAAATCCCTTTACTAAGCCAATCAATAGGGATTCTTATGTTAAACATGTAAAATCTATGGGTATTTGTAAGATTTGATATGCTAATGTTATTCATATTTTCTTTCTATGATCATTGTATAGCATGTTGCACATCTATATGAGTATGCTACCAGGTTTGAGATAAATCTTCTCACACGGATTTATCGCCTCAGACGCTGCTTGTGGGCGGGCTGAGATGAGATGTAACAAAATCCAGGATTGCTGAATTAAGAAGCATGACGGATTTTGGGGATATCATGTGATAATAACTCAAAAGAGTGGGAGTACAATGAGTTATGATATCCGCCATATATACGTATATGGGATGCATCTCCCTAACCGGGTTAGGATGAGGTCTTGTGTATATTTAACTATATGGAGAGACCGACCTTGATATCTAAATATCAAGGGTAACCTGGTTGACCAGATCTGAGGACTTGGATAGACATTGCATGGGAATGTGCATCCTGAAGGACTCAAGTTAGTTTCTCGGGGAGGAACTGAACTAATAAAGATCTGTACGGCAAAGAATTTATGGTGTATGCATACACTCACTGAAGTGAGAAAGTCTTGCTGTAGTACGTGAGTCATACCACGTATGTCGCACCATGACTATAAGTCGACCACAAAAAGAAAATGAAGAATGATCCCTGCTTCTTCATTGTGTGAGTCCTTAATATATATATATATAGAGAGAGAGAGAGATATATATTGATGTCCTTATTGACTTTTAACCTTATTTGAAGAATAAAGATGAGTGTTGCTACTTTAGCATGTTGCTTAAGGCCATGTAGGATTCGGTCTAAAAGAACATGTCTGGGAAAGCAACTTATCTTGATTCAAAGAATAAGAGTTAGAAAGGAAGATCATTTGACATTTTCATATTATGCACATGTTAAAAGCTAGCTTATTTTTCCGCATCCTGGGGATGTTTTGGGTTTATGATGAAACATGTGGCATAATGAAAGGCCTTGTCTAGCATAGCTTAGCACTATAATATGTGCAGAGAGATTCAGTATGCTAGAATATGAAAAATGTATTTGATCTAGGACGCAGTGAGCTTCTTACTTGGCTTGTGCAGGTATAGCTTGTGTTATCTTATTGTTTGCAGGTTTAGACTATTATGTTACACTAACCGGAACATAATATGTCTCCACTCCCTAAGCTCACGGGTCGCACGGTCCATTTGCCAGTATGAATACCTGATGTTATTCACCATATGAACACCTTTGGTGTTCTTTCTTCTTATATCTCTTCCCATCATGTGCGAGTGGGAGAATGTTGGGTTGGGTACCGGGTCCGCCCATGATGGACGAGATCCGAACCCGGCCCACCACTTAAGGAGGGGACGGTTTTAGAAACCGATGCCTCCCTTCTTTTTTGGGCTCTCTCTCTCATTTTGAATACACAGAGAAGAAGTGCAAAAGAGGAAAACGGCTGTGCACATTTTTGCTGTGCAAAAGAAGAGAAAGTGCTGTTCACATTTGCTGTGTGCAAAAGAAGAGAAAGTGTTGTTCACATTTGCTGTGTGCAAAAGAGAGAAAGTGTTGTGCAAATTTTGTTGTGCAAAAGAGGAAAACGCTGTGCACATTTGCTGTGTAAAAGAGGGAACCGGCTGTGCACATTTGCTGTGTAAAAGAGGGAAACGGCTGTGCACATTTGCTGTGTGTGTACACAATAGTTAAATGTGCACAATAGAAGAAAGAAGAATTGAATCAGTGGGCATTTGGTCTGTGGATAATCGTCCTCTCCAAGTGAGAGCACGAACTCGTTGAGCAAAGCAAGCATCATTGATCCGCTGTTCTTTTCGCTTCCGCAACAAACTGAAAGGTATGTATTCATATCTCTACAAGAGCAAAAATTTCATTTAACTTGCATCAACACAAATTCCAAAATAAATAAATAAACTTCTTATTATATGAAGCATCACTACATAGCGAGCATGCAGCCAGCTTGACAGCTGCCATCTTGGCACTTCTTGAGATGGGTATCGTAATGAGGGAAAATGCATGCCTCTCTCTCTCTCTCTCTCTCTCTCTCTCTCTCTCTATATATATATATATATATATATATATATATATATATATATATATATATATATATATATATATATATATATATATATATATATATATATATATACATGCCACTGTAATAATTCTATAGTACCCACAAGAGCTTCACACATTTGGTATGGGTGACTCGTGAAAGTCACCAAGCTGAAGAGATTATAAGTGCAAAACCCATCTGTACACTTCCTTTTCCTTTGAGTTGAAGCTGGGTTTACTTCCTAGTGAGCAAGGCGGCACTGAGTGGATACACCAATGAGCTCACAATTGAGTGAGGTGGTCTTCCAGCTAACCAAAAAAGTTTCTATCATGCTTTTATTAACAGAAAGACAAAACCTAATCAAAGTGAATTCATAGGCTACAAATTTGATTAACTTAGGGATTGACCCAATATGCTTAATGATGGATAAAATGGAGGCTAGTATAACTACAGAAGTTTCTTTAGGGGGAAAAGTATAACTACCAAAGTTAACAAATTGAAAGAGAGATGCTATAAGATGAAGAAAAAAACAACACAGATGAGATAGCGAATAAATGAAAGGGAGAAATTTAGTGATTTATTACCACAGAAGGGTGGACACAAAAAAGTAATGATGAGACCATTCCAAATAAAGTAACTATATCTTGATATATGTTGTTTGGTGTTTTTGAAGTCTTCCTGATTGCCCACACATTCCAAACTCAAATAGACCAAAACTCAGAATTGCAGCCTGTCAATCTGAAAGGATAATTACATTAAAATTACATCTTAATCCAATATTTTATCATCTCATTTCTTGTGTAATGGCAAACCTAGCATAAGTGTTTAACAAGAACAAAAGAGTGGACCAACATCATGCAGTAATTCAGCTTTTATATGTCTAGTTGGCATCTTTTTTTCTTCTCTGATAGTTATGATAACAATGCATTTCATGGTTGAATTTTTTAGATACCATACAGGAGTTGTTCTTTGACGGTACACAATGCTTTGGGTTGGAGGACAAAGTTTGCACGTCGCCTGACTTCCTAAAATACTTCTCTTCTTTCTTAGACATGCCCTTCTGGTTGGTGTATGTGCTTTCTCAATTATATTTTTTTCCTTTTATTCTTTCAATGTGCTACTCCATGGATTTGTAATGTATATAAACTTATTAGAGTTCCTTTATCTCTTTTCGTGAGAAAAATGAATGCTTCAAGCTTTTTTTAGTGCACCTTTCTTTTATCAGCAATATAGGGGATTTTGCTTCCCCCCCCCCCCCCCCTGCCTGTCCTTCATCAACATAAAGAAAGATCCACATCAAGCATTGTAAATTTTTTATCTCTCAAAGAAGACAAATTGGGAGGTTTATCTTTCCAATACAATGTCTCTTGTACTTTAATAAAGCATCTAAAATGATGCATATAACTAAATACGGATGAGCAAATGAGATCATCCAATTGGGTGCTTTTAAGGATGTAAACTTTTTGAATTTGGATTGGATGTGACCAATATCATATTCGACTAATTGGATGTTGCCTAAACAGATTTGGATTAGGATTCGGATGGTGAAAAGATCATACCAGGTACACTTTATTTACATGTAAATGGATTTGAATATTCATGAAATTCTGACATTTGTCAAATATGGTTACAAAAAATCAAAACCATATTGGCATATGATTATAATTGGATATAGTTTTGGCTTACCAAATGCAACTAAACAGAATCGAATTCGGTTGCATATCGGATAAAATCTGATTCATTGATATCCCTAGGTGCAGTTTTTGAGAATTTGATCAGTGATAAAATGTTCCATTCACAGCCTTCATGAAATGTCTTCATGGCAGCACACCATGGTCCAATTCAAGCACACATATGAGTCCTTGAAGCTCTTAAATGTCCACTGCAATTTCCTATAGTTTGATTTCAGGGTAAAGATAGTCATGCACAAACAACTTGGATTTGGTTTGGTTGTAGATGTCACTGGATCCAGCCTAATTGAATTTTGATTCAATACAAAAAGCTAGTAACTAATTTGGATCTTAGTAGCTATTTAAGCTAATCAGACCATATTCAGCTTGAATGCAGGCCTTTCTGAATATGATTGTGTGAGATATATATTAAAAAAAATCTATCTATTTGGGTTCTAATTTGGATCCATTTTTGGATATAAATGCAAAAGCTCTAAACCGAATAAATTTTTTATTAATGATTAGATGAATACAAAGAAGCTAGAAACAAAAGAGTAAAAAGCTTGAAAGAAAAATAGATACTGCTAATTGATTCTTTAACTAATGGCTTCCTCTTTGGGTTTTTTTCTTCTCTGTTAAGTGGTAATGTGGTAATGATTAATTTACAAGGGTGCCCAAAATGTATCACTTTTCTAATTTTTGTTACTTATTAATAATATAAATAGGTCATTTGACACAAATATTAAGGCTTCTCTTTTTTTTTTTTTTGGGGGGGGGGGGGGGGGGGGGGGCTAGGCCAAGGGAAAACCCCTAATCACCAACCTCACCTTGGCAGACTGCTAGTTGGTAAAACTCTTGAGGTCCTCCCTGCCTACCGGGAAGTACACCCCAGTTTTAGCTTTAGGATAAGGGACTCTCCCCATGGATTTCAAACTCATGATATCCCTTCAACTTGATGGCATCAACAAGTCATCCCTACCGCATGAGCAAAGCCCTTGTGAGCTCCTAGGTTGTCATCCAAACAAAAATGGTGAGCTCCTAGGTTGTCATCCAAACAAAATAGATTTGGATCCTAAGTTGTTCAGATAATTCAGATTTGGGTTAGATCCATTTTGATATATATCCTGTTTTGACCATAATTTTTTATCATGATATTTATTTAAGGTTATTTTTGGTGTGTTGAAAAGCTTATGATGTCCTCTTTAATTTTTCTTTTGAGTGTAAAAGCTTTAAAAATATAATCTTATAAGTCAAAATTTTACTTGAAGTCGATCTAGTAGTTTTAGATAAGAGAGAAAGAAAGAGAGTTTCTTCATTGTATGTTCATTAAAGAAGGGAAGAGAAAGTTGTGGAGAGAGAGAAATTATAAATAGTAACTCATTAGTTTTTTGAAAAAATTAAAATGTTCTATGTAAGACTTTCAAAACACTATGCAAATACCCGTATAAAATTTTAATTACATTCTTAACTCATATGACAAATGTCAGTAAAGAAAAGTTATAATCCAATTTTTTGCACATGATACCTTTGCTTTTGTTTTTATAATATTTAGGAAATAAGATTAAGGAGAGAGAGAGAAAGAGCATTATAAATGCCAACTCATTAGTTTTTGAAAAAATCATAATTTATCATTTAAGTTTTTTGTTTTTGAAAGCTCTATATAAATGACCATACACAATTTAATTACATTATCAAATCACATGTCAAAAATGCTTGGGTGGTGGGTATTGAGAGGGAGATGTTAATATAAAAGTTAGGGAATGACATTGATGGAAGAATATATTGCAAGTCCTTGACAGCTCTTATAATATCATTGCTGACTCATCCAGTAGAAATGCATTACTCCTTATCAATCAACAACTATAAAGAGCTAATGGATTAAGAGATTATGCATGAATTGTTTTGGATTTCTTAGATTCCAAGTTGTTTAGGTTGAGAAGGTATTGCAGTTCCATTTGGAAAGATAGAGCCTTGAATTGATTTTGAGAGGGTTAGACATGTGATGCACTGATTATTTGGTTCTTATTAACGAATCGGTAGGGTTCTGCCCATCCTCATTTCTATTATTCACAAAAAATAAAAAAGATTAAGAGAGGGTAGGAGGCTTTTAGGATTAGGGTAGGATAGGATTTAGGGTTAGAATTAGGAGATAAAATTTAGGATTGTGGATTTAGGAAAAACTCTGTTCTCAACCTTTTATTTTATCGAGTCCAATTGCTCAAACTCATACGGGATCTAGATTCAACTCTTAATGAATCGGATCATGAGTTGGATTCGGACTGGTTGCTTAATTTTCATACTCGGATTAGGATCTACTGTGATCCGACCCGTTTGCACGTCTGACGCGAAAATCACATGGACGTGCGCCTAATTTTGGAATTCGGACGCATATAAACAACTCGTTTCCGCAGAAAACCCTAGCCGTCTTCATTTTTGTTTTGTTTAGAGAGGGGAAGAAGAAACTCTAGATCCCCCCCCCCCCATTTCTTTTTTCCCTTTGTGTTCTGATAAAAACCCTAGTCTTCCGTGGCTTCCTTCGCTCTTCTCCGCCAATGCAGGGCGAATCCGAGCCCATGGGCGAGTTGTCAGGCCCCGAATTGGAGGTCTCTCCGATCAAACGCCAGAAAATTCTAACCCCGTCCTCGCCGAAGACTCCTTGGAAGGGGAAAAATAAAATGGAGGATGTGGATCCGGAGTCGAGGGAGAGTCCCTCGTGCATTTGTGGGATCTGCTTCTCAGAAGACGGGAAGGCGATCCGGGGTGTGATCGATTGCTGCGACCACTACTTCTGCTTCGTTTGCATAATGGAGTGGGCGAAGGTCGAGTCGAGGTGCCCTATGTGCAAGCAGCGGTTTGCTTCGATCTGGCGTCCGGCGAAGCCCAGTAATTGCCTCCAGGAACGGCTTGTCGTTGTTCCTGTTCGCGACCAGGTTGGAAATCTTATTTTCCCTGTTCTGGATTTTGCTAGATTATGTTTGTCTTGGATCTGAGAGGCGGGAGTTGATTTTCGTGCTGATGTTTTTTAATGAATGGCTCGATCATACTTTGTGAATGTGCGCTTGATGTCGAAGGTTGAGAGTTATATAGATGTCTTTCTTGTTTTAATTTGATGTGTTGGTATCGTTTGATGGATAATTTGAAGGTTGAGAGTAATGTTTTCCTCTGGTTTTCTGTTCATCATTATTGTCAGACTCTTATTTGCTCAACATTCTGAAATGTGCTTTCTGTACCCATCTAACTCCTTAGAGGTTTCTGTCTTCTCGAAGTAGCTTCAGTGTTCAATCTGTATCATGTCACCCTTTAGGAAATGCATTCTCAAGCTTCATATTACACGGCCGAACCCAACTTCTCTCCACCCATGCATATATGCGTGTCCGCAATATGTTAGCATCGTCAATGGTCCCATCTTCTATGCATTCTCTCTGAAATATTCTGGTGAATTTTTGTTCCATGCTCTGAGACCCAGGAGAGAGAGAGAGAGAGGGTCTGCTCGGGCTTGGCTTGTTTACTGCCAGGGTCTGCTCAGGCTTGGCTCGCATGATCTTGAGCCAGATGAGCTGAACCCAAGCTGGATCATTAAAAAAAAAATCATGTTTTTAACATGCCCATAAAGAGATTTGGAGCCACGACCTACTGGATAAATCACAATTAACCTGCCAGTTGAACAACCCTGCTGTTTTTAACATGTAAGATACATATATTTTATATGAACTTATTTAAAACGGGCCTAAACGAGCGGAGTTGAACCGAACTCGTGTTGATGCTCAACTTGTTATGCTTAACAAGCAGCTCATGGCTCGGCTTGCCAACTACACAACCAGATCATGAACGGGCTCAGATGAGCTTAACTGAGTCAAGCCACAAGCTGCTTGGTTCGTTTACCAGCCCTAAGTTGCAAATGGGCTGGGATCACCAATGGGTTCTGATGCACTTGACCCTATTAAGGCTCCTTTATGCTGGGATTGGTCATGGAACACTGACTTATTGGACATTGCGAAGCCCTATTCTTGATGCTTGTCATATCTGGAATTTGTGATTGTCCCTTAATGCTATTTCTACGTGTTTTTTGTGTTTTTCCCATGGTTCATATTGATTTTTTATTCAAAACGGAAGTTACTTTTAGACCTCTTCAATGCATGTGCACTTCCTTTTTTTTTTCTGTTTAGTTATTTGTGATTGAAAAAGTCAACATGGCTTGCTTCTGGCACCATATGTCTGTTTTTTCTGTAACAAACCACTACTGGGAAAAAGAATTATCTCATATGTCCTAAGTGGACATGTGGTTTTATATGCAAGAAAATTTTAGTTAACCAAAAAGAAATTGCAGTTGCACTTCATTTGCATCACATCAATCCCTGTATGGCCTTGTAACATACTGCGCTGCTGTTGGCTCAATAACATTCAGGATAGGAGATGCTTGTTTCTGAAATGCTGGGGGTGTATGGCAGTAAATCACCCTAGGCTGCCAAATTCTGAGCTTGTCTCTGATATTCCATCTTCTAGACTGAGGGAATCCTCTTTACCTCATAAAGGTCTGGAAAATGGAGATAATAGGATTTGGTGATAGTTTTGTATGATATGTGGTTGATATAGTTGACTTCTTGCAGGCCTGCCAACCTCTTGGAGATGATGGGGCTGGAAGTATTGATCGATATGCAGATATTCGCTGTACTATATGCAAGGGCTCTGATAATGAAAGTGTTCTTTTACTTTGTGACCTCTGTGATGCTGCTGCTCATACATATTGTGTTGGTTTGGGGGCCACCGTCCCTGAGGGAGACTGGTACTGCCATGATTGTACCATCTCAAGGAATGAACTCTCTAACATTGATGCAAATTCTGACAGCTTTATCAGGCATTTGTCCACCGATGTTGAAGCACTGGATGCGGCTCAGGAACATGTTTCAATTTCTCAAATAGTGCAGGAAGAGCCCATAAATCAAGCATTGGATAGATCATCTAGTCAACCTGAACAAAGTAACCACATTGAGAATGGTTGGACAACTAGGAGGAAGACCACCACTAGGAAACAATTGCAAGATACTTCTTATCGTCAAAGACAAACATCACCTCCAGTCATTACTGATCTGCACACGATAGCTTCTTTCCCCAGATCACATAATACTGAACAAGGGGCAAGAACATTGTCCCACTGTCGAAGTCTGCAGAATCACATTAGGACTTTGCGTGAGAATTGGAATGCGTTACGAACTGGATCGTTAAGTTTCTCATCTAGATGCTTTGAGACTGAGTCGACCGAGAACTTTAGAGGGAAACACAGAAGTGATTTAAATATTTGTAAGCGCTTAAATAAAGACATGGATACTATGGGTGTTCAGAATGTGGTTTCTGATGCAATAATTTCTGGTGGTGAGACAACATCTAGAAGTATGCATGATGTTGATCGAGCCTGGAAAATGATGGAAATTGCAAAGTCTTTACAGGGTGGTCCACTGCCTAATAATGCCTTTAAAGGTAATTCTTCAAAGGGATCAAAAAGAAAACAGTCTGATGGCTTAATAACAAAAGATAAGCCACCCGCATCTAAGAAATTGATGACTTGTCCCGTGGAGAATGGGACTCGTGCTGTCGATAGCAGTGTTAGCAAATACTTAGCCAAAAGTTTGGAGTCTGACAAGTACAAATTAAATAAGAATGCTCATGTAAATGAAGAAGTGACTCCATCTTGCTCAGATGTACCTATGGGTTATTGTGCCTCCTCTGATAGCCATGCTGTAGTTGAGGTGGTCGGTAGTGCAAGGAACTATGGAAAAGATTCAAATTCATGGTTACGTGATTCAAAATTACCAAATGTTCACGTTGGGAATCTAGACCTTCATGATCGATTGACTTCACCATTTGTTTTAAGCTTAGGTTCTAATGAGCTTAAGCCTAAGCTATCTTCTGGCAGGAAAACAGAAGTGTGCAACAATTCCAAGGCTCTAGGGGCTAATCAAGTTAAAGATGAATGTGCAGTGAAAAAGTATAAGAGTGATAAATGCCACATTCAGTCACTGGTTAAACTCAATTTGAAGTTGTTGACTAAAGGAAGGCAACTAGGTATGAAAACTTCTATTTCCCTTATCATTCTTTGCCATGGTCTATGTTACGTTCATGCTGGTGCATACTGCTATTAAACCGAACTCCAGTTGCAGTATTCTAAGAATTGAGCTAATCTTTTTCTTCATAAAACTTCAAACTTCAAAGATATGGAAAAGATTATAAAAATGTTTCATTGTTCAGCTTTTCACCATGCCATGAACATTTAATAGGATAGTTATGAAAATGTTTCATTGTTTCATATAGCAAGGGAAGGGAAATTTGAGACACTCATGGATATGCAGCATTTAATAGGATAGTTATTATTTCAAAATTTAATATGTATGTCCTTAAGTGGTTTGCTATTTTCAGGGGCTGACAGATTTAAGGAGGTTGGTAGGATTGCTACTCACACCATCTTGGCAGCTTGTGGACTAGAGCATTCAAAATCTAATGTCCATCCATTTACAAAATTAAATTGTAATCATGCTAGAAAGCAGCAGACAATATCTTCCTCTCTAATGCCAGATTGCTGCAGAGAATGCTTCAACCATTTTATAACAGACATTGTTAGTGCTGTTATTTCTGAAAAAGCACATCAGTCCTCCGCATGAAATGCAGTTGCAACTGCCAGTGGCTGGATTTCTTCCTTTTCTTATGGCTCAGATATGAACTTTTTCTTGTGACGGGGCATTGGAAAGTGCTGGACAATTTCGTAATCCAACTTAAATGAAGACAACCTAACCCAATCTATCACATGCCTGAGTGAAGAATCAATATTATTTTGGAATCTTCTTGAGCCCTGAGCAACCTAGATATCAACTTCAAAAACTTCTATTGTATGAGTGCAGCCTAAAGTTGCTTGGTCATCTTTCTGTCAAAACAAAGCTATCCAAGATGGTCAAGTTCCCTCACCTGCTGGTTTGAAATCTCACACTGTACAGTCTGTGCTTCCAAGCTTCACAGTCTCAGAATACAATCAAGGTAATGATATGCAGGTGACACATAAATTGGAAACACATATGCTACAGTTAGGAAGATAAGCATCCTTCAGAAATGGGAAAAAGGTAAATGGTTACTAAAAAAAAGTTTTTTTGGATAAAATACTGTTTTTTCTACTAAAAAAGTTCTTTATTGCTTGTGTTTTGCATGATACTATATGGCTCTGATAAATGTTTGATATGATTGCCAGCATGCTTTAAGGATGCAAACTGCAACCTTTCTCTTTTCAGTTTAAGTGATAGAATATGCCATACGGGGATGGTTTGGACATTTTCTCAAGGATTCATGTTGGATACTTTCTTGACTGTTGTATTACAAGATGAGTTTCCTCTGCTCCCTTTTTGGGATAGAAGATGATTATCTAGAGATCTTATTGGCCCCCTTTTGTGACCCCCAATCAAGTACATGCTGTATAAAGACAGTTCAAGGAGGTTGGATAATCTTTTGAGAAGATACTGCTTCTTACTTTTCCAAGAGCATGGAAAGAAGGTTTGGAGCAGCTACTATTGGTTCCTAGTGCTATTGATATTCTTCCTGCCATTATTGTTTGCATTTATTGGTTGCTTTGGCTATGTCAAGATGCTGTGGTAATTAACTGAGAGAAGACCAGTTAACTCTATGGTACTTGTATGAAATAAATGGTCTGTATCTGTAACTGTCTATACTTGTCTTGGCTGGATTCATGAATCAACTAGCAACTTAACCAAGTCATGTTGAATCTTTTATATTTATTCTTGTATTTTTGTATGGTCATGCATTGGCTTGCCCTTAGTCAAATCTGTTGACTCCACTGAATCATGAATTAGAGATTCTGTTTCTCAACGTGCATGTAATGAACACCTTTATTTTCTGCCTATTTTTTCCTTATTATTTCTATTCATGCTATACAAATAGTTATATGATACTGGATTTTCTTTTTATTAGACGACTTTTGGATTTTATTTTTAATAAGTATTCTATTTTTCCTTTTAGTTAAATAAAGTAGAAAGGGGAATCAGGAATGTGACTCAGCTGAGTTGGTGACTTGCTGTAGTTATTCCATATGGATTAATCGTGGCCAATCAAATATCTGGTCCCTAGTTTGCAACCATGCAAGGCACATTGCTTCTAAACTGTGTTGCATCCAACAAACGGATAACATTCCTCAATTTCCAAAGTGTTCATATGAAGTATTTCATGGTTTATGTCAAGTTTCATTATGCCAATTTCTTTTTATTTACATGATAATTGCAGAGATGAACATACATTTTGGTTTTATTTTTTATTAGTGAAAAATAGATTTTCAATTTTCTTGCTTTAGTATTCTATGATCTGCATATTCTTTCCTTGTGGTTTTCAATTTTGCAACAGACTGAAATTTATGTAGTTTTCTGTATATAGACCAAGGTTGTCTCTATCATTACTTTTGGGGCTTACGATACGATACACACTCGTATCTTGATACGTGTGTGTATCGTACCGGTAGATACACTTTTGTATCGTGGGATACAAGGTGTATCGTACGATACGGGTGTGACACTTAAAAAGCACCCGAAACTCATTTTTTTTTGTTTTGGGTTTAAAAGGTCTCTTGAGGGCCAAGTTCTCCCTATGGGTTAAGGTAAATCTTTATTATGAGAAACTACAAAGTTACTCTCTCGAAAATTAAAGATTTATATTAAGGTAGAAATCAGGCTCCATACTCCAACAAAGATGGCATAAGATGATTCGGCATGGCAATGGCGCACTCAAGTGATGACTGAAAACCGATTGAAAATTGAATGCAACTATTGCCATAATATTTTTGTTTATGTAATATGAAAGTATGAGTCTTGTGGCATGCTCTTAATTGCAATATATTTAATATTTTGCATTGTTCTTGTGAGATATGCGTGCAATATTATATATGATTCTATATTAGTTGATGTTTGATGATGTTTTATGTGGCTCGTAGAGACATAAATGCTTCATATGTGATTTTATGGTTGTATTTTGTGCAATTCATCATTGTTTTATGCGATATGTTTTTTTAGAATTTTTGCTAATTTTTTGTGTTTTTCTTAATTTTTTTTGTATTTTTTAGAAATTTGTTATTAAAAATTTATGATACGATACAATGTTACTATGGGCCCGACCAATACGGGTAACGATATGATACTTACAACCTAAGTCACAGGGACTCGGCAAAGCAGGTGCCGCGTGACGTGTGTGCGCGTGCAGGTGTGGCACTCGGTGCAGTCAACACGACCCTGGGTGCGGTCAACGTACCTAGGGTCATTTTTGTCAATTCTATTGGCCGATTAAAAGGGCCTCCTCTCCTCTTAACGTCTCACAGGGGAGCCCGACGCCACCTCCTCCTCTCTCTCGTCGCAGGTACCCTCTCGCTCTCTTGTTGGGTCGATAGGGGAGGGGTTGAGCCCCCTGCTCCCTCTCACTCTCTTGTTGGGTCGGTAGGGGAGGGGTTGAGCCCCCCTCCCTGCTCCCTCTCGCTCTCTTGTTGGGTTGGCAGGGGAGGGGCCGAGCCCCTCCCTGTTTTCGGCAGGGGAGGGGCCAAGCCCTCCACCCTGCTCCCTCTGATTTTAAGGGAGGGGTCAAGCCCCTTTCAAGAAAAAAAATCTTCTAGGAGGTGCTGCCCCCCCCGGACCCCCGCCTTTTGAATGCGCAACAAGACCCGTGACGGGGGGGGCGAACCCCCCAGTAAGGGCAAAAACTCTGAATCAGGCTCCACAACTCATCATTGGACTCGATTTTATAAATCTTGATTGTCTGCATAATTGATTTTAATATAATTTTCTTTGTGTTTTCAGTACAAAAATGATAGACAAAGGGAAAGGACTTTCATCATCTTCGTCCCCGAATGTGAGTTCTGATGCTAGTTTTGTTGATAGTTGTAGTGGGAGTGATGATTTAGGGCCACTATGGGTACATGTAGATAAGCTTGCAAAAACTGGAGAAGGAGGTGGTGGAAACAAGAGATTTCGATGCAAGCTTTGTGAAAGAAATTTTGTTGGGTCTTACACAAGTGTGAAGGCTCATTTGTTGAAGATACCAGGATATGGCATTTCAAGATGCAGAAAAGTTGATGAGGCAATGCGAAAACAATGCAAGAAAATACAAGAAGAATATGAGAAGAGAAAGACAATGAGTGATTTTTGTGCAATTAGTGTGTCATTTTGAAGCCACCAAGAAGATGCTGAAAAAAAAAAAAGTCAATGTAGGAAGTAGAGGAACGATACAAGCATTATTCAATACATATGGAAGGGTGGATATAGCTAGAAAAGTTGGGAGGTATTTTTATTCTAGTTCACTCTCATTTAATGCGGTAAGAAATCCTTATTGGAAGGATTTAGTAACATTCTTGACAAATTATAATTTGAGTGGTTATGTGCCTCCAAACTCAGAAAAAATACGAACAATACTTCTTGTAGAAGAGAGGGCAAATGTGGAGAGGTTGTTGGAGATTAAAAAATATTCATGGGAGCAAAATGGATTTTTTATTGTGTCTGATAGATGGACAGATATTCAAAGGTGTTCACTGATCAATTTTATTGCTTCTTCGCTTAGCAGCCCTGTATTCTTGAAAGCAGTTGACGCATCTGGAGAATATAAAAATGCAGAGTATTTAAAGGGGTTGTTTATAAAAGTGATAAAAGAAGTGAGTGATCAAAATGTTGTACAAATTATTACACACAATGCTCCAATTTGTAAAAGTGCAACGTTGAGTTTGGAGAGTGACTACTCGCATATTTTTTGAACTCCCTGTGTAACACACAGCTTAAATCTGGCCCTAAAGAGCATATGCAACCCCAAAGAAGAAGAAAATTCACAAGCATATGTTTTATGTTTATGGATTGAAGATTTAGAAAGAAATGTCAAAAGCATTAGAAATTTTGTTGTTAACCACCATCGTGCTAATGCTATATTTAGTAGGCATTCTGACTTGAAATTGTTGAAGGTCGTTGAAATACGTTTTGCGTCCATCATTATGATGGTGAAGAGGATTAAAAGAGTGAAGAATGCTTTGGTTAACATGGTGGCTGATGAAAATTGAACATTCTATCGTGCTGATGATGATATCAAGACTCCAGAAATTAAAAAATTCATTCTTGATGATGAGTTTTGTGACATAGTGGTATACTTCCTTCTATTTACGCAACCTATTTGAGAAATGTTAAGAGAAGTTGATAAGGATGAGTCAATGCTTCACAGAGTCTATGAAATGTGGGATAATATGATTGAAAAAATACAAGCTATAGTTTTCAAGCATGAAGAAAAAAATCTTGCATTTGATGATTCGGAATTTTTTAATCATATTCATTCAATTTTAGTTAGAAGATGGGATAAGAGAAGCACTTATTTGTATTGCATGGTACATTCTCTTAATCCAAAATATTATGTAAACAAGTAGTGGACAGGTAGTATTGGTCGTGTCCCTCCAAATTTAGACCCAGAGCTATGAAGACATAAAAATATGTTTACGACAAGACTTTTTCCATAAGCATATCTTCTACATCAAGTCACACAAGAGTTTGAAAAATTTTCATCTTCGAGATTACATGGACCGACATTATTCGCGAGAGAAGAGGATAATATAGATCCTATCACATGGTGGTCAACATTTGGATTAGAAACACATTTTCTCCAACGTCTTGCATTAAGATTGCTATCGCAGCCTGCTAGTTCATCTTATGTGAAATAAATTGGAGCATATATTCTCAAATCCACAACATGAAGAGAAACAAACTCACCAGCAAGTAGGGGTGGCAATCGGGTCTGCGGGTTGGTAGGTTAGCATACCTCAACACGAACCCGACCCATTTATTAAATGGGTCGATTGTGGCAAACACGAACCCGACCCATTTATTAAACGGGTAACATGACACGGTTAACCCGTTTAATAAACGGGTCTGGTCGGGTAAACGGGTTGACCTGCCCGCCCAACCTTAACGGGTTGGCGGGTTGGCACACCCTTAACACGAACCCGACCCGTTTAATAAACTGGTTAGGCGAGTCGACCCGTTTATGACACGAACCCGTTTAAGCCAAACCCAAACCCGGCTAAGAAGCGGGTCGGGTTGGCGGGTCGTGTCAGATTTTGCCACCCCTACCAGCAAGCGTGCAGAGGATTTAGTATATGTTCATTCAAATCTTCGATTACTTTCGCAAACCAATGTTGAATACATGTATTAATTTGCTGTCTTAGTTATTTGATTATTTTTTATTTAAATATACTTGTATTGTATTTAACATTTTCAAATTAGGTTTGTAACGCAGACAAGGAACATCCAAATTTTGGGATGTAAACCCAGAAGAGTGTGACTTCGAGGGAGAGCATGATTTCAACATGACAAACATGAATTTAGCTAAGCCCAATATTTCTTCTAATGATGCATTTGATGATGATGAAGAAAATTATTAGGATCCATTACTTCATCGTCATATACATTGTATGTTATATTTTTGTTATGTAATTTAGTTCTTTTTTGCTTTACTTATTTGATTGATATTTAGGTTGATTTATGTAATTACTTTACTTATTTGATTGATATTTAGGTTGATATATTGCATGCATGATGAATGATATTATTACAATGTTAACTGTTAATTTTTTACATTTTTGCCCTGCCACACCCCCACACCCAAGGTTTTTGAAAGTGCCGCACCCGCACCCATGTGACAGCTTACAACCTTGATATAGACCACAAACCAGGCATCTAATGATTTCATTAACAGCCAGATAGGTAGTCTGATTTAGCAGTTATAATTTGTTTAGATTTATGTAAATTTGGTGTAATATTCCCTAGTTTTTGCTAAGTTGGTTCATACATTTTGCTAAGTGGTTTACATCATGTCATCCATAGTGTTTTGAGTATGTTTTCCTATCCACTAGATTTCTTTCATAATTTCATTAAATCAGTTTTTTTAATTTTTCTGAGATCTACAGCTTTTTATTTGACCACCACAGTTCATTTTGACTTTTAAGTGGTGTCTTTTCTTATTTCAGTCGATCTAGGATATGTGGTCTTTCTTTGGATGTGTTAAGTATAGATCCAGCCGATATTTAATGAACCTTTACATGTTTCCCTCTTATGTTAGAGTTGCAACAGTTACTGCAAGTATATTTTTAGGCTGAAAATGGTGTTTGTGGTTCCTTGTTTTCGCATCTGGAGCGAAATTTTGTCTAGATTCCCCTTATATTGTCATAGGCTTAGTGATCCCAGATTTTCCTTTTTAATACTTTTGATGGCTGTTATTGATGTTAAGCTATGCAAGACAGCCTATATCATGCTCAAGTCATAGTTTCTCAGGTGGTAGCACTTTAATTCTTTGAATGATGACTGCTGGTGATGTTAAGCTATGGGAGAAAACCCATATGATGCTTAAGTCATAGTTACTCTGACAATAATATTTTAATTCTTTGAATGATGACCAGTGTTATCAAAAATGCGCCTTGAAGCGCAAAAGGCGCTCCTCGCCTTGAGGCGCGGTCCTCTGTGCCTCAAGGCACAAGCCTGAGGCGCAATTTTTTTTTACAACAAGATTTCTGAGACATAACCAACAAGATTTTTTTAGGTTAATCTCATATATTTTTCAGTTATTTCAGTTATGTAATCAGTTTTTAGTATATTTTAACTTTTGTTGGTTAATCTCGTATATTTTTCAGTTATTTCAGTTATGTAATTAGTTTCTTAATATATTTTAACTTTTGTTGGTTAATCTCATATATTTTCCAGTTATGTAATCAGTTTTTTAGTTACTTTTATATGTTAATCTCATATTTTTTAGAATAATCTCAGATATTTTAACTTTTGTAGGTTAATCTCATATATTTTCCTGTTATTTCAGTTATGTAATCAGTTTCTTAGTATATTTTAACTTTTGTTGGTTAATCTCATATATTTTCCAGTTATGTAATCAGTTTTTAGTTACTTTTATATGTTAATCTCATATTTTTTAGAATAATCTCATATATTTTAACTTTTGTAGGTTAATCTCAAATATTTTTCAGTTATTTCAATTATGTAATCAGTTTCTTAGTATATTTTAACTTTTGTTGGTTAATCTCATATATTTTCCAGTTATGTAATCAGTTTTTAGTTACATTTATATGTTAATCTCATAATTTTTAGAATAATCTCATATATTTTAACTTTTTTTGGTTAATCTCATATATTTTCCAGTTATTTCAGTTATGTAATTGGTTTCTTAGTATATTTTATCTTTTGTTGGTTAATCTCATATATTTTCCAGTTATGTAATCATTTTTTTAGTTACTTTTATATGTTAATCTCATATTTTTTAGAATAATCTCATATATTTTAACTTTTGTAGGTTAATCTCATATATTTTTCAGTTATTTCAGTTATGTAATCAGTTTTTTAGTATATTTTAACTTTTTTTGGTTAATCTCATATATTTTTCAGTTATGTAATCAGTTTTTAGTTACTTTTATATGTTAATCTCATATTTTTTAGTACTTATTTGAGATTTTCTATTTCTTATTGGTTGTTATTTCATCAATAAAGCATTTCTTTGTTTATTTGTATTTTTAGATATTTTTTGTAATTTTTTAAAGTTTTCAAAAAAAAATATTTGAGGCTTGCGCTTTACGCCTCTAGGCTTATGCCTCGCCGCGGTTTTTGGTGGAGCGCCTCGCCACGCCTCAACGCTTTTCACAACACTGATGATGACTATTGGTGATGTTAGGCTATGGGAGAAAAACCAATATGATGTTTAAGTTATAGTTTCTCTGACAGTAACATTTAATTCTTTGAATGATGACTACTGGTGATGTTAAGCTATGGGAGAAAATCCCATATGAGGCTTAAGTCATAGTTACTCTGACAGTAATGTTTTAATTCTTTGAATGATGACTATTTTTTATGCTAAGCTATGGGCGAAAATCCCATATGATGCTTAAGTCATAGTTACTCTGACAGAAACATTTAATTCTTTGAATGATGACTACTGGTGATGTTAAGCTATGGGAAAAGCAACCCATATAATGCTTAAGTCGTAGTTACTCTGACAGTAATGTTTAATTCTTTGAATGATGACTGCTGGTGATGTTAAGCTGTGGGTGAAAAACCCATATGATGCTCAATGTCTAATTCTTTGAATGATGACTACTGGCGATGTTAAGCTATGGGACAAAAACCCATATATGATGCTTAAGTCATAGTTACTTTGACAGTTAAGTTTTATTCTTTGAATGATGACTACTGGTGATGTTAAGCTATGGAAGAAAAAACCCATATGATGCTTAAGTCATAGTTACTCTGATAGTAATGTTCAATTCTTTGAATGATGACTACTGGTGACGTTAAGCTGTGGGTGAAAACCTTATATGATGCTCAATGTTTAATTCTTTGAATGATTACTTTTGGTGATGTTAAGCTATGGGAGAAAAATCCATATGAGGGATTCAAACACTACCCAAAATTAGATTTCCCATGTTTGAAACAAAGATCTAGGAATGGACTCAATTAGGTATTAGACAAAGGTTAGCAACAAACTGTCTCAGACCATATGTATTCTAACTCATGGAACTTATACAAGTCAGCCAGACCAACAAAGTCCTCCATGGTTTAAATGGGCTTAGTCTGCCTAGTCCATGGAGCAAGACAGCTAATTTTTTTAGCTTTGCTCATGAATTATATGTTTGTTTTTATTTGTTTAGCTTCATCAATTGTATTGAATATGTATTTTTTATTTATAATAATTTTTTCTATTTTTTATTTTTGATTGTTTCCTTTTTCGTGGTCTTGATTAGGCCGACTAGTCCCACCTAGGTGCCGACTAGGCCTTTTTGGAGATTGGTGCCTTGGCGTCGACCACTTAGAGCTCAATGCCTTGCTCTTATCAAGAATATCAATTTAGGGAACTAGGATCTGTATGAAGTTGAGTTTGAGCATGATATTACTAAGAACAAGGATGAGTTTGAGCATGATATTACTAAGAACAAGGATGAGTAAGGAAGTGATGATGATTCTGATGAAGACGTCATTAAGATCGTTAGTAATAGTGTAAACAACCCTCTCCCTTTGTCACACCTTAGCTACCCTTCTTGCCTTCAAACGGTGTGATTGGCTATGAAACAATATTTTTGGTATCTGTTGCAAATGCACAGTCCATGTTTGTAATGTCAATTATTAATAGTGATGTTTGTAAAAATATGATTTCTTCAATGGTTGTTGAATTACTTTATTTAAAGAGACAAAAACACTTGCATCCTTATAAATGGCTTGGTTTAAAGAGGGGAATAAAATGCCTACCACCCGATGGTGCCATGTTAAATTTCCATGTGAGAGCATTATAAGGATGAGATATGGTGTGAGTTTGCTAGCATAAAAAATCATTTTGCCTCTGACATGTCTTTTAGGACTTTTTATTCATAGTTTTTGGATAAGAGTGCTAATTATTGTAACTTTTAGCTCAGCGTCCTATCAAAGCTTTTATAGTAATTGCTGAAATGGAGGAATCTTGATCTTTTAGTTGAAATTATGAGAATTAATGATTTGTTACTTTTGGTTTGTCCAGTATTCTGCCATTTTGTTGTTCACAGTTTTATGTTTTTTATGTGGCTTTTAGTTCTGTAATGATTGCATATGCTTTTGCTGACCGACATTATTCTATTGTTGCTACTCTGGCATGGTACCATTTAATTTTGTTTAGGTTCATAAGAATTGTGGTTTAGCCTTTTGATTTTGTGTGCAACTCTTGTTGTAGTGTAAAGTGAATAAAGTTATGCATAGTATTTTTACTGTGAATCTTTCTTTTCTGCCTCTGGATTTCTTTTCATCTGCACGTGCAACTTTAGTTGATAAATGCTGATTAAGTGACTTTTATTGGAACATCTAAGTTATTCTCATGCCATAGCCATTATTAGACTATCTAGTTGTGGTTGTATTCGGTTTCATCTGGTTTTGGTTCAGTGGTCATTATATTTTTTTGGCGAGCTTGGGTTTCATGATTCCTTCCATTAGTTGCAACAGACATCCTGATGATTTGCAATTTAAGGATAAAAATGGTGGCTGGTAGTTTCATGTTTTGTCATATGGTGTTGATTTGCCATTCAAGTTTGGCCTATCGCCACCAACCAGATTAACCGGATTTTCATTTCCTTTAACACAATTTTTCAAATTTTAGTATATTTTGCCTTTTTAAATGCTTTTAGATTATCTGAGCAATATTTTCGTTTTATCATTATTTTTTATTATTTTTCTTATTTCATTTTATACTTGCATAGGCATACAGCTTTTGGAATATAGTGCCTTCAACGAATAATGCCTGTTTTTTTGGTTTTATGTTTGGATGAAGTATTAATTCTTTATCGGACTCCGTGTTGTAAGCTGGCTCTATCCTTGGTTAATTCATTGAATGATGATTACTAGTGATTCTAAGCTATGGGAGAACACCCAGATGAGGCTTATGTCATAGTTACTCTGACAATGTTATTTCTATAATTTGAAAGAATTTAGCATTCGGTTTTAAGGAGCTATTAAACGACGGTGCCCTGACTTGATTTGGTTAAGGAAACACTATAGACTAGACCTTACAAAAAAAAAATCTCTTATTTTTTTTGGGTTAAAATTTTAGGGTGTTACAATGCTGTCATACACCGATACAAACACCTATTCTGTATAAATTTATTTATCCACGTAAACAACAAATAAATTTATATATTGAAAGGAAAGTAACTAACTCATCAACATTAGAACCTAAGGGCATGAAAACTCAATCCATGATGTAAATAGGATACAATCATATGCAACATTTAATGTATTTACATGTAATCAGGTCTGACCCTTGTCATTCTGTAATTTCTTGTTTACTGGACACACACCAACGAGAAGCAAATCCAATAAAAAGGCAAAAGAAATGCAACTTTATCTATTTTCTCTGCCATTTTTTCTTTATTTCAGAACTCACAACGGAAAGCATATCCAATAAAAATACAAAAAAATTATAAAAAAATTTACTTGGGGTCTCTGTAATGTTGATTTCTCACTGTTAAACACCCACAAACACAAACCCCTTGGTGTTAAACACCCATAAATACAAACGAGAAGCAAATCCAATAAAAAGCCAAAAAGGCAAAAAAAAATGCAACTTCAACTATTTTCTCTGCCATTTTTTCTCTATTTCAGAAAGCACATATAATGAAAAGCAAATCCAATAAAAATGCAAAAAAGGTGTAAAAAAATAGATTGTGGGTCTCTATAATGGTGATTTCTCGGTGTTAAACACCCACAAACACAGATACATGTTAATGAGAGCTAATATCTGATCTGAGGGGCTGCTCTGCGATAGTGCAGGATGACCTGATCGACTGTGCAGCGAGAGGGAATGGAGAAAGAGAGGGAAAACCCTAAATAATGGTTAGGGTTTTAGGCGGTGAGGGAGAGGGAAGGGGAAATAGAGTTGCAGAGCAGGAGCTCGGCAAAAGCTGGATGCAGTGAGAGCTTGACGAAGTGGCAGGGAAGGAGTGTGAGGGCAGAGAGAGAAGGTGCCTCCTGTAAAGTTTGTCATTTTGTTTTATTTAAATACTTAATGCACTGGCCATTGGATTTAAATAAGATTCGATGACCAGCTCTATTGAGTTTCGGTTAAGTATTTAACGATAGCTACATATCTCTCTCTTTCTCTCTCTTTATATATATATATATATATATATATATATATATATATATATATATATATATATATATATATATATATATATATATATATGTGTGTGTGTGTGAAAACTTAACTTATTAGGGCCCATTTCTAGTTCTGCCCTATAGTTTTGAAGTGTTTTATGATATATCTGAACCATTATATGTGTTCATCATGCTTGATTTACTGGAAATCAACTCTTGGATTGTGTTTTTTTAGTGAAAAAATGTGTTTTTATGATTTAGGAAAATTTTGTACCTTGGTGGCCATTGATTTTAGATCACTGAAAAAACCTACATACAAGGCAAATTTTGGTGATCCAAAAGTCTGTTTCTACTAAAAAACTTATAGATCACCTCCATGGTTTTAGGTCTGAGAAAAAATACTGTTTTGAGGCGGCAGAATTAGAAAGTGGGAAGAACCAGTGCATTACCCTTTCTCTCTCACTCATATATATATATATATACACACACACACACACACGGGGCCACTAAAACATGAGAACTGAAAATATGAAATCTAGTGTGAACTTGGCATTTTTTATTTTTGCAACTTTAACTTTGCAGATACGCTCGGTATGATCCAGTTGCTATGGGAGAGAGAGAGAGAGGTGAGTTTGGGAGGTTTTGATGATCTCATGCCTTTGGACTAGATGTTGCATTTGCAAAATTAAATCTTGCTACAAGGTCAAAGATGTGCACTTGCTTGGCAAGGAAAATCTCCACAGTTCTACCATGCAGTTGGTGATGGAAGTCTTTCCCTTAGTCTAGCTAAAAAAATCATATCTTTTTAAAAAAAATCACAACATTTTTTGCATAGTCAAGGGAACACCCCTCCCCCCACCCAATCATCGACCGCACATTCGCTGGCCTTTAATTGGTAAAACCCTTGACGCCCTCCCTGCCCACTGGATAGTTGTGACACTCTGATCTGGGACATTTGGAGTCTAAGTTCGGTTGGTATTACTTTCCAGAGGGAAAGAGTACAAAGTTTACACAGAGAAAACATGACTAAAAAAAATTTATTTTATTTTCATAGTCAACTTTTTTTTTACAATGTTCATCATTCATAACATAATAAAATTCATTACATTTTATTCAATGATAAGGAAAACAAATTATACCAAATGTTTTGCTGAAGAAAGAAAAGTTGTTCACAACCTGATTGGTCTAATGTCTAAAACCTACAGTTGTAATTAAACATGAGGGGGTGAGTCTACAACCCTATAAGAAATAATTATAAGCAAATAACAATTAAACTTACAACTGTAGTGAGTTCTAAGTCTCTAATCTTAGTTTAGTTTTTGACACACCACACAAGTTTGCATATTTTAATTACCCCCATTAACTCTTTCAAATACTCTCTCACAACAAACTATCTCTAGGTCGGTTATACCGGTCATAGCCGTCTATGGGCGTAGCAACCCCGTAGAACACTCTAATTGTACATGTTGGCCAGACAATGAATCATACACTTTCAGTGATCCCCGAACCACCAGGCACTGCAGTGAACCACCACGGGATCCCCACCGGTAGCTAGCCGGAAGGTTAAGCTTTCAATCTCGGTATGGTTCATGTTACATCCTATCCATGAAGGTTATCAACCATCCATGATCTTCCAGAGTCTCAAACCAGTGTAAGTGTAATCATAAGTCATAACTAAGTTCACATATTGAACGACATTTACAAATTCATAATGCACTTGTTTTCTCACGAGTGATGTTGTGACTGATCACACAAATTTCATTCTTAATCTCATGATGACCTTAGGACTCACACCTCTCTTACTTAGCATGCAATGATGTAGTGTCTCTACATCGTTAAATTACTAGCGGCCCACTCTCTGTGGTGGCTGCACTCTCGCTGCGAACCAGGTAGCCCTTGCCACAGGTCGTCACTTCCGGGATTTAAGAGGTCATACATGCTGAACTCAAAATATGCATTCATATAACATGAATGAATTAAATGAGACTCTAATCTAAACTTAGTCTCATCATAATGCATGATATTAATGATCATATAGACATGCTATTGAAATACAATTTATTTCTGTCATGCATGACATATTACAGCTAACATGCATATCACTACAACATGTATATAAATCAACTCATATTGTCAAGCATGGAAGTTATGCATGTCATGGTCTCACCCCAAAATAATCATGCTACTTAATTACAATATTACAATAACAAACAACGTAAAAATGTTTATTTATATCTAAGATTACTTATAATATCTCTTACCTCAAGTGCGAACACTGTACTTTCACCGAAATCAAGTCTCAAGATATTTGGTCATAATACAATATATTCACATTAATATACAATACTTTTTACCAAAAATATCCTTTTTTGAATTTACTCAGTAAACCTCAATTTCTGCATTATTATTTTTACTGAAATAAATAAACTAGTAGATTCCTCTCTACCATACGAGTCCAATGCACCAAATCTCACTTGATTCTGAGTTCGGAGTGCAAAATTATATTCATTTTACTGAAATGGATCTCGAGTATCCAAATGGATATCTTGATACATTTCAGATTTCGGTACCACCTCAGGGTTACCCGATCCATCTGATCTGGATCCAACCCTGTCTGCCAGGGTTCTGACCCATTACCCATCTAGATCCAGAATAGTCTGTCTGACTGGATCCAGAACTACTTATCCAGATCCAGACCCGATTCTAGTATGGGTTTGAGACTGATCCAAACTGATATTGATCAGTCAATCTGGATCCAGAGCAGGTCTAGTTCAACCTGAATCCATACTCAGAATCCAGATCCAAACAAACATGAACTGGTTCAATTCATACCGATTCGGTCTGAACAGACTCACATAACTCAGTTCAGCTTAAAATCGGTTCACCCAGAACCCCTTTTTTTCTGTCTCAGTTCGGTCTGGGTGCGACCCTGACCGACCGGTTCGGTCTTGGTCGCACCCAGGTCGAACTGGTCCCCTTTTTTCTTTTTTTTAAAAGGCTCGGTCTGGGCGTGACCCAGACCGACAAACTCGGTCTGGGCGCGACCCAGACTTGCGGACTCGGTCGGGGTCGCACCCATACCGACCCGGTTCAGTTCGGGTCACCCCGGACCATCCCGATCTCTATTAAAAAGAGTGGAAGGGATTGATCCCCTTTCAATTCCCAGGTGCAGAGGGGTTGGCCCCTGCCAACCTCCTCCATTGCATCCATCCGGGCACAGGCCGACCGTCGGGGCCAACCATCAACATCGGGTGGTCACCGGAGCCGGTCGACCCCCACACCCCCCTCTCTCTCTCCTTCTTTGACATTAATTTTTTTTTTGTTTTCCTGCAACTTGCCGACAGCAATGGCTGTCGGCCCCCTTTTGCTCAGACTAAAAAGAAGAACGAAGAAGACAAGAAGGGTGGAGGCTTACCTCGTCGTCGCCGGTAAGTGTCTCTCTCTCTCTTGATCTCTCTCGATGCAGGGTGAGGGGCTGAGGATAAACCTCGCCCCCCTCTTGCGGATTTTTGGGGTGAGGTTTATCCTCACCCCTTCTCGAACCTTAGAAACGGTTTTTCTCCAATTGGGAAACCGTTTCTTTTTTTTATCGCTTATCCCCTCTGATGACTTTGTCGGAGGGGTTTTTACAATTCTATCTCCCTTAAAAGAAGATCCGTCCTGAATTTTACCTAAAAACAAATATAGAAATTACTCACGAATGTCAGATTCACTCTCCCATGTAGCCTCTGTATTGTTGTGGTGACTTCATCTAACCAATATCAGGGATAACTCTTTGTTTCTTAGCTTTTGTACTTTCGTATCTAGAATCTCTATGGGTTTTTCTCTTATACTTAAGCCATCTTTTATATCTAATACAGTCTCGACTGTATCCAATATGTGGGAGGGATCTGACATATACTTCCGCAACATAGAAACATGAAACACATTGTGAATTCGAGATAAGGAAGGTGGTAGGGCTAAACAGTATGCTGCCTGATCTAATATATTTGGAATTCAACTTTCTTTTTTGACCAAAACACATTACTCCCTTAAACGGAGATATCTTCAAAAATACGTGGTCGCCTTGCTCAAATTCCAACTCACGACGTCTTTGGTCCGCATAACTTTTCTGTCGACTTTGTGCTGTAAGTAGATGCTCTTTAATGAATCTTACTTGGTCTGTCATCCTTTGAACCATCTTGGGCCCTAACAATCTTCTTTTTTCGACCTCATTCCAACACAAGGGAGTTCGACATCGTCGACCATACAATGCCTCAAATGGAGTCATGCCTATATTAGCTTGAAAGTTGTTGTTGTAAGCAAACTCCATCAAAGGTAAAATGTCGTTCCATGAGTTGTTGTACTTTAAAGTACATGCTCGTAGCATGTCCTCCAAGGTCTGAATGGTTCGCTCTGACTGCTCTTCTGACTGAGGGTGAAAAGTTGTGCTCATTTTTAATTGTGTCTTCATTGCTTCTTGAAAACTTTGTCAAAATCGTGATGTTAACTTCAACTCTCTATCTGAAACAATTGAATTAGTTACTCCATGGAGTCTCACAATCTCTCTGATAAACATTTGAGTCAATTGATCACAAGATTGGATTGTCTTACAGGCCAAAAAGTGAGCTGACTAAGTTAGCCTATCGACAATCACCCATACTGAATCTATCCCATTTTTCGTCTTTGGAAGCCCTGAAACAAAGTCCATCGTGATATTCGTTTATTCTACTCAGGTATGGGAAGTGGTTGCAAAAGGTCACCTCGTCGTTGGTGCTCAATTTTTACCTGTTAAACAAATTCAGCAATGTCTCTCTTTATTCCACTCCACCAAAATGTATCTTTTAGATCTCGATACATTTTAGTGCTACTGAATGGCATACCTAGAATGATGTGCATCTTCCAATACTTTATTTCTAAGTTGATCATCCTTGGGAATGCACACTCTGCGATGAAATCTGAGAAGTCTTTGATCATCAACTTTGAATTTTGACTCCTCATTTTCATAAATCTTTCTTTTTATTTTGGCCAATTCTGGGTCTAAGGGTTGTTTTTTCTTAAATAACTCCCACAATTTTGATCTCATGTTGGTTTGCACAAATAGCAATCAACCTGGTAGGCATTGATCTTTTGCTTTCTGATGAGCCATCGAGGAAAATAACTCTCAATCTGCGAGTCTGGCTAGTACTTCTGCCTGTCTGCTAAGAGCTTCAGCGACTACATTCGCTTTACTCGGATGATACTTCAACTCAAAATCAGTCTTTTAAAAATTCCAATGATCTTCTCTGTCTCAAATTCAAATCTCTTTACGAAAACAAATACTTAAGGCTTTGGTGGTCGGTAAAGACCTCAAATTGCTCACCATAGAGATAGTGCCTCCATATCTTAAGAGTGAATACCATCGCTGCTAGCTCCAAATCATGAGTTGAATAGTTGACTTTATGAGTTTTAAGCTAACGAGATGCATAAGCTATCATTTTTCCGTGTTGCATCAGAACACAACTCAATCCTTTGTGGGAGGCATCGCTATAAATAGTGAAACCTCCGGATCCAGAAGGTAAGACCAACACTGGGGCAGTGGTCAAACACTTCTTTATCTCCTGAAAACTCTGCTCACATTTATCGTTTCATTTAAACTTTACGTTCTTCTTTGTGAGTTTTATCATGAGAGCCGTCAACAAAGAAAATCCTTCTACGAATCGTCGATAGTACCCAGCTAATCCCAAGAAGTTGTGAATCTCAGTAGGATTCTTAGGTCTAGACCAGTCGATGACTGCTTCAATCTTCATTTCTTTAGAAACAATGTGTCCAATGAAGGACACTTGTTCTAACCAAAAAGCACACTTAGAGAATTTGACATAGAGTTGATGTTCTCTACGTGTCTGCAAAATTATCCTCAGATGCTCTTCATGTTACTCCTTCGAGGTAGAGTATATGAGGATGTCATCGACAAATACCACCACGAACTTATCCAAATAGGGTCTGAAGACTATATTCATCATATCCATAAAGGCAGCTGGTACGTTAGTCAGACCAAAAGGCATGACCAAGAATTCGTAATGGCCATATCTTGATCTGAATGCTGTCTTAGCCACATCTTCTTTCTTAATCCTCAGTTGATGATAACTCAATCTCAAGTCTTACTTTGAGAAGCATGTCGCTCCTAACAGTTGATCAAACAAATCATCAATTCTCGGCAACAGGTATTTATTTTTTATGGTTACGTCATGACATACACATACGTAATGATCTGTCTTTCTTTTTAACGAATAGGATCAGAGCACCCCAAGGAGATACTAACGGATGAATAAAACCTTTCTCTAATAATTCTTGTAGTTGCTCATTAAGCTCCTTAAGTTTTGCAGGTCACATCTGATAGGGAGCCTTCGAAATGGGCATTGTTCCCGAAACTAGATCGATTTGAAATTCAATCTCACGATCAGGAGGGAGGCCTGGTAAATCTTTTGGAAAAACATCATCATATTCACGAATTATATCTACATCTGATACTGTAAGGTTTTCTTTCTCTTCAGCTTTCATGTAGGCCAGGAATCTCATGCATCTTTTTTTAATATATATATATATATATATATATATATATATATATATATATATATATATATATATATATATATATATATATATTGGCCTTTAGACAAGATATGATAGCTGGCTTGGGTAACTTTCTAATACCCTGATATGTGAAAGTGGAGGTATGGAGGTATTTGAAAGCTGACACACTTTCTTCTACAATCGATAGATGGTCTGACAACCAGTCCATGCCCAGAACAACATCTAGATCTTTGAAGTCGAGTTGTAATAAATTCACAGGCAACTCGCAATCTTTGATTTTTACTACGCAGTTAGAATACACAATATCCACAATGGTGGTTGCTTTTATAGATGTCTCTATTAAGTAAGAATCACTCAAATGAGAAGGTGTCACTGGCAACCGTTTTTCAAAAACTAAAGAAGTGAAACTATGTGTGGCTCCTGAGTCAAATAATACTCGAGCAAGAACACCAGAAATAAGAAGTGTACCTTCAACCACTTCAGGGTTAGCAAGAGCTTCTTAAAGGGCAATCGCATAGGCGTGACCTGGTACTGTCGGCTTCGGCTTTGGTGGGGCGTTGCTTTTTCGGTCAGGTTGTGGGCAATCATTGGCATAATGACCCATCTGCTGGCAGTTGAAATATTTTACGTTCCTCAAGTCACATCTACCTTCGTGCTTCTAGAGACCACAAGTCCTGCAAGCGTTATTCGACTGAGTCGGCTTCTAGATCTTTTGTCGCTTGGCTTGTTGATTGCCCACATTCTTGACTTGTTTACCCTGGTTCTGACCAGGGGTTTGTCCTTCGTACTGCCTCATGTTGTCTCGTTGGAATCTCCCTCTAGGATGAAACTTCATTCGAGAGGATTCTACCACATTGCTACCATTGTGTTGGGCCTTATCTTCAGACTTGGGTTTTTACTTTGCTTGGGGCTTCTCATTTGTCCTCATCTCCCAAAATTCATACCTGGAGGCGTAGTCTATGAGTCGACTATATTTCTTTATTTGCTATGGTCCAACCAACCTCAAAATTTTGGGCCTCAAACCCCTCTCGAACCTTCTACACTTCTCTTTCTCGTTTGCCACTAAAGACTTAGCAAAATGGGAGAAAGAGTTGAAATGAGCGGTATATTGGGCGACCGTCATGTCACCTTGCTTCAACTTCCTCAACTCTTCTTCCTTTTCCACCCTCTGACACTTTAGAAAGAATTGCCTGTAAAATCTTCTCACGAATGTGGACTAAGGCAAGTATGTATCCGGCTTCAAGGTATCTCTGGTGGACCTCCACCAGTGCCCCGCATCACTGGTCAGATTAGATACAACTATCCATACCTTCTGATCCTCTGGACATTGGATGGCATCCAATGCCTTCTCTACTTGCATCAACCAATTCTCTGCCACGACACCATCATGAGTGTCATCAAAGAGCGAAGGTTGCATGTTCTTGAACCTCTCAGCCTATGAGGTGATGTCAGAAATCACTGTCTGAGGTTGATTTTGCTGGGCTCGGGTCGTTTGCAGAAGTTCATACAATATGCGGTTGGTAGTGTATTCTGACGGTATTCTCGTACTTTGACTCATAAGTGATCCTGGTGGAATCTTCATACTTTCTTCTCTACCTTCTCGAGGAGTATATCTCTCTGATGTGTGAGTTGTCGCATGGCTTCTCTGAATCTGTGTCACTTTCGTTATAGGGGATGATGAGGGTGTCATTCGTGATGGTCCACCAAGGATCTCTCTTTTTCGTCTGGCCGCTACCATGTCTTTTGATAGATAAGATGTTCCTCTGCGAGTGGTCTTTGATATTGCAGAGAAATTATCACTTAACATCACAAGGTTCATTGGATTCGTACGAGATTTTATCACATCTCATGCAATATATATAAAATCCTTCATTTCAAAAAGTCTCATATACGCACGAGAAACATCATTAGCAAGCAAAAAGAAAGAACAATGCAATTCAAACAATATGACTCTACTAAGCAAACTAACTAATCCTAATCACTCTTCAATCCATCCGAAGTAGGGCTTGTTCCTTGTACTCTCTTGAGCCTGATGCTGATGTGCCTCAGGAGGAACGTTCAGATCGTACTGAGGCGAAACAAGAGTGTAAGTTTGTGATGAAGATGTGTGGGTAGGTGTGGCAGGAGTGTATGTAGTTGAGGCAGGATCATTAATCAGGTCTTCATCCTCGCCTTTCTCTTCCGAACTTCATGAAATTGCTCGTCCTTGCCCAAACCCTGAGTCGATTTGGTTGGCTTTCGCTGCCTGTCGAGCTGCTTCGGCTGCCTGAAATGCAGTTCTTCGAGTTTCTTGAGATGGAAAGTCTTAGAATGAAGGTGAAATCCTTTGGGTTTTTTCACTCATTGTAGCCGCATAGCGAGCTTGGGACATATGTCGTCCCCCTACGCTGGCCATATGAGACCCTGCCCGAGGCACAAAGTTTGTGTTCAGATATGTTTTTCTTTCGATTCTTCGTCGAGCCGCCATCCGATTTCTTCCCATCCGCTCACGTGCAGACCTCGCTCTCTGACAATTGCACTGGTGATTCCTCCTTCCGTAAGGTGGTGGATGTCGCCTCTGGGTAGTGTAGGGGTAGTTCTGATGGTAAGATTTTCGGTCTTCGATTATGATGTAGATCGGAGGAGGCTGCGGTGTCAGATCTCTAATTACTTGAGTTCTGCTTGTGATGATTCTCGTAACCATTGCCATTGCAGCGAAGAATTCTTCTCTCCCTACCATGGGAGGCTCAGCAGAGTCTTGAGCCCATGGGACTTCGTTGTTTTCTTGTTCGTTAGTCATTCCTAATCATGCAATAATCTAATCACTAATGTGTCTTATTCGAGCAGAGACTTACATATTGTCATTGAATCTTGTTATGAATGATGAACCCTTTTTCTATGTAAACCTGACTTTGATACCACTTTGTAACACCCTGATCTGGGACCTGAGGAGTCTGAGTTTGATTGGTATTACTTCTCAGAGGGAAAGAGTGCAAAGTTTACATAGAGAAAACGTGACTAAAAAAAACTTTTCATTTTATTTTATAGTCAACTTTTTCCTTACAATGTTCATCATTCATAACATAATAAAAGCAATTACATTTTATTCAATGTCAAAGAAAAAAATTATACTAAATGCTCTGCTGAAGAAAGAGAAGTTGCTTACGACCTGATTGGCCAAAGTCTGGAACCTACAGTTATAATTAAACATGAGGGGGTGAGTCTACAACCCAATGAGGAATAATTATAAGCAAATAATAATTAAACTTACAACTGTAGTGGGCTCTAAGCCCTTAATCTTAGTTTAGTTTTCGACATACCACACAAGTTTGTATATTTTAATTACCCCCCATTAACTTTTTCAAACACTCTCTCACAACAAATTATCGCTAGGTCGGTTATACCAGTCATAGTCGTCTATGGGCGTAGCAAACCCGTAGAACACCCCAATCCTCCAGAGTCTCAAACCAGTGTGAGTGTAATCCTAAGTCATAACTAAGTTCACATATTGAACGTCATTTACAAATTCATAATGCACTCATTTTCTCATGAGTGATGTTGTGATTGATCACACAAATTTTATTTTTAATCTCATGATGACCTTAGGACTCACACCTCTCTTACTTAGCATGCAATGATGTAGTGTCTCTACATCGTTAAATCACTGGCGGCTCACTCTCCGTGGTGGCTGCACTCTGGCTGCGAACCATGTAGCCATTGTCACAGGTCGTCACTTCTGAGATTTAAGAGGTCATACATGTTGAACTCAAAATATTCATTCATATAACATGAATGAATTAAATGAGACTCTAATCTAAACTTAGTCTCCTCGTAATGCATGATATTAATGATCATATAGACATGCTATTGAAATACAATTTCTTTCTGTCATGCATGACATATTACAACTAACATGCATATCACTACAACATTTATATAAATCAACTCAT
The DNA here is from genome assembly GCF_984573655.1 of Nuphar pumila. Taxonomy (NCBI): domain Eukaryota; kingdom Viridiplantae; phylum Streptophyta; class Magnoliopsida; order Nymphaeales; family Nymphaeaceae; genus Nuphar; species Nuphar pumila. Next base: position 71,493,093 of record NC_143261.1, read on the forward strand.
AATGTCAAGCATGAAAGTTATGCATGTCATGGTCTTACCCCAAAGCAATCATGCTATTCAATTACAACATTACAGTAAAAACAACGTAAAAATGTTTATTTACATCAAGAATACTTATAATACCCCTGATCTCAAGTGCGAACATTGTGCTTTCACCGAAATCGAGTCTCAAGATGCTCTAACAATTGTATATGATCATAATACAATATATTCACATTAATATGCAATATTTTTTACCAAAAATATCATTTTCTTAATTTACTCAGTAAACCTCAATTTCTGCATCACTGTTTTTACTGAAATAAATAGACTAGTAGATTTCTCTCTACCATACGAGTCCAATGCACCAAATCTCACTCGATTCTGAGTTCGGAGTGCAAAATTTTATTCATTTTACTGAAATAGATCTCGAGTATCCAAATGGATATCTTGATACATTTTAGATTTCGGTACCACCTCAGGGTTACTCGATCCAGATCCATCTGATCTGGATCCAACCCTGTCTGCCAAGGTTCTGACCCATTACCCATTTGGATCCAGAACAGTCTGTCTGACTGGATCCAGAACTACTTGTCCAGATCCAGACCTGATTCTAGTATGGGTTTGAGACTGATCCAAACTGATATTGATCAGTCAATCTGGATCCAGAGCAGGTCTGGATCCATACTCATAATCCAGATCCAAACGAACCTGAACCGGTTCAATTCATACCAGTTCGGCTAAAAATCGGTTCACTCAGAACGCCTTTTTCTGTCTCAGTTCGGTCTGGGTGTGACCCGAACCGACCGGTTCTGACGGGTCGCACCCAGGCCGAACCGGCCCCTTTTTTTTTAAAGGCTCAGTTTGGGCGTGACCCAGACCGGCGGACTCGGTCTGGGTCGCACCCAGACTGACCCGATTCGGTTCGGGTCACGCCGGACCATCCCGGTCTCTAATAAAAAGAGTGAAAGGGGCTAAGCCCTTTCCGATTCCCAGGTGCAGAGGGGTTGGCCCCTGCCGACCTCCTCCACTGCACCCATCCGGGCACGGGCCGGCCATCGGCGTCGGCTGGTCGTCGGAGCTGGTCGACCCCCACGCCCTCCTCTCTCTCTCTCTCTCTCTCTCTCTCTCTTCCTCTCTGACATCAATCTTTTTTTTTCGTTTTCGTGCAACTTGCCGGCAGCAATGGCTTCTGGCATCCTTTTGCTCAGACCGAAAAGAAGAACGAAGAAGAAGACGAGATGGGTGAAGGCTTACCTCGTCGTCGTTGCCGGTAAGTGCCTCTCTCTCTCTCTTGATCTCTCTCGATGCAGGGTGCGGTAGGAGGGCCTGCGTGAGGGTTTTTATAACCCTCACGCAGGGTGAGCCTCACCCCTTCTCGAATCCTCGAAACAGTTTTTCCCTAACTGGGAAACCGTTTCTTTTTTTTTAACGCTTATCCCCTCCGGCGACTTTGCCGGAGGGGGTTTTACAGTAGTACTCGACCTTGCGGCAAGGGATGTCACTCTGGGTTTCAAACTTATGATGCCATCAACTTGGAGACATTCATAAGTTGCCCTACTTGATGAGCTGAGCCCTTGTAGGAAAAAAAAAAGGCACAATTTTGACGTAAATACCACGCCAAATTAATTTTGAAATCATATCCATGGTAATAACACACTCATAAAATAAAGGAAACAATTATTGATAAAAGAGAGAATTGGGCCTCTCACGTTGTGATTAGGGCTGGTAAACTAATTGAGCAGCTCGTGACATAGCTCGATTCGGCACGTCATTAACTTGTTCATGATCGGTTCATATAGCTGCCGCGAGCCACGAGCAGTTCATTTAACTTTAACACCTTAAGCCCAAACCCAAGGTGTTCATCTCGGCTTGCCTCGGGGACCAATTGGGATTTATTGGAGTCAAGGGGCAAGCCCACAAAGTTTTACGTTGTCAGGGCAACGACTGTATGTACGGCAGGCAGAGCAAGCTCAGTTAGCTCTCTGATCTTGGGGCGCGATTTCTCCTTGTAAATATAAAATAAAAAAATGTGAGTTGATTGCTTGAGTTTCACATCCAGGTCCAGCTCGGATAGAATTGGCTTCCATATGTTGCATTGAGATGGAACCATGTTAGTTGGATCTGGATGCTAGGTCCAAACCCAACAAATGGTTCCGGGTCAGGTCCAACCAGTTGACAACGATCCAGTGAAAGCCACGAGCATTCAGAATGGGTATTTTCATAATCTAGAAGGTCAAGGGCTACTGTTGTAAGATCTGACCACCGGAAGCGGATCAGGTCATGCTGAACATGAGCCTTTTTGCTCATGCTGACATCGTGGCCATCCGATTTGCATTTTAAAAAGCTCAAAAGTCAACAAAACTACATGGCATTCATCCAAAATGCAAATAGACGGCCACGATGTCCGCATGAGCAAAAACGCTCATGTTCAGCATGACCTGATCTGCGCCCCTGACCACCACGTCACTTTAAACATCGACCAACAGCCAGTAAGTTCAGCATACATTTCTTTACTCAAATGAACATTACATCTATTCTAATTCTCGAATTATCCCTGTGAAACCTACCTGCTGCCAACTCATGTTTCACCCTGCTGCTCCCTTATCTTAAAAACCAACACCTCCCAAGTCTCCAATCTGTTCTTCCACCAATCTGTTCCAAGCCAAAAATCAGGTTCTCTGGCATATTTCCGAGTTTTCGGGCCGGAATGCCAGGGCAGAGGAGGTGGAGGACGGTAGCTGAAAAATTCGGAAACCAAGTTGGTGATAGGAGCTGGAATTCTGGGGAGCACAGAGTAGGCAAAACTGAGAAGCAAACCCTGGTTTGTGCAGGCTGTTGTCTCAAACATGTTCCAAGAGACATCTTAGGGAGGTATGCCTCATTCGGATCATCAAGTTCCAGCTCCTTGTTTATGCTCTCGAGCTTATTACCAAACTCACATAACTGTTCTGCTAGTGGTAAGTACCACACCTCATGGTGGAAGACCCCAGTGCTTGTACATAACGTAGGATCACGTGAAAAGCACAGGAATAGGAGGCTGAAATCGGACAGTAAAAATTCGGGTATGAAGAGGTGCAATTGGATTACTCGTGGCTGTGGTGAGTGTGTGCATATACAGTTTGCCATTACTCTGATTTGCATGCAGTAGGAATAAACCCTGTTAAACATTCCAGTGGTCCATAGAAGCTTGTGCAACATGAACAGTATGCTTAATTTATAGCACAAATAAATGACTTTAAAAACACAACCAAGTTTGTCAATTCAATGTTTCTAGTTCCTGAATTCAAGCGTTTTTCTAGAAATGTTGGAGTTCATGAACTTGGTCATGATCATGTCATGCCAAACAACGCTTTATATAGGATAACCAATATGGTTATTTATTTTCTCAAGTTAACGAGGAAGTTTAATGAAGCTTTACTGTAACAGATCCAATGTATGTTGCTTTTCATGGCAACCAATGGGGTGTGCCTATTTACTATGACCAATGAGTAGTTTCTTTGTCTATTTAGTGTTTAGTTATGGTTTGGAGACGAGGATTAATTTGACCAATCCAATTCTTAACATTATAGCACAGATTACTATTTGAGATGCTAGTGCTATCAAGCATGCTATCAGTAGAGAGACGTACAGGTATGATTTTTTTGTCACCCTTAGTTGCATTATTTTCTGTTAAGAAAAAAAAGCTTATCATTTAGTTGGGAAGATTTATTGGAAGGTCTAGTTGAATTTCAGAGTTGATTGGGTTCATGGGTATTTTGCCTTCTAGTCACTATGTTAATTAACAACATGCGCAAGGTTGTATGTCTCATTAAAGTTGGAAAACTATGGGTTGCATAATGAATTCATTATTCCAAATAATAGAAATATCTTCTTTTCCTAGATTTTTTTTGACAGAAAATCTTTTCCTAGATTAGTTATAAAAATAACATTTTTGTTCGAACATTCGCAACATGCATAGCCCATAAGGGCTCCACTCATCTGGACAGGGGGCAGATTGTAATGTCATCAAGTTGAAAGGATGTCATGACTTTGAAACCCGTCGTGCACATTCCTTGCTGCATGACTGAAGGTGGCTGTACTCCCTGGTGGGGAAAGGGAACTCCAGGGATGGAGGGCAGTTAGGTGCAGCAGCACACTCAAGGTGTGCAATGTGATTGCACCTGATCTGCCCCCAGGTTTTATGGCAAAAGATGCTGCAGATAAGGTACAAATAAATCGATTGTATATTTGGTGGACAGGAAAAAAAATGGTAACATGCACATGTCCCATTAAAAAATAAAACAATATGTGGTGCATAATGGATTCTTTATTCAAAATAACAGAAATATCATAATTAAAAGAGCCAATGCCTTGTGCAGATTACATTTAGATTCATTATTCTAATTATGCAAGGGAGTATGTTATTGAACTGCAAAGCGTTGTTTTAACTTTCTACAAGGTATTATATCTTTACTGTTCGAATGGAGTATCTTGAATTGTATGTGTTATTTTGAAATTGAATGATATTGGTTTTACAATAGGGATATGTATTTGTTACGTACTGTCTATTATATGTACAATCTAGTTTGAAAACCATAGGTGCAAATTGTATCCACTCAATCTGACTGGTTAGTATTACATGTCATCCTTTTTTCATGTAAAGATATGATTTTTCTAGTCATAAAATATTGGCATATTGTAAGTCTTTGATTTTTGAAGCCTTTTGAAAGCCAACTTACATATTGCAAAAACATGATCCAAAAACTGTTTTTTTTTACTGAAGAAACTATGTAGATCTCATTTATGAGGTTAGATTTACAAAATATTTGTAAAAAATAGTAGTTTCTACTAGATTACAAGTACAAATGATTGCAGCAAATTTACATCGATTCCAATGATCCTCATCCTAAATATTACAAAAGCAGAAGAAATTCTTCTCATCTGTTTTGATAGTCTCATTGAAAATTTGTTTGCCCATTCTCTATATAGATTAAAAAAAAAGAGTGTTACTTACATGACATTAATTTTTTCACAAACCGATAAGTTGCCATTTATAATTCCCTCTCTATGTCTTAATTGTCATGATAAAATCATACTAATCCCATTTATTTATTACATGAATATTGTTTTAAAAACTTCCATTTGCAATAACCTACCTGTTTCGAAAGGATAGCTTATGATTTTGCATCAAATTTAGTTTTGAAAACTATGCATAATTCAATTTTATTCATTTAAGACTAATTGTTGTGGGGGTTGTTTACGTTTTATCAAGACTGGTCTATAAAAGTCATTTGGAATAGAGTTGAAACTATCCTAACATGAGAAGCTTGCCTAAAAATTTCAGCTTGTGGCTTGCTTCAAAATTTGCCTTCATGGGTAAATTTTTTTCCTTTTTATGTTTTATTATTATGGTATATATAACTCTCTCTTTTCTTTTTAATGTGGTAACTAAATTTTCCCTTTTTATTTTTTGTTCATTCGTTGGATAATTGGATAATTAAGTTAAGACAATCTTTTATGTAGTGGTATTCATGTGTTTTAGTTCTTTTACTTGCATGTATTAAATTAAACATATAGCAAGTTATATAAAAACAACATACATTCTAGCAATAATAATGGTGAAATAAATTCTAGTTGCGAGGTGGCAAGCATCGTCACAATGGATTGCGTTGGGCCAAGCGCACATGGACCTATAAGGGTTGTTAGACTAGGGAAAGTTATAGATTCAACAACGTAATTTGAATCATATGAGGTCTAGGCCCATTCTAAAATGCTCCAAAAAAGTTATGGTTAATGCCGTGCATTTTGCATGCTTGAGCGAAAATGTTCCACGCTAGTAAAGATGTTATTTTTTAATTAAAAATAAAAAAAATCTCTTTACGGGCACTAGTGTTGGTACTGAGATGTTTATTAGTGCAAATTTAACATCAATAAAGTCAATGTTTACTGGCGCGACCATTTTGCACTAGCAAAGGCTATACCGACAGGACCTACTATGGCACACTTACTGACATAATGACAACACAGTAAATATCTTTACTGGCTCTTTCCCTGTCTTTACCCGGGTGATTTATGCACCAGTAAAGGTGAAATTTTTTGTAGTGCTCTCTCTCTCTCATGCATCTTCATTGTTTATTTTGTGAGTAGAACTCCCATTCACACACTAATTAAGTCAATTTTTTTGTTGTATCAACTGCTTTATACATTTTGTGAGGTTCAATAGAGTGAAATCTAATGCAAGAGTGTCACTTTGACAGGGGGTGCATCTTAGGTCTTAAACTAGAATTGGTTTGGATGGCAACCAATCAGGACGCAGATGTCGATCCAACAATGACTGATGCTAAGACACTCCGAGGTCGAGGCAACAAAAATAACATGTAAAACCATGCTAAACCAAATACTTGATCGTTAAGAATCAAATCCCACATCCGGTCCATTAAATTTTGATTTTTTTTTTTTTAAATGGAATCAGCACTGAACAAATCAGTTGCACCCACATCTTGTTGTGCATGGGTAAAGCCAATCTAGTTTATGTGTGAAATTGTCTTTATCTTGCAAGGGCCTATGCCCGGTTGGAGTAGGCAATGGCTGAAAACATGATCCACGTTTATTGCGAATATCACGGTCACAAATATTGATAATATTTGAAAATATCATGATTTCATTGAGATATTATCAGAGGACAATATCATACTAAAGAAACATGAAACATTTAAAATATCTCATATTTTGAAAAGTATAGTGTTTTCTTTTATATAGGCCAAGGGAAGGAGGCTGTGATCATGTGCAGAGGCACATTGCATTTGTGCAATGTGAGTGCACCTGATCCCAATTCGTTCTAAAGGGAGTACAATCCTTTAGAAGAGGAACAACATAAGTCTTTGTGTGTGTGTGTGTGCGCGCACGCATCCGCATGTGTATGTTTGCGCACGTTCGAATTCAGAAGCTAGGAATGCTGAAAATGATTTGCATGCCATCTGGAGTGTACAAAATGGCTTACAAAATAGCTTTATGATTATACTGTTGCATTTTAAAAGTCTGCAAATTTGCCAAATTGTCCAGTTTCCATTTTGCTTAATTTGCTAAATACTCTGGTTCTCATGCTCAGTTTCACAGCTGCAGCTGAACAAATGTACAATATTGGATGACTAATGGATGTTTATTAAGCTAAGAAAAGTTAAAAGGATCAATTCCAAACCAAATACTTTTGCAGTTTTGCTAACCTAATTTGTGGATGGATTTTTCATATTTAAAAATGTTTGACTTTAAGCAACACCTCACGATATCATTATCATGATCCCACTATATTATTGCATCGTGGACACCCCAATTTTGACCCATTTGGATATTGAGTAAATTGAATCTTGGATTGGATTTCTCAAATAGGTTGTTTTGGGTCTAAAATAGAGAAAAATTGACTTGCAATGTCATTTTAACCTACAAGATGGCATTATTGACTTTTTTACTAAAAAAATTAAATATTTTAGAATGTATTACCTTTCAAATAAAAATAAATTTGAGTTAAAATGGATGCTCCTAGAGAGATTTATGGCCGAAACAGTAAGGCCCATTTAAGACAGACCTTGATTTTCATTGGGCGCCACTTAGAATGCATTTTTGGCCTATCAAACTATGTTTTTGTGAGATTAAAATAAAAGTTATAGATAAAAACATGTTATCTGTCAAATAAAATAAAAAACATGTTTTTGTATATCCTTAATATCTCAGCGATCCAACAACGAAATCTGAAGATTTTTATTGCGTTAGAACTCTGGGATTCTGATCTATGTTACTTGTTTTGGGTGGAGGATCAGAAAACCCCTCTAAGGGGTTAGAGGGGTCAGAATCTTCAATCAAAAGCTGAAATATAGGAACTTGGGTTCGCCGATTTATAGGACTACATCTTCGTATTTTTGCATTTTCTCCCTCTTTGTATGTCCTCTCCCAACGTACCATATATCGTTGGAAAGCTCGTAATCTTCTTCATCTTTTCTCTATTGGATTTTTTTAAAGTATTTTCAGTTTTCTGAAAACAGCTGCTAAATAGATAATGTTTGGTGGAAAGATTTCCCGAGTTTTGTTCAGACAATGTCAGTTTTATGAGACATATGTACCTTATCTTATATCATACATCTGTAAAATTTGGTGTGTTGAAAAGGTATTTTAATCTACTTTATTCGTCATGTGGAATATTTTTTTTAAAAAAGCTCTGTATCTATTCTAAATCTGTATGTAACACCCCGATCTGGGACCTCAGGAGTCTGAGTTCGGTTGGTATTACTTCCCAGAGGGAAGAGTGCAAAGCTTACACAGAGAAAACGTGACTAAAAAAAAAACTTTTTATTTCATTCTCATAAATCAACTTTTTCCTTACAATTGTTCATCATTCATAATAAAATAAAGCAAATACATTTTATTCAATGACAAGGAAGTAAAAGATATCAATGCTCTGCTGAAGAAGAAGAAGTGGCTCACAAGTGAATGAGCTAATGTCTGAAACCTACAGTTGTAATTAAACAAAAATGGGGGTGAGTCTACAACCCAGTAAGAAATAATCATAAGTAAATAAACAACAATTTACAACTGTAGTGGGCTCTAAGCCCCTACTCTTATTTTAATTCTCGATACACCATACATGTTTGTATATTTTAATTTCCCCCATTATCATTCTCAAATACTCTCTTTCACACAACTATTTCTAGGTTGGCTATACCGGTAATAGTCATCTATGGGCGTAGCAACCCTGTAGAACACCCCAATTCTACATGTTGGCCAAACAATGAATCATACACTCTCGGTGGTCCCCAGACCACCAGACACTGCAGTAAACCACCACGGGGACCCCACCGGTATCTAGCCGGGAGGTCAAGCTCTCAATCTCGGCATGGTTCGTGCTATATCCTAAACATGATGGTTATCAACCATCCATGATCCTCTAGAGTCTCAAACCAGTGTGAGTGAAATCCTAAATCATAACTAAATTCACACATTTAACAATATTCTCACATTCAAAGTTCACTCGTTCTCTCACGAGTGGTGTCATGACAAATCACAACAATCTCATTCTTAATCTCATGGTGACATTAGGACTCACACTTCTCTCACTTAGCATGCAATGATGTAGTGTCTCTATATCGTTAAATCACCGGCGGCCCACTCTCCATGGTGACTGCACTCTGGCCGCGAACCAGGTAGCCCTTGCCACAGGTCGCCACTTTCGGGATTTAAGGGGTCATGCATGCTGATCTCAAAGTATCTATTCACACGTGAATAGATTAAATGGGACTCTAAACTAAACATAGTCTCATCACAATGCCTGATATTTAGCAATCATATAAACATGCAATCACAATTCGAATTTCTTTTCATCATGCATGACATATCAAAACTAACTTGCATATCACATCAACAAGTACATAAATCAGCTCTAAACGCCAAGCATGGAATTTATGCATGTCATGGTCTCTCAAAACTATCATGCTAATCAATAACAATATAATAACAACCAACGTAAAAAAATGTTTATTTACATCTAAGATTACTTATAATATCTCTTACCTCAAATGCTGACATTGTGCTCTCTCCGAAATCGAGCCTCACGAAGCTCTAACACTAGGTTCTGGTCATTAAAGTAATATACTTTAATCAGTTCACAAACTTCTTACCAAATTACCAAAATGCCCTTCCCGAATCTTATTCAAGAAACCATGGTTCTTACATTTCTAGTTTGACTGAATTTCATAGACTATTGGATTCCCCTTATTAATACGAATCAAACGCACCAAACCTCACTCGATTCCGAGTTCGGAGTGCGAAGATATGCCCATTTTACTAAAATGGATCCCACGGATCCAAATGGATCTCTTGGTACATTTCGGATTTCGGGCCACTTCGAGACTACTTTCTGATCCAATTTTGATCTAAATCCAAACCCTGTCTGTTTGGATTCAGATCCTTTTATAACTCGATCCAAAACTGCTTGACTGGATCCAGAAAGTCTGATTGGGTACGAACTGGATCCATTCTATTCTAACTGGATCCAGGACAGATTGACTGGATCTGGACCTGCTTGACTAGATCCTGGACAACATGATTGGATCCAGATCTGTCTAACTGGCTCCAGGGTATTCTAACTGGATCCAGAACCGGATCCATGCTCTCTTACTGGATCTAGGACTGTCAGACTGGATCCGAATCTGTCTGTCTGGACCCAAAGCATTCAAACTGGATCCAGACCTGTCTGACTGGATCCGGGACAGTCTGACTGGATCCAGTTCTGATTGTTTGAGTCTAGACCCGAGACTGATCCAATTGGATCCAGAACTGTCCCAATCCAATCAGACCCGGTTTGGATCAAACCGGTTCGATCCAACCCAACATGGTATGAACCGGTTTCCCCCAAACTGGTTTGGGTCTGAACCGGTTCAACCAAACTGGTTTGGGTCTGAACCGGTTCGACCCGAACCGGTTCACCCAAGTCAATATTTTTTTTTCAACTCATCTCGGTTCGGTCTGGGAGTGACCCGGACCGACTCGGTTCGGTCTGGGTCGCACCCAGGCCGAACCGGCCTCTCTCAGATTTTTTTTTTTTTTAAAAAGGCTCGGTCTGGGTGCGACCCAGACCGGTGGGCTCGGTCTGGGTCGCACCCAGACCGACCCGGTTCGGTCAGGGTGCCCGGACCGAACCGGTCCCCCTTTTAAAAAGCCGAAAGGGGCAAAGCCCCTTTCGATTACACAGAGGGGCGACCACCGGCCGACCCTCCCCTCTGAAACCACGGGGCCATCGGCCGGCGGCCGATGCCGGTCTCCCCCTGCCGACAGGGAGATCGGCCACCGGCGTCGGCCGGCTGGCCGATCCCCATCTCTCTCTCTCTCTCTCTCTCTCTCTCTCTCTCTCTCTCTCTCTCTCTCTCTCTCTCTCTGTGTGTGTTTTTTTCTTTTACTGCAACTCGCCGGCAGCCATGGTTGCCGGCCCTCCGAGCTCCAAATAGGAAAGAAGAAGAAGAAGAAGAAGATGGGGGAAGGTGGCTTACGTCGCCGTCGCCGTTGTCAGGTAAGTCTTCCTCTCTCTCTCGCTCCCCCTTCACTCTCTGCCTCTCTCCCTCTGTCGCTCGTTTGGTGCGGTGGAGGGAGGCTGCGTGAGGGTTTTTATAACCCTCACGCAGGGTGAGGATAACCCTCACCCCTGCGGATCTTGGGGGTGAGGCTTATCCTCCCCCCTCCCGTTACGCGGTTTCCCCTTTGGGGAAACCGCAATTTCCATAAATTTTTTTTTTAGTGCTTATCCCCTCTAGCGACTCTGTCGGAGGGGGGTTTTACAATTCTACCCCCCTTAAAAGAAGATTCGTCCCGAATCTTACCTGGAAACAAATGTGGAAATTGCTCGCGGATATCAGATTCACGCTCCCAAGTAGCCTCCTTATTGCTGTGATGGCTCCATCTAACCAATATGAGAGATAACTCCTTGTTTCTGAGCTTTTGCACTTTCGTGTCCAGGATTTCGATGGGCTTTTCTCTCATACTCTAATCATCTTGTAAATCTAATATAGTCTCGACAGTATCCAATATATCTGGAGTTCAACTTTCCTCTTCGACCAAAACGCATTACTGCCTTAAACGACGATATCTTTAAAAACACGTGATCAATTTGCTCAAATTCCAACTCACGATGTCGTTTATCCGCATAACTCTTCTGTCGACTTTGTGCTGTGAGAAGACGTTCTCGAATGAATCTCACTTGGTCTGCCATTCGCTGAACCATCTCCGGCCCTAACAAACTCCTTTCTCTGACTTCATCCCAACACAAAGGAGTTCAACATCGTCGACCATACAATGACTCAAATGGAGCCATGCCTATACTTGCTTGAAAGCTGTTGTTGTAGGCAAACTTCATTAATGACAAAATATCATTCCACGAGTCGTTATACTCCAAACTACATGCATGAAGCATGTCTTCAAGGGTCTGAATGGTTCGCTCTGACTGACCATCTGACTGAGGGTGAAAAGTTGTACTCATTTTTAATTGTGTCCCCATAGCTTCTTGAAAACTTTGCCAAAATCGCGATGTGAACTTCGAGTCTCTATCTGAGACAATTGAATCTGGTACTCCATGAAGTCTCACAATCTCTCTAATAAACAATTGAGCCAGTTGGTCACACGAGTGAGTTGTCTTACAAACTAAAAAGTGAGCTGACTTAGTTAGCCTGTCGACAATCACCCATACTGAATCCATCCCATTCTTCGTCTTTGGAAGCCTCGAAACGAAGTCCATTGATATATCCGCCCATTTCCACTCGGGTATGGGAAGTGGTTGCAAAAGACCACCTGGTCTTTGGTGCTCAATTTTCACCTGCTGACATACTAGACATTTGCTAACAAACTCAGCAATGTCTTTCTTCATACCATTCCACCAAAACGTATCTTTCAGATCTCGATACATTTTGGTGCTACCGGGATGGATGGCATATCTAGAATTATGTGCCTCTTCCATCAACAGATTTCTAAGTTGATCATCCTTGGGAATGCACACTCTCTGACGATATCTAAGAAGTCCTTGATCATCAATATTGAATTCTGATTCTACACTTTCTGAGATCTTCTTCCTTAATTGCATAAATTTTGGGTCTAAGAGTTGCTTTTCCTTAATTTGATCCCACAATTCTGACTTCAATGTGGTTTGCACAAATAATAATCAACCTGGTAAGCATTGAGCTTCTGCCTTTTGATGAGCCACCGAGGAAAATAACTCTCAGTTTGCAATTCTAGCTAGAGCTCCTGCCTTTCTGCTAAGAGCATCAGCGACTATATTTGCCTTACCCAGATGATATTTTAGCTCGAAATCATAATCTTTCAGAAATTCCAACAATCTCCTTTGTCTCAAGTTCAAATCTTTCTGAGAAAACATGTACTTAAGGCTTTGATGGTCAGTAAAGACCTCAAATTGCTCGCCATAGAGATAGTGCCTCCATATCTTAAGGACAAAAACCACCGTTGCTAGCTCCAGATCATGTGTCAGATAGTTGATTTCATGAGTTTTGAGCTGACGAGATACATAAGCTATCACTTTTTCGTGTTGTATCAGAACACAACTCAATCCTTTGTGAGAGGCATCGCTATAAATAGTGAAACCTCCAGATCCAGAAGGTAAGACCAACACTGGAGCAGTGGTCAAACACTTCTTTATCTCCTGAAAACTTTGCTCACATTTCTCATTTTACTCGAACTTTACATCTTTCTTTGTGAGCTTCGTCATAGGAGCCGCTAACAACGAAAATCCTTCAACGAATCTCCGATAGTACCCAGCTAACCCCAAAAAGCTGCGAATCTCCGTAGGATTCTTGGGTCTTGACCAATTGGTGACTGCTTCAATCTTTGCAGGGTCTACCATAATCCCGTCTTTAGAAACAATGTGTCCAAGAAAGAACACTTGTTCTAACCAAAAAGCACACTTAGAGAATTTGGCATAGAGCTTATGTTCTCTAAGTGTCTGCAAAACAATCCTCAGATGCTCTTCATGTTGCTCCTTCGAGGTAGAGTATATGAGGATGTCATCGACGAATACCACGATAAACTTGTTCAAATAAGGTCTGAACACTCTATTCATCATGTCCATGAAGGCAGCTGGTGCGTTGGTCAGACCAAAAGGCATGACCATAAATTCATAATGGTCATATTTTGATCTGAATGTTGTCTTGGCCACATCTTCCTTCTTAATCCTCAATTGATGATAACCTGATCTCAAATCCAACTTCAAGAAGCATGCCACTCCTTGCAGTTGATCGAATAAATCATCAGTTCTAGGCTATGGGTATTTATTCTTTATGGTTACTGCATTCAATTGACGATAGTCTATACACATACGCAGTGATCCGTCTTTTTTCTTCACGAACAAAATTAGAGCACACCAAGGAGATATTGAAGGTCGAATAAATCCTTTCTCCAATAACTCCTGTATTTGCTCCTTGAGTTCCGCAGGGCCCATCTGATAGGGAGCCTTCGAAATGGGTGTTGTTCCTGGAACTAGATCGATTTGGAACTCAGTCTCCCGATCAGGAGGGAGACCTGAAAGATCTTCTGGAAAGGCATCATCATATTCACGGACTATGTCTACATCTGATATGGTGAAGTCTTCTTTTTCTTCGGTTTTCACGTACGGCAGGAATCTCATGCATCCCTTTGACACTTTGGAAAGAACTTTGTAACACCCCGATCTGGGACCTCAGGAGTCCGAGTTCGGTTGGTATTACTTCCCAAAGGGAAGAGTGCAAAGCTTACACAGAGAAAACGTGGCTGAAAAAAAAACTTTTTATTTCATTCTCATAAATCAACTTTTTCCTTACAATTGTTCATCATTCATAATAAAATAAAGCAAATACATTTTATTTAATGACAAAGAAGTAAAAGATACCAATGCTCTGCTGAAGAAGAAGAAGTGGCTCACAAGTGAATGAGCTAATGCCTGGAACCTACAGTTGTAATTAAACAAAAATGGGGGTGAGTCTACAACCCAGTAAGAAATAATCATAAGTAAATAAACAACAATTTACAACTGTAGTGGGCTCTAAGCTCCTACTCTTATTTTAATTCTCGATACACCATACATGTTTGTATATTTTAATTTCCCCATTATCATTCTCAAATACTCTCTTTCACACAACTATTTCTAGGTTGGCTATACCGGTAATAGTCATCTATGGGCGTAGCAACCCTGTAGAACACCCCAATTCTACATGTTGGCCAAACAATGAACCATACACTCTCGGTGGTCCCCAGACCACCAGACACTGCAGTGAACCACCACGGGGACCCCACCGGTAGCTAGCCGGGAGGTCAAGCTCTCAATCTCGGCATGGTTCGTGCTATATCCTAAACATGATGGTTATCAACCATCCATGATCCTCTAGAGTCTCAAACCAGTGTGAGTGAAATCCTAAATCATAACTAAATTCACACATTTAACAATATTCTCACATTCAAAGTTCACTCGTTCTCTCACGAGTGGTGTCATGACAAATCACAACAATCTCATTCTTAATCTCATGGTGACATTAGGACTCACACTTCTCTCACTTAGCATGCAATGATGTAGTGTCTCTATATCGTTAAATCACCGGCGGCCCACTCTCCATGGTGACTGCACTCTGGCCGCGAACCAGGTAGCCCTTGCCACAGGTCGCCACTTTCGGGATTTAAGGGGTCATGCATGCTGATCTCAAAGTATCTATTCACACGTTAATAGATTAAATGGGACTCTAAACTAAACATAGTCTCATCACAATGCCTGATATTTAGCAATCATATAAACATGCAATTACAATTCGAATTTCTTTTCATCATGCATGACATATCAAAACTAACTTGCATATCACATCAACAAGTATATAAATCAACTCTAAACGCCAAGCATGAAATTTATGCATGTCATGGTCTCTCAAAACTGTCATGCTAATCAATAACAATATAATAACAACCAACGTAAAAAAATATTTATTTACATCTAAGATTACTTATAATATCCCTTACCTCAAATGCTGACACTGTGCTCTCTCCGAAATCGAGCCTCACGAAGCTCTAACACTAGGTTCTGGTCATTAAAGTAATATACTTTAATCAGTTCACAAACTTCTTACCAAATTACCAAAATGCCCTTCCCGAATCTTATTCAAGAAACCACGGTTTCTACATTTCTAGTTTGACTGAATTTGATAATCTATTGGATTCCCCTCTTTAATACGAATCCAACGCACCAAATCTCACTCGATTCCGAGTTCGGAGTGCGAAGATATGCCCATTTTACTGAAATGGATCCCACGAATCCAAATGGATCTCTTGGTACATTTCGGATTTCGGGCCACTTCGAGACTACTTTCTGATCCAATTTTGATCTGGATCCAAACCCTGTATGTTTGGATTCAGATCCTTTTATAACTGGATCCAAAACTGCTTGACTGGATCCAGAAAGTCTGATTGGGTCCGAACCGGATCCATTCTATTCTGACTGGATCCAGACTAGTTTGACTGGATCCAGGACAGATTGACTGTATCTGGACCTGCTTGACTAGATCCTGGACAACATGATTGGATCCAGATCTGTCTAACTAGCTCCAGGGTATTCTAACTGGATCCAGAACCGGATCCATGCTCTCTTAGTGGATCTAGGACTGTCAGACTGGATCTGAATCTGTCTGTCTGGACCCAAAGCATTCAGACTGGATCCAGACCTGTCTGACTGGATCCGGGACAGTCTGACTGGATCCAGTTCTGATTGTCTGAGTCTAGACCCGAGACTGATCCAATTGGATCCAGAACTGTCCCAATCCAATCAAACCCGGTTTGGATCAAACCGGTTCGATCCAACCCAACATGGTCTGAACCGGTTTCCCCCAAACTGGTTTGGGTATGAACCGGTTCGACCCGAATCGGTCCACTCAAACTGGTTTGGGTCTGAACCGGTTCGACCCGAACCGGTTCACCCAAGTCAATATTTTTTTCAACTCGTCTCGGTTCGGTCTGGGTGCGACCCGGTTCGGTCTGGGTCGCACCCAGGCCGAACCGTCCTCTCTCAGATTTTTTTTTTTTTTTAAAAGGCTCGGTCTAGGTGCGACCCAGACCGGTGGGCTCAGTCTGGGTCGCACCCAGACCGACCCGGTTCGGTCCGGGTGCCCGGACCGAACCGGTCCCCCTTTTAAAAAGCCGAAAGGGGCAAAGCCCCTTTCGATTACACAGAGGGGCGGCCACCGGCCGACCCTCCCCTCTGAAACCACGGGGCCATCGGCCGGCGGCCGATGCCGGTCTCCCCCTGCCGATAGGGAGATCGGCCACCGGCGTCGGCCGGCTCGCCGATCTCTCTCTCTCTCTCTCTCTCTCTCTCTCTCTCTCTCTCTCTCTCTCTCTCTCTCTCTCTCTCTCTCTGTTTTTTTTCTTTTACTGCAACTCGCCGGCAGCCATGGCTGCCGGCCCTCCGAGCTCCAAATAGGAAAGAAGAAGAAGAAGAAGATGAGGGAAGGTGGCTTACCTCGCCGCCGCCGCCGCCGTCGCCGTCGTCAGGTAAGTCTTCCTCTCTCTCGCTCCCCCTTCACTCTCTGCCTCTCTCCCTCTGCCGCTCGTTTGGTGCGGTGGAGGGAGGTTGCATGAGGGTTTTTATAACCCTCACGCAGGGTGAGGATAACCCTCACCCCCGGGGATCTTGGGGGTGAGGCTTATCCTCCCCCCTCCCGTTACGCGGTTTCCCCTTTGAGGAAACCGCAATTTCCATAAAAAAATTTTTTTTTTAGTGCTTATCCCCTCCGGCGACTCTGCCGGAGGGGGGTTTTACACTGTAGTCCAACCGTAGGATCTTGATTTTCTATCCTAAAAAATTTCAGAAAAAATGAGCTTTCTAGTGGCATATCTCCCTCATCGAAACTCAATTTTCAACGTTTCATATACTGTTAGAAATCTCTCTGTCTGATCTTCAACTTCTCTGTTGTCCACATTTCTTGAAAACATTGTTCTCATTCTCAAATCTAGGCTAAAATAGAGAACATAGGTGCAGTCCCTTGATTGAAATTTTTGGCGGAAAGTTCATTTCAGGGATTAGTATCCTTATGATCCGAGATATGTAGTCTGATACTTTGGTCCAGATTGCTACTTTTCTAATTTGTTGGTATCTTTTGTGAGTTCCCAAATAAGAAAAGGGTCTTAAGGGTTAGATCTCGGAACCCAATATATTTTGGGTTTCAAGTCCGTTTCTCCTTTGTTCATATTCATATTTATGTGAAATCTGACCCATTAGAAAGTTGGGCTAATTCTTTGTGTGACCTATTTAGGTTTCAAACTTAGATATCTAGATCTCAAAAGCTTAGCTCCATTGCAATATTAGAAATTTAAAGACCCTAGGCTAGTTTTTTCTTTGAGTGATTGCATGTTTGTTAGTTTGGATCTTTACAATTTGGACCTAGAAATCTTTATTGGAGCATTGCATGTAGAACTATGATTTAAAATTGGACCCCCACTAAGTTTTTATGAATCATTTTGGTTGATGATTTTTGGTTACTCCTCTTGATTTATCCTCTCTATTAGGACTTTGATTGTAGAGCCCTTCATTTTCTTGTGTGGATCTTTTTCAAAAACCAATCTATTCCTGCAATTGTTGGCAGCGGTTCAGGTGAGGAGATACGAAGAGCGTGTTCCAAGCTAATGGAGAGAAAGCTCCAACGCCATATGGGTTCTCTGGATTATTTTTTTTAAAAAATGTTGGGTCGTTGTAGGTGATGATGTTGTGGCAGCAGTGAAAGGACTTCTTTGCCAAGGGTAAGATTGTCAAGAATGTGAATTCAACTTTGATTTATCTTATTTTTAAAATTCCAAATGTTGAACTCAAGGACTTTCGCCCAATTGCTCTTTGCAATTTTTTATATAAAATTATTTCAAAAGTGATGATAAATTGGATGAGAAGGATTCCTATGAGAATTATTTCTGAGAATCTAGGAGCATTTCTTAAAGGCAAAGACATTCGTGAGAACATCTTGTTAGCTCTTGAAATTGTCAACTTTCATTGGTAAGAATAAAGTTTCAACCTTTGTTTGAAGTTAGATTTATCAAAAGTGCATGATAGAGTTTCATGGAGGTTCCTTGAGAGTTCCCTCTTGCGGTTGGCATTTCACCCAAACTGGGTGCAAAGAGTGATGTTATGTGTATCTACGGCCTCCTATTATTGTGTGGTGGTGAATGGCAGTCCAGGATTTTTTTTTTTTTAGCTCTCGTGGTTTTGAGGCATGGAGATCCTATTTCTGATTGTGATGGAAAGATTATAAAGACGCTTAAACTTGAGTGTGGAGAGGATCAGCTGGAGGCATTACAGTTTCCCAACGTCGATCATCTTGTTTCCCATTTATTTTTCACTGATGATGTCTTCCTTCTCTGCGAGCCATCTGAGGACCAGCTGCGGGTTATTAAAAATATTTTGTCAGACTTCAAGAAGGCTGCTAGTATGAAGATAAATAATGAAAAATCTCTTATTGGTCATGATTCAAGGGTTGCAGGATGGCAGTTGAGTGAGTTGTCATTTAAATATTTGGGATTACCCCTCTGTTATGGTAAATTAAATTTTGTTGTGTGTCAGCAGGTGGTTCATAAAGTTCAGCAACACATTGATACATGGAAGTCTAAGATGCTTTATTATGCAGGAAGAATTTTGTTATTTCAAAATACGTTGGCAAGCATTCTTGTTTTTTGGTTGCTCTCCCCAAGAAGATTATTTGCCAGTTGGAGACTATTTTTAATAGTTTTTATGTCAGGATTATGAATCTGGAAGATGCCCCCTCCCCCATCTTGTTACTTGCGACTTGTGAGGTGCTTTACAAACATAAGGAGGAAGGGGAATAAGGTTGCGAAGAATTGAAGGGATGAATGCAGCCTTTTTAGCGAAGCTGGCACCGGATGTTCTTTGTAGTGACTCTGTGTGCAAGTTTCATGAGGGATAAATATTTATATAACAGAAGTATGTGGGGGAGTTAATCTAGATAGGGCTTGGAAAGGCATTTTGTGGGGCTGGAAAAAATCTGAAAACTTATGCATGGCAGCAAATGGGATGTCTAATCGGTTTTGGACCGACCCCTGGATTGGGCCACCTCTTGTTTCCCTAATCTCAGAACAGGAAATCCATTCTTTGTCCAATGTGAAGAAGATAACGGTAAAGGAGGGCCTGCAAATGTGTAGGAATCACAATACTGCTCCTTTCCCAGATCTTAATGGAGTTTGGCATATTGTTCTCACTCACAGATTATCAGAGGATTGTGATCAGTGGTGGTGGAAAGGCTCATGCAACATTCAGCGGCTCTCTAGGCATGAGATTTGGGACACCATCCAACATCAAGCTGCTTCTCACCATTGGTATGTGCATCTGTGGGCTAAAAATGGCCCTCCAAGGGCGTCTTGGGTAGTATACTTGGCAAGTCACGGTAGACTTCTCACTCAAGACTGCCTTAAATCTTTTGGGGTTGCCTTTCCCAATAGATGGCATGTGCTTGAAATGTGAGGAAACTAATAATCACTTATTTTTTTCATGTTTGATATCTCAAAAAATCTGCAACTACGTTTGCTCAATCTTTTGAAAACATAGGATCCCACATTCAGAATTTATTCAAGAATTGAAGTCGATGGCTTCTAAATTTGAAGTTTTATGGGTGAAGGCTTGTTGGGATGTGGTGTTTCATGTAGTGTGTTGGCATATTTGGAAGCTTCAAAAACAGTTCGTATCATAATGAGGTGATTCCAGATATGGGTGCTGTTGGTGAAATTGTTTGGAATTCATGTGCAGAGTTGATAGGCGCTCTAGTTTGGCTGGCTAATGTTATGAATGAAGTGCAATTGTTTGCATTGAGTGGCTTTATTGCACACCAACATAAGATGATTGATCAATTCCAGATTACATTTCGGTTTGCTTCAGCATCCTTGAGAGGCTTTGATATGGTGTGTTATGCAGCTTATACCCCAACCAAATTTCTTTTTATTGGTGGGCTGAAAAGATTGTCAAATTGCGAGATAATTGAAGGTGAATGCTGCAATGTTTTTTCAGATCTTCGTAAGGGACAGAAGGTGGAGTTGATTTCTAACTCATTTAAGTGGTGTAGACTTATTTCTGCAGCTACAGATGGGCGTCGATTGTCTGCTTCAACCCTTGCTTTGGCTCGTGATTTTGAGATTGATCAGGTGCTATGTAAAGGGCCATTGTTGGCCATGGGTAGTGTTCTTCTTATGCTTGTGTAATCAATTATTTTGGAAGGTTAAGCCACCGGATTGGCTACCCTCGATGGGTGATCCCATATAACTTTTTATCTTTATTAATAAAAATTCAGGGAAACCCCAACGTCCTTTCTTAAAAAAAAATCTACTCCTATTGGATCCATACAATCTGATGGACAGTCTTGAGATAGAGTGAGAGGAAGAAGAGAGCGGGATCGAATTGATCCCTTTTGGATAAAGGAAAGAAAATCCCCCGAGCTACTGCTGTTAGGTCCACTTACCAGGACATGGAAGATGAAAACATTGACCTGAGGCTTATGATGCAAGAAATGTAGCTGAAGATGGCCGAAAATGAGATACTAGCAAAAGCCACTCACTACCGATAGAGCAAGCTAAGTTGCTAGTTGTTGATAAAAAAAAATTGTGAGGAAGATATGACTAACCCGAATTTGCAACATCTTTTTGGAAAGCTTTTAAAAGATTAGGGGATGCCCTGGCCGTCTTTTTTCATAGAAATAAGTCAAGCAAAGACATGTCTTTCTGTTTTTTTTTAGCTCGAATCACACCACGATGGATTCAGATATGCAAAGAGAAATATTGGTAAACTAACTATATGAAATCAAAAGAAATAGGTAAAAGGATCTGGATATTACATTTTTCGGATTGGGGAGTTTGTTTGGTTCTCTAAGGCTTTCAATAAGTATGACATTTTAGGGCTTATGTGAGAAAGGGTCGGAGCACAGGCGGTGCTTGGGTAGACTTCTACTACGAGGTCAACACTTAGGTATATGATTTCTAAATGAACCTTTTTTATCCCTAGACTCCGGGGGTCTAACACCTATTTATGAGAATTCTGTATGAGATATGGATCCAAAATTTTCTGGACTTTAATACATGCCAAATAGATCAGTTCTTATCCTCATAGAGAATAAGACTCATCTAGGAAGAGTACCTCCTTTGAGAGGTTTATCTGTGTGCTCAAAGGGACCACACACACCAAAGTGTTGTCCAAGGCGGGACCACACACTGGTGTGTCATCCTAGGGTAGGTCGTCTGATATATGTGACCACAAATAGGGTTGTCATCCCATACCAAAATAGGATTTTTCGAGCTTCTTTTTGGCCGACACTACAAAATTTTGTACTATTAACTATGATCATGAGTCGTAAAAGTTGTAGTAAATAAACTTTAACTATCATAGTGGAGTCATAGTGGTTAGTGTCATATCTAATAGCATTAACTATGGCCAAGGGCCGTACTTAATAACAATAGACTATTAAGTATGGCCAGGGGCCATAGTTTCATGCTATACCAGTCAATCAGTCACCATGTTAAAATCTAATCTTAAGTAGTTGGTTCAAGTAATCATTGTTTATTCAAGTAATGTACTCAGATCATGATCCAACATTGGTTTCAACATGTTTGCAGATTTGTCAGAATCTATGTTTGCCATCACACATCATGAGTGGGATCAATTATCAGATCAATAGTAGATATGAAGACAAACAAGGAACAACAAATTATAGAAATCAGAATCCAGGAAAAATCTAAAATTTCTAAGATGTAACCAGCTCCTCTCCTTTATGCTTGATTTCTTCAAATATTTGTTAAAAATGCAAAGGATATAACCAACACCAAAGTTCATATGCTCACTAAGCAGTGCATTGTAAAGAATATCACTAAAGCTTAAAGCAATTATTCAACAGTTAGAAGTACCATGAATCACTCGTTATGTTCTCTTGATCTTAAAGAATATTCTGATCTAACATAGCATATGGTGGTACAGACCTGCCTCCGTACAGGATGTGTGGCGTATATTGAAAATCAGTCTAAATAGTTTGGATGGTACAGACATGCTACACTTTTGAACTGGATTGTTGAGACTGTTTGGGTTTTCACAAAGCGAAATCAGGCTGGTTTCAGAGGAGAAAATAGATTTTCAAAAAAAAAATTATAATCTTGTCGAGCAAATTTATAATCTCGTCAAGCAAAGTTGAGCCAATTTTTGGAACAACTGGGTTGCCAAGACTATTTTGTGGTCTCGCCAAACGAGGTCAGGTCAATGATAGGAAGTGATTGTGTATTATTGATTTCAACTCAGGATGAGGAGTAGGCGACCGTGAGGGTTGTTGTGCAGGCTGTGACATCTTATGAAGCATTATCCATCCACATTGTTGACTTGGTATGAACTTACAAATGCTTTTGGGGAAAGGAAATGTTGGGCTTCAGACAAGGGTAGCACAAGAGATATGTAGCTCATTATCATGTCTTTTAAGCCATTTTGATTTTTGATGCTTTTATGAATTTTTTTTTAAGAATTTTTGTAAAAAGCTTATAGAGGAAAATACAATAAGTCCTACAGTTGTACCCATGTGCAGTTGTACAGGGCTTGAGGATCAATGAGACGCAAGGCATCCTGCTCCAGTGAAGGAGGTTAGGTAAACTTTGGTTAGGTGGACCCAGATAAAAAAGGATTGAGTTTCCCGTGCACACTTTAAACTTAAGATCCTTTTGACTAGACTCTTGAGTGACTATGATGCATGATTTAGGAAATGTGCCAATGGGACTCATGCTTTTTGTAGAAAAAATGGTAGCCAGTGGTGATGTGATCATAATGAATGATCAATCATTTATAGTCAGAGTTTCGCACTCTTTTCTCCTTTCTCAAGAATTTGGAACCTTCTTGTCAAGCAAGTTCCTGCATCTGAGATTCCTACGCCTTAGGCTTTCTTCATCTTAAGTTAAATAAGATAAAGATACTTGACTTTATTGGATTTTTTTTTCTTATTCTGCCTTGGCTTCAAGTGAGTAGTTATAGGAACATGAGATTATGTCTCAAAGCATTCTTGTTAGGTCTAATAGTCTCCACTATGGCTTGAACTCTAAAGGGCTAAAGCTTGATGAGAATTTTTTCAAGTGCACTATCTACCCCTAGGTAAGCTCTATGGAGTCTTTGTTTTTAACTTGAAAGGGGTTTGTTCTTAACTTTTGTAATCCTTTTACTTAAGACCTGGCAATCATGTATCTCATGACTACCCAGTTCAAAAGAGATGGCATTATATATTCAACATTTGTCTTCAAAAGTCATATGATCAGATCATGTCACTTTGCCATAGGTTCAGAGGTAAGTGTTGGCTTTCTTCTAGCATATTTTTTTGGTTTCAACCTCTACCTCTAAGGTAGTTATTTGACTCGAACTTGCCTCTATGCCATGGAAGTAGAGATGAGTATTAGTTTTTTTCATAACGCTTTTTCTTGTCTAACCTCTACCCTTGAGGCAATCTTATGAGTGGAGCCTGTCACCACGCCATAGACTTGGAGTAAGTGTTAGGCCTTTTATGCATTGCCTCTCTTTGTACTCTTTTTTCTTTTTTGCGTACTTTTATGATGTTTTTTTATAAAGATAAAAGGAAAAGCCTCTTAGGGAATCAACATGTACAGAGACATTCAACACCTAACTCTTTTCTTAGAGAGTTGGTCACCTATATGGGTTTTCAAAGGATCTACATTTATGCATTGATGATAATCATGTGCCCCTATAACTCATCTTTATATACTCATAGAAGCAGCTTGACCTCACCATATTACTGCATTATCTTTTCCTAAGACTAGAATGTTCTATATGTGATAGGCCCTCTTGTATAAGTACACATTTGAGGGAAGGACCAGATTCATTCGAAAACAAGATCTCTGACATTAAATGATCTCTCAATCACATGCTTTGCATAATGACACTCTATCCCTCTTCCATAATTGTTTGAGATAAGGTGAACTGGTTTATCGAGACTATTTAGGTCTCGTCAAATGAGGTCAGACTAGTTTATAGGACAACTAGGTTGTCGAGACAGTTTGGGTCTCACCAAATGATGTTGAGCCTATGTCATAAATAACTAGGTTATAGAGATTGTTTGGGTCTCGTCGAACGAGGTCGAGCCAATTTGGGAGAAATTATTTGTACGCTTGGCTGCTAGAGGTTTTCTCTCATCTAATGGGGAAGGGTTGTAATATCACGCTTTTTAAGTCTGGGAGAAAAATTGTTTGAGGCTCAATTTTTAGATTAATGTCTTTGAGTCTAGGCTTGGCACAGGTCCCATCGACAAGGTCGTAACAAGCCATCGAAGCAAGATAAAAAGTTTTATTTTTTACTTTTAAATTTAAGCAAAATTTGGGTTATTTTTAGGCAAAATTCAGAATTTGATATTCGTGTAATATGTCATTGGATATGTCTCTGAATTTTGAGCGCAGCAATATTTTACTTCCCTGAATTCGAGTTTCGCTTGGCCCAAAAATTGCAGCTTTTCAAATTTTGAGTAATTTGTCAAAATGGATCTAGAGTTGGATCTGATTGGGTCTGATGCATATGATCCGAATTAATATGGGTTTGGATCTGATTCACAACCCACTTTAATCTAGGTCTGATCCTGATTTCGGTCTAATTTTATTTTGGATATGGGTTTGGATTTTTGGATCTGGATCCAAATCTATGTCCAAAAACATTTTAGCTTTAAATTTAGTTTAAAGATTTAAAATAAAGTTAGTTGGAGTTAAAAAGACTCCTAGAGTAATTAAACTAACTTTGAAATTTTGAAATTTATTTAATTAATAATTAAAATAAATTTTATTAATTCTAAAAATTGGGTTTAGGGCAGATTAGGACTTCTTAAAAGAGTCTTCCTACTTACCTAAGAAGCCCCAAGAGGAATTAAGAAAGACTTAAAAGAATTGGAAAGTTTTGAAAAAAAAATCAACACAAATTTTTTTTAAATTTTGGAAACTTGAGAGAGAAAGAGAGAGTTTCACATATTGGAAACTCTCCTTCTCCAAGGGCTGGAGAAGGAGGGGCATCACCCTCCTCTCCCTCACTTTATATAAAAAAAAAGGAAAGAAAAGATAGAGAAAAGAGAAAGAGAGAAAAGAGAGAGAGAAAGAGAGGAAGAAAGAGAGAGAAAGAGAGGAAGAAAGAGAGAAAAAGAGAGGAAGAAGGAGGAAGGAGAAAGAGCTCAAGTCTCCAGTTGTCAGACATTTTTTACCATTGGTTTTGGTTCTTTTTCTCGATTCTTGCAAGGTATGGGTCTCTTCTTTTGAAATAAGTGAGAAATCGATTACCAATTCGATTCTCATGCTATACCTTGGTGTAAACCATGGTAGAAGAGTAGATCTATGGGGACACTCTAAAATACACGAAAGAGAATTCATGGATCCTCTTCCATGTATGCATTTTTTATTCTTTTCATCCTTTCAAAATTAAAATTCTATACATAGTTATTTTTAGGTTAAAACAATTCATTTCATGACAAGAGATAGTTATTTATGTGTATACATACTAATATTGTTGATGCATGAAATCACATATGAAAGCCATGGTGTATGCATGTATTGTTCGAAAAATGTGTAAGTAAAGACATGCTCATTGAAATCTTTGAACAAGTATGCTTGGTCGAATAAGTATTCACACATAGATTTAAGATTTATGTTGTTTTCCTTCGGACACACTTTTGGTTGGATTCATTTATGATTCATACATGAAAGTAATC
The DNA here is from genome assembly GCF_984573655.1 of Nuphar pumila. Classification (NCBI taxonomy): domain Eukaryota; kingdom Viridiplantae; phylum Streptophyta; class Magnoliopsida; order Nymphaeales; family Nymphaeaceae; genus Nuphar; species Nuphar pumila. The sequence goes on from NC_143261.1 coordinate 71,519,312, forward strand.
ATGCTCAAACATGCATATATGGGTAATCAATATGTAAAAGCATGCAAATATAAATCTAACATTGTTTAACACATGTTTTCATTCATAAAATCATGCACAGTGCATGCATAGTTTTAAAGTAGAAAATTGGGTCATTAATGGACCCTTTCACTCTGTTTTGGACCTCACGGTCTCGCCAACCAGACCAGCTAATCATGGCTTGGTTGGCCAGGTTTGCCAAGATCGGCTGGACCAAGTCCAGCTGACCTGACAAGGCCTGCTAAGCCATAGGGGCTCAGCCGAGTGACTCGGCTGAGCTGGCTCAGGTTAAAAAAAAAAATCTAAGTTTCGGGCTGTCAGCCAAGCCCTGACAGTACATACTCAAGCCTGGGTTGGACCTGTGCACGGGCTGTCAGGCTCAGCCGATGGTCTCGGCTGGGCTGACTCGACTAACCCAAGACTGGAAGGGACTGGCTAGACCCAGTCCAACCCTTGGGCAGGACTGGGATAGGTTTGGCAGTCCACTGTCAGGCCCGACCAGGGTCTGCCCAGACGATCCTGGTCGGTTGGGCCTATTTGAGACCCCAGTCGACTATGTCAGTTGGGTATAAACATTTTAATAAATTTAAATAATATGTTTTTATGCATATATAAGTATATATATATATATGTGTGTGTGTGTGTGTATGTTTTAAAGCCTAAATGTGGTTTACATCGGTGATTGGAGTTGAACAAGTATACAGATTCTTTTTCAGATCTTGTTATGTGTGCAGTTGCTTGAACAATCACCTGTGTGAATTGTGAAGGGGCGAATGCACTTGTCATGAGTGTATGTACTAAATAAAAGTATGCAGATGACTCAATTATGTGCATTAAAATGAAAGCATGCACTTGATACTATCATACGAATGGAATAAAAATATGCTTATAAATATCTTGGTCATGCGCATAGTGAAAATTTACACGATATGAGCATGTGCAGTCATGTAATTTAAATTTTCAGACTTGGGCTATGTACATGTATGTTAATGTTAATATATGTTATGAATAAAAAGTTTCATATGTTTAAACTGATGTGACTTACATAGTCATCATGCTTTATGAAGTTTGTTTCAAGTGCATGTGCATACATGAAATTGATGTGTGTTGCGCATTGTATCCAAATGCATAAGTGTTCACTTGTTCAAGTTGAGGTAATTCATGAATGAAAGCATGTTTATGGAATGGTTTCATAAAAGCACATGTACTTACATGGTGAACACATGCATGTGAATGTTACATCTTATGTACATAGTTAATTGGTTAAATTGATATATATGAATGTGCATTTGGAGGCATGTTGACATCATTGCATATAATGCACGTTGTTATGGTTTTTGCATATGGTGCACCGATGATCAAATAAATCATCGCAGGCCTAGAGAGCCTTGAGCTTTGATTTGCTCATCTTTATTTATTTTCAATACATCGCAAAAATCACATTAATATTTGTTGCACGGTATTTCACTCTTCTAAGCTTTTTACGGGCAATGGTCCTGTGATGGTTTTCGTAGGGGAATATGTGAGTTTGGATCTTTGTTTGAATGCTTAACTTTAAATTAAAGATTTGATTATTAACAGTAAATAAAAATGAAAGAACAATGTAATATACATTCTAAGATCTCTCATCGGAAGAATAGAAATCTTAGAGTTTTGGTTTGGGGGACCATAAGGATATAAAAACTTTTTATGCATTATTGATTACCCCTAAACCCGATATTGAGATTTTTTCTCATAGCCATAGTTTTAGGGAGAGTCCTCCACTTGACCTAAGGGTAGTGGGTAGATACAACTGTTATTTTGGTATACCAAGAAAGTGACACTATTGGATGTGAAGGTCCTTAGTGTCCCGACATTAGATGTGGAGGTCTAATATTTTGAAGGTGATTCGGTCGAGGGTTAAGTTTGGAATCTAATACTAAAATACAACTTGTATGCTAAGTTACCCTGAGAACCCTACTTAACCTTGAGAATCTTTACTCGTTTGGTGTATCCACGGGCAACGACAATAAAAAGAGAAACTTAAACTGTGTGCATTCTAATAGGGGCATGCATATAATAAGAGAACTTGATTAAAGATAATAAAGTATTCATGCATGTGCACTTTCCTATTATGCATTAGATCATGTATAGTTACCTCCTTCTCTACTTGCCCCATATGATTGAATGCATGATATTAAATCGGGTTACATGCTTAGTGTTCTAAATGCTTATCTAGACCATGTTCTTAATGTAATAGTATTTCTTTAAATTATTGCATGCATTCTTATATGTATTCTTTATGCTCATTCATTTTATTAGAGGGATTTATACATAGAATTCTTTGAATTTCTGACACCCTACTTCTGTGGTTTTTTGCAGCCGCAGGTAATCAGTGAACTGACTCACTTTTGGAAGAGCTACGAGTGTTACAGTTTTGTTAGACAACTTCACATATGAGAAATATGGCTTTTCTTTTCTTTTCTTTTCTTTTCTTTTCTTTCTGTTACATTTAATTACTCATGCACTTTAATTTCCTTATGTAATTGTCTCAAGACTATTCTTAATGATTTAATAAAATTTGGTTTGTTATGGTATGGATGATAAATTTAAGATCCCTGGTGGTTTGTTTGGTTATCCAATTGGGAGTGAAACTGTAAAGGCCCTGAGTCTCTGGAAAGGTTTTCGTACTTGATTTAAAAAAAACATTTTCGCATTTTAAGAGGTATGAGTTGGGGTCGTTACAAGGGTTTTCCCACTTTTCAAAGTGGAACTTGAATTTTAGTAATTATGTGTTAGACCCTCCGAAAATTCCAAAGTTGGTGTTCAGAAGAAGGCCTGAAAGGTAGTCTTAATTTTTTATGGATGGGTATTGCAATTTGATCCTGACATGCTCAAGAGGATGAAACTTGAGATTCTTGGATCATGATACTTATAGTACACATGTGGGGACTACAGAACCCTGTTGGACATGATGGAGAAGAGGTATGAGGTTTATCATGGTTTCAGATTCGAAAAAATAATATAAGTAAGGATAAATGGTTAAATTGAGTAAGTGTGGTTTGGACTCGATAAGTGTTTCGTGTGAAATTTTGGTCTAGAACTATGAGGACCTAGTCTAGGGGTTCTAGATTAGGGGTGGCAATCGGGTCGGGTTGGCGGGTTGGCGTGTCAGCATACCTCTACACGAACCCGACCCGTTTATTAAATGGGTCGGCTGTGGCAAACACTAATCCAACCCATTTAATAAACGGGTAACCTGACATGACCCACCAACCCGTTTAATAAATGGGTTGGGTCGGGAAAACGGGTTGGCGGGTAGCGGACGGGTTGGTGGGTCGGGTTGGTGGGCGGGTTGGCAGGTCAAGTTGGCAGACGGGTTGGCGGGTTGACCCGCCCGCCTAACCCGTTTATTAAACGGGTCAGCCGGGTTGGCATACCCCCAACCCGAACCCGACTTGTTTAATAAACGGGTTAGGTTGGTCGACCCGTTTATTAAATGGGTTGGCTTAAGCCCAACCCAAACCCACCTAAGAGGCGGCTTGGTGGGTCGTGTCAGGTTTTTCCACCCCTATTCTAAATTCACCTAGGAACGTATGTGGGGGTCAGTTATATGATATAAACATTGGGGGAGGTTGTTGATTGATGATACATAAAATGCATATTATTTTAATATAGTATTCATGCATTTTCATGTGTTTTTAAGGTTTAGAATCCATGTATTGATGTATTTAGAAGTGTAGGAGCTACGGTTCAAATTTTGCTCGAATCAAAGTTAAAATGAGGAAAATATCACATTTTTAGGGTTTCAGATCGATTTTCGATGCAGAGCGAATCCAGATCCAACCCAGAAGCTCAAATTCGGATCTTGGACTGGATCCAAACCTTATTTTTTCCCAAACCCACGCATTTCAAAGTGTTTTCAATGATATTTTCTGAAAACCAGCTCTTTCTAACTTGTTTTGGTACTTTAGTGTAAATAATAAATAGATTAGGTGTTTAGTTAGAAACAACTTTGTAGTTAGGTAGTTTATTGAATTAGTTAGAACTTAGAGAGTATAAAAACTGTAAAAAAAGAGCGAGAGACATTTTTTGGACTTGGAAAATCGTCCTTCCCCTTCTCTTCTCTTCTCTTCCCTCTCTACTTCACACGCCTATGGCGTGTTTTTTTTCTCTTCCTTTTACTTCTTGTTTTGTTTATTCTTTAGATTGGCTGACGTATTTCTCTTGTAGGTGCTACAGATCAATGGTGGAGCTTGGCTTCGGTGGTGTGCCGTCTACACCACCGGTGGTCGGTCGTCTCTTCCCCCGTACGGTCTTCTTCCTCTTCTTCTCCTCTCTTTCTTCCATTCGGTTCTCCAATGAGTGCAGCAGCAAAAGGGGATGCACCAGACCATCAAGGAACATGTGGGCGTATTCTTCAACTCCAACTGACCGCTCTACCTCACCTCCTCCCTCATTGGACCGCCCTTGAGGTAGGTTCTCTTCTCCCCCTCTCTTTTAGTGTAATTCGAGTCCACCATTGTCCATTCTTCTCAACCCCAAACCATCTCTGATTTTTTGATTTTTGACAGTAAAGCCACTGTCTGTAAATCATGTTTTTAAAGGTTAATATTGAGTCTAGAAGTAGTGTAATTGTTGTTTTCTGTGTGGTTGTTCACTTTGTGAAAGTTAATGAAATCGTCTAGAGTTAATCTAGCTGATTGAGTGGTCTTGGTGGTTGTTTCATGTGTTCAGATTGAGTTCTGTAATTTTCTAGCAGACTACAGTAGCTAAAGATAATGTTTTTGATCCTTTTAGGTCGAGTTTTAATTTGGTTTAGAGAGTCAAGTTGTTTTGTGCTTTGTATCTAGACTAAGTGGTGAAAATCGGCTAAGGATAGCTTAGCCTATCCTTAGCCGATTGTAATGTTGTGTCCAATTTTTATTCTGATATTTTTTTTTGTTAACAGTAGCTTAGTTTAGTGTTTTATATAGATTAGAATCATATACAGTCGTAGCTTAGCTTAGACTACATTAGATTTTTTTATTACCTTTGTTTTGTTAGTTGAAAAATTAATTTTTATTTGTAATTAGAGAAGTCGGGTTCAGTGTGTCAATGGTTGTTGTCTTCCTCATAGGAGAAGGCAGCCATGGCTGTAATTCAGGAGTTTAGCGGGTTTAGGAAATTCATTTTTAGGTCTAGATTCATTGAATTGCACTTGAGTCAATAGTTAGCTAATTAAGTTTTATAATCTTTTTAGTAATGTTTTCACAATTTTTGTGTTATTCCTAGGTAACCCTTGTATTTAGTTAGGCATTATAGTTAACATATAAATTAGTTCATCATTTCCGTTTTAGAATTTTGAATAAGGGGCATGAAAGGAATCCCATGTTAATGGGTGATTTTGATCTTAAGGGGGTTTCCATCTTTCGTGAGATATTAACTTGGTAAGTTTGGGTCTTATTTGAAGACCCAACCTAAAAGAGATTGCCCACCTTGCATTTTAGGCAAGTGCATTTACTTATTAAATTCGTTGCCTTAAATTTCAAAGGTTTGAATTAGAGAGAAGGTATCTCTCGAATAAGGATACCATCTTCTCAATTGGGAAGGTTAGTCAAACAAAAACGTTTCAGCCACTTGGGGTTGATGCTTTTGATTTTGAATAGCCAAGATATTTTTAAGGTAAGCATATAGAAAACTTGCCTAAATACCTTTAGCCTATGTTAAGTCATTTATTGCCTCTTCTTTCAAATTAGGTTAGTCATTAGGAATTAACCAAAGTAGTGTAGTGTAGTGTCTAATTAAGTAAGTCTAATATTTGCAATTAGTGGTCCATCTAGGAGGCGCATGGGCCTATGTCAAAGTCAACTTCCAAACCCTAATCCATCCCCTTGACTAACCCTAGTTAGTTAACTAACTCTAGTTAGGTCAACTAACCCTAGTTAGTTAACTAACCCAAGCTAAGTTCGTGTTAACTTTAATTTAAAGTTAGCTTTAGAATTAATTTTCGTGCTTTTAGTTAATTAGTTAGTTTACATTAATTCAGTTATATTAGGTTAGTTGATTTCATCAGTTTAAACATTTTAACTCTTAGTTGTATGTTAGCTTAATATAGTTTAGCATTTGCATGTCTTTTGGAATTTTGTTCTAGAAGTAATTCATATTTCTTGCAAGTAATGTAAGTAGTGCTTTAGATTTCATTTTCTTAGCACAATTAATTTAAATTATTGTTATTTAGTTAGTCTTAGGACTGAGAATGATTGGATGGCATATACTTAAATTAGCAGTGCATAAATGGATTTATTGAAAATGAATAGTGCACTGAATTCAAAATCAGATTTTTGCACCAACTTGCACTCATCATTTTATGTGCAATTTTTTTGAGTTTTTCCAAAAAAATTATTCTATTCTATTTATCTGGGTGTTAAGTGACTGCAAACCAAAAACCAGTTCATTTTGAGTTGATTTGGTTTGATTTTTAAGCGTTTTGCAAAATCAAGTTTTTCGCATTTTTAAATTCCAAGACAAGCGATCTCCAGAATTTTTATGAACTTGAAACACTTATATCCGGAGCTTTCGGATGAGTTTTTCAAATCCGTAAAGTCTGACAGATTCTTGAATCTGTCGGGAACAGAAAAAAAAATCATTAAAATAAGACTTCGTTTACCCCTTCAAACTCACTATTTTTTAAAAACCTATCAAAATTCCATTTTGCACTACAACGAGGGCAAAATAGGCATTTACTTAATTAATTGATTTTCGGTAGTTTTTCTCATTTTCCTGCATAATGTTGGTATACTTATAGTAGATAGTTTAGTTAGACTTTATTTAATTAGTTAGTTTAATTAGAAATTACATTTTTAGTTATTTTTGTTTTTTATTGTAATTTAGTTTAATAATTAGTTTAGAATTAGTGTTAGCGTAATTTCTAGAATTAATTATTGAATTGCTACTGACTGTTTATTTCTTTTGTTTAGGTTAGTAAGTTTACTTCAAGTCAACAGGTGTATACATGACGAAAGTGTGAATACACCTGTGGTGAAAAGATGAAAATACCCGATCCGGAGAAGACTTAGCAATCTGTTTTAGTTTATTTTTAATTTTAGTTTGTAAACTTCATTAGATTTGCAGTATTTAATTTAGTTGTAAGCATTGATGATATTAATAAATTACAATTTTTATAAATAATTTTGAATGTATCCCCTTCTCTGAGGATTCGACCTGTACTCGCCACGAAAGTGAAAAGTTGGCTTTTATATTTTTGGTTGACGATTTTCCAAATGATTTTATTGGAAAATAATGTTTTAAAAATACCATTGCAAAAGTTCAACCACTGATGGTCAAGGATTATCTGTTTAGAGAATTCAGGTGTTTCGGGTACCCAACATTATGTTATTTTGGCTTCCACAGTCTAGGAAAATAATGAAAGTTATTCTAAGGCTAAGGAAGGGTTGTAAAGGTAACCTAAAGGTCTATAGTAGGCTACGATATAATTTTCCAACTTAGACACATGATCTATAACATAGAGATGCCACTTGGCTTGCCAAGATAGCAAAGCGCGCAGACTGGGATGCTAAGGGAACTCAGGCTCCAAAGAAGGGATGGACGTCCAAACTTTGTAGGCCTGGTTCACTTATGACTAGAGACGTCATGAGAGAGGAGTCAGAGAATAGAGAGAGAAACGAGGAGAGAAGAGAAAGAAAGACGTTAGAGAAAGAGAGAAGGGGACGACTAGAGAGAGAGGTTATGAGAACTTTAAATCAATTAATCAATGCCAATAAACCTCTCCAAGACCTCTATAAATAGAGAGGGTTGGGATTAAGTCGTACTTACATAAAACTTTATTTAATTATAAAAGCTAAGAAACCAACTAAGCTAGGACTTCTACCTAACTAAGGATTCCATACTAATTAACCAAATCAATTAAGGGCTCTTAAAGGCAATTAACTAAACTTCTAGAGGAGCGATGTCCTCTAAGACTCTTCTGTCCTCCTCATGTGGGCCCCTTTACTAATTGACCTGCCTACTAGTGATATTAGGTGTTCAACTTCTCTTCGTTCTAGTTTGAACTTTAAACAATTAACTTTTTCATAATTAGAGAAGTCATATCAACTGCCATGTCATTAACTTGTGACCCACATAGTGTTGGTCAACCTTTAAAGGGCTCTAGAGGTGGTGTCCGGATCCTAGAAATTGAATTTGCATTGCCTTCTAAATTTTAGGTTGTAACACTCTTTGATATTTTCTCGATTGATTACACACTTAGGTTTAGATTTCTTTGATTCATCACCACATGATTTTGATAAAGTTGCATCATTGGATAGGTTAGATAAAACAAAAACATGAGGTTTGACAAAATCTTCCTTAACCTTGTTGACAAGAATAACATGCACATGTAACGAAGATAGCTTGGACCCTAGAAAAGAAAAAAAATGAATTTTCTCAGGTTTTTTATTTTTTAGATTTTTAAAATATTTTTATTTGTATTTTATTTTTAAAACTTTTTTTTTTGAGATTTTTCACTTTTTTTTTGTTTTTTAAAAAACTATTTACATAATCTAGGTTTTGTTGTCTTACCTAGGGCCATGTGGTCTTTTCTCCTCCATACCCCTGCAGTTATATTTTCACATGTCACAATCTTGCTCTGTACTAGATGATTTTCCGCAAGAGAGCGAGTAGAGTTCAGGTGGTCTCCCAAATTTTAAGGTTGAAGGCTCAACTCACGCAAAGAAAGTGTCAATCTGGTGTCATATGATGTAACTAGACCTTCCACTAGAATGATGGTGATGGCAATTTTTAAATGATCCTTTAGGACCCATGTAAGCTTTCTTTTTGCCTTTCTTTCTCTTAGGCCCCTCATAACCAAGTCCCTAGGTTTCCACTTTGAGCACTATTGTGAGAGGCGTCCTTATGCCCTCTTGGTTCTTTACTAGTCCCTTAAAATGCTGGTATCCCATGCACAAGGTAATTCTCCACTCCTTAATGTACTTTAACACTTGTTGATATTGTGGGTGGTCCCTAAGATGAGAATTACTTGTCTGTCCTTGGAGCTTGAATATCTTAGGCCTTTTGGAATTATCAATAATTGTCACTTAGCCTGAACTGGATGATGTTGCACTCATTATTGAGCTTGATGAGGGGGTGTTTCTTCCTTCACCCCCTTCACGTCTAGCTAGGTTTGTAAAACTCAAGATTTTTTTTTGGCAATTAAAATGAATAAATGATGAAGTTTATGTGCATCCATGACATGAGTTCTATTTCTTATTTTTTTTTAATTCTTGAATTATTTTTTTTATTCTCTTGATTTTGAATTATTATGAAATTAAGTCTCAAGTTATGAAAAACATTGCAAGAATAATTATAAAATTTAAAATATGTAAACTAAACAAGAAAGTAAATAATTTGTATATGTTTCGATTATGGATATTGGATTTGGATCTTAATCTTAGCATTTGGGTCTAATATGAATTTAGACCTTAAATTAGGTAGTAGATTTAACGAATAGTATTTGGATCCAACCCAATTAGGTTAGATATAATTCATGACATTTTGATCTAATTAGGGATGTATTGGACTGGATATAAGTCAAGATATTTGGATTTAATCTCATTGGATTGGACCCATAGGGTAACAACATCATTATTATTTCAATAAAAAAATTTGGTGGATCGATGGCTGACCTATTAGATTGGAATTGACCTTGACATTTATCATTTTGAGAGCATTGAAATCGACTATCTACACGCTCAAATTGGTGTTGATTTGAGTGTTTTATCATTGACCGAAGTTTATGCCTAATTGTAGGTCGAAAATCAACATTTTTCAACGTCAACTAAATTTTATTATCGATTTGTATGCGTATGATTAAATCTAAGACCACCGTGATGATTTATATTTCAAGGGGTATCAAAACAACTATTTAAACATCTAATTCAATTAAGTATTTGGGTCTATAGGCCTCTCAGAAGATTACCATGTCACTAAAGCCCAAGCCAGGGTAAGAAGTTTTCACTTTTCTTCTCTAGCTTAATTAATTTTGAAATCTTATGGATTAAAATCCATAACTTATTTTCTTATTTAATTAATAAAAAAGATTAATAGATATTAACATCTTATAGTAGAGATGAGACTCTTGCCTAAGTTCATTTATAAGTAGGGGACCTCATAAAGAGGATTAACAAGATTAGTTCTCTCTCCCTCTCCCATTTTCATTAGAATTTTTCTTGTTTTTCTTTCTTTTTCTTTCTTAGAGTTTTTTCAGCACTCATTGAAGCTTCTCCAAGGTGTTAGGATGGGAGATGAAGGTGATGGTGGTTTCAAAAATGCGTTTAATGTAGGATTCATCCTACTCATAGCATAGATCGAATGCAAACGCATAAACCATGCATCTTGCAGATTCTACGGGTTGATCCATGGTAGATCAAATCTAGAATAGGTTTAAAAATAGTTTTAAAAGTGTTTTTAATTCAATACCATACTTTAAAATGGATTTACAAAATTATTTTTGGTAAATGTATACCCAGATGACTAAACCGAGAAATCTGGTAACCCGAAACACATAGTTTTGTGTTTCTATGTAATTTTAAATGGTTAAATCTTTGTCTCCAGCAAGTTTGGTGTATATTTTCTTTCTTGCATCTGTTTATAGTATGAATCATGTTCCTGTTAATTTATTTTATGAGTTTTATGGTATTTTTACAAGCTAACATCTCAAACTAGTTATTCTATGTAAACATCATAATTTATTTTGATAGTTTAGATTCTAAAGCATGTATCATGATCATATGACGACTCTTTATGACTATAGATAATATTTAGATGTTTTTTATGTATTGATGCATGATTAAAAATTGATATTCCATGTTTATACTTGAATTTTCTCATGATTTATATTGTATTTCTCATGTTGTTTTAATTTTCTTGACCGATCTATTGTGGTAAAATATATATAGCTCTCAAATCAAATCTCTAATAGCCAAACCCTTCTATGGAGACCTTCTAGACATTTGAGAGGTGTCTTAGAAAAAAACTGGGCCTCATTGGTGGTATGAAAGTCAGGGTTATGACTGTTGCAACCCAAGACAAAATTTTTGTCATGTATGCAGACCGATTCTTGATAGTTGATTTTGCATGAACTGTAATAAATCAATGATTTCGAATTTATAATTGATCTTTGATATGTTATGCACATCCTAAAATAGATCTGAGAAAAATAAAATAAAAATACATTTTATTTTCTATAAATTTTAAAGACACACAAACTGTGAAAAATTCCAGATTCTGCAGAAAAAATAGATATTGAATTGTCTGAGATAGAACCGGTCTAGAAAATTTAGAAAATTCATATGATAGATTTTTTTAGCAAACTCAAATGATCCTGAAAGCTAACAAGGATACTTTTCACTCAAAAATTTGAGAGGATAAAATCACTCTCGAATTTGGTCTGGTGGCTACTTCTTTGGGAAGCAAGATTCTGAAAGGTTCTGTTAGAATAGAAAAATAGTTTCGGGTCCGTGAATTTCTATGGGAAAACAGATTTTTTTTTTGAGATCTACCACTTGGATTTGAAAGTTAGTAAGTAACCTCTTATATTATTGTAATTTTTTATGGAGTTATATCGGTTCATTTTGATAGTTTGTTAGACCCATGAACAATATGCAAATTATGATATTATACAGTTTTTATTTTTGAGAATATCTTGACTTGTGAATTTATTTTTCTATAATCATGTGCTTGCTTATGATATAAGATGTTAATAATGTATATGTTGATGTGTGATTTGCCATGAATATGCTATATATATGCATGTGGATTAATTGTGCATGATGGCATATGAGACTGCATGTTAAACATGAGAATTAAGCCAAGTAGTGTGCATAATCATGCATGTGTTATTCTATGAAATGTATAGTTCATGTTAAATTGAAATGAGTCTTATTGCATCATGGGGTGTAGTATGTGACATGTGTTATGTTGTAAATCGTGTGAGACATGCATACATGGGGCTCGAATGTGAGTCAGGTTCGGTGAAACCAATAGAGTGCTTGTGAGTATCTTATTTGGCTTTGTTAAATATACTCATATACACACACTTTAACTGGACTCATGGGTGCTCCTTACTGAAGAGCACATACCTTGAGTTGGGTTCAAATGAACTATGTTAGGACACCTCAATGATTATAGGAGGGTATTGGTTCTTACCTTGTGAGGCCATGGTTGGAGCTGCTTATAATGGAACTTGGGGTTGTTGAGCCTTGTGCGGAGTGCACCTAATGTATAGTTTAACCTATTATAAATAATACCTAATAGCTCATTTGTTCAAGTGCCCTACTTTGGAGAGGGTAAAAGGTACACTCATTGATTGACACATTTTGAGGGTATTGACACCTCAGTCATTAATGTAAGTGGCTGGGACTGCCAATTTATCTTATGTAGACAGTCAGAATCTATAGAGTAGGAACTGATTCCTTGGACCGCTATTAAGTTTTTCTCTCAATTAAAGACTGTTTCAGTAGATGTTTGACCTGCCGCTTTGAATCGATGAGTTAATTAAAATACAGAGCATAATAAACCCCCATATGATTGTTAAATAAGGATTAGGTCCTCAGTGTGTACCTTTCAATAAAGAAAATAAAAACAATACATTATATTAGGTTCACCAGTGGTTAAATGATTCACTGAATATTGCCATAAATTTCTATGCATATCATGTATAATATTTAGTTTTTGCATAAATTGGCGTACATGAATCGTTTTGATTATTGTCTTGAATACTAATGATATGATGCAGGTACGTTACTTGATGGCAAGAATGGATTATTGTGTAATCCTGCATGCTTAATTTATTATTGTTGTGATCCTTAACTGTGCTGAGTTTATATACTATGACATGCTATGATTTATTTGCATTGAGAAAGATGTATGTTTTATGTACTTGTATTATTTTCATGCCTATGTTTATGGTATTTTTCTACTGGGGTTGTGGCTAATGTCCCTACATTTTAATATTTCAGGTAACAAATAAGCTAGAAGGCGATGACAGGAGGCTCAGGTTGGCGTCAAGAGAGTCACATTCTTTTAGGCTTATTAAAAGGATTAAGCGATTTTATTTACTTTATTATTTTTCTTTAGTCCAGTAAACTCTGATATTTGAAAGACTTGTATTAAATTTGTTGTAATTTAATTAATAATTTGATTTAATTATTTTAGTCTTTCAAGTGTGTGTTGGTAATTGTAACCCGCCCAAGGTTTGAACCGAATCTAAAAAGAGTTTCTGTTGTGTTTTTAAAAAATGTGTAAAGGGAATTTAAAAATAAAAAATAAAAATTTCAGTTTCAAAAATTGGGGCGTTACAAGGTTGTACAGGGATGTTGTCTTTTTTTGTGATGACATCTTTGAGATAGGACCCTTTGAGAAGAACCTTGGTACATTTATTGTCTGGTGGATCCAAACAGATCATACTCATTTGAGGGTCATCTCGTAAAGTTTCTTGGATCTCCCAAGGAATTCACAATATGATAGTTTAAATTTTTCCAAAATTGAATGGTAAGAATGATGCCTTTATAAACCTACCCAACTCTTATTTTTAACTAGGGATGTATTTGATTAGGAGTAAAAGTTATAACTAATAACTTATCTAGGTGAAGCTTGTTGTCGAGACGAAGTTGAAAGTTCCCCCACACCAACCTTTTATCCACGTTTTGAAGTAATAAACTAGGAGAATAACCACTTTAAGGGCACAATTGGAAGTGAGAAAAATTCTCATAAGAAAAGAAAAGTTTTGATATGATAAGTTTTCTAAAAGAAAACTTCTCGCATGTTTGTGTAGCATGAGAAAAAGAGGCGGAAAATGAAAGAGATTTTTTTTTGCTTGTTTGTTTGTGCATGAGAAAATTTTCTCATGCTACTTAAAAAGTTGGTTATTCGACAATTCGGGCTCAGTAACAACAATTGCACAAAACAATTGGTCAACCCGAACGAATATAGCAATATGAAAAGAAAAAAGAATTATAGCAAAAAACCAAACAACTTAAAAACAACATTAAATTTGATATATATATATATATATATATATATATATATATATATATATATATATATATATATATTATGAAGAACCGATTCACAAATTTCAGATACATCTAATGAACGACAACAAGAAGATCCTGGAGTTAAGATAACACACAATTATGAAATATAAACAAGGGCCATATACAAAAGCAAAAAACAAAGCAAGAACCTAAAAAGGAATTTGTTAATAATAATAATAATAAGAATAATAATTCAAGCATAAATTGATTCAATTTAGAATGAAAACATTGATAGAGTCCATGAATGGAAAATTAGGCAATCATAGCAATCCTATATAAAATAAAGCAAAACCTAAAATTGTAAGTTACAAAAAGGCACTACATCGATTAACAAATTTGCATCATCATAGTTCCTAATTAATACCAGAAAAAATCTCCAACAAACAAAAACCAAACTATCAAAAACCTTAGATATCAGAAAAATGGGAAGACAAAACAAACCCAACGAGGACGAGGCGATCACAGAGCCACACCCAAACGTCTAGGTGTCAACGATCTTCCTCGATGCCTCATCAACCTTGATTTGGAGCTTCATCATGTCATGAAAGACATGGGCAACAATGAGACCGATGCTGACAGAGGGGTCATTCTTGTCCAAGGAGCTGCCCCCTTCTGCCACTGCTAATTGCGGTTGAGCGGCCAGGAGAGAAGAAGAAGTGGCGGGAGGATAGGGCACTGGCGAGGTCGTGGGGGAGGGAGGAGGAGGTGCTTGAGTGGGTGAGAGAGGGGGGTGTCTCTCCTGGTAGGAAAGTCTCCTATAGGAAAGATTCCTCCATCACCCTTGGAGGAGTCTTTCCTATCAAAATGTGTACCTTTTTAAAAAAAAATTAGAAAAATATTTTTGCTCGTTTGGAAAGGTTGAAAAATCGTACATTTTTTTGACCTCGGTTTAATTTTCTTAGAAATTTTCTGTTTTCTGAGAAAGATTTAGGAAAAGTGATGCAAAATGAAAAAACCATACTCTGACCCTTCCAAACTAGAGAAACTTTTTTGCTGAGAGAGTTTTTCTAAAAAGTACATTTTGTTGATAGAAATCATTCCTCCATGAGAGAAATGTTTCCTAAAAGGAGAAAATTTATTTTTACTCTCCCCAACACCCATCTCACCACATCTCACCCTATCTCAGCTTTTCACATTTTTCCACTTTATTTTTCTCATGCTACACAAACAAGCTAAAAACTTCTCATATCAAATATCAAAGACTCACATAGGCAAACTATCTTTTCCTATGAGAGTTTTTCTCTGTTCCACGTGTTCATGCGTTTGATGGTACGTGTAACACACAAAAAAAAGGGATAGTTTATTTTCAATAGAGAAAATTTCTTTGAAGACGTTTTTTTTCTAAAATCTATTTTACGGTAAATTTGAATAGATTACAAGTTACCGTCAAAATTATTTCACCTTCAACATTCTTTGGTCAAAATCACCACGCCTGCCCCTCACTCTCTCTCTTATTTTTTAGACAGGCATTTAGTCAAAATGGGGGGCTCTTCCTTTGGGAATTGAAGTCGAAGACAAGACAACAACAACCAAGTTAGACTTGGTCTTCACATCCCTCTCTCTGTGTGTGTGGATCTGGACCTTTATCAAAACCAAATATCCATGGATCCTTAGTGCACCTAGATTTGTATTGATCTTTCAAAAACACAACAGCCACCAAGTTAAACTTGGTCTTCACATCTGTGTGTGTGTGTGTATCTGGACCCTTATCAAAACCAAATATCCATGGATCCTTAGTTCCCCTAGATTTGTATTGCCCCTTCAGCAAGGCTAGAGCAACCAAGTTAGACTTCGTCTTCACGTCTCTCTCTCTCTCTCTCTCTTCCTTTTCCTCTTCCTAAAGCCCTAGTGAGAGAGAGAGGGAGAGAGAGGGCATGCTTCAGGTACGAATTTCACTCGAAGTCGGCATTTCCTTCTGGGCATTCAGAGCATTCATCAGAGCTCTTCTTTTTCTTCTGTTTTTGATTTTCTCTTTTTTTCTCCTTATCTTTGATTCCTAGCTTATGGGGAATTTTACTGTATTCTTGTTGATCTCTTCGAAAACATAGGTTATTGGATTCGGTGAGGCAGAAATTCAATGGATGAGATGAAATTCCTTGACGATTATGGTGCTAGCTGAAACGTCAAGAGGGTTCTTGTGGGTGATGATTTTCTTTGGTTGGTTCTTTTATATTTATTATTGTCAGATTTTGAGTTTCGTGGGGTTCTTGACCTGACGTTTCAATTTTAGATATCGAGTGCGCGCTGTGATTTTTGATGTTCGATCTTGAATTTTGTTTCCTGCTGCTTGATTTGTGTTAACAATATTTCTCGATCATTTCTATATCGAATGATGAGAATCAATGTTTTTCTTGTTCCAACTGTTTTTTGAACTCTTATTAGGTTAAAAAACCAAATGAAAAGTCGTTGCTTCCTTTTAAATATACTTCTGTGTATGTGCGTGAGTGCCCGTTAAGATGGGAGTGTGCTTCTCTAAGCTACATTGCTGTGAATCAACCAATAAATAGTTTGTTGTATGTCAGACCTTCAAAACACAATAGTTTGTGTATAAACATTAACATCATCTCGTGATGAATTAGCACCAGGGAAGGCATAGAAAAATGCATATGTCATAAATATGCACATCACTGCCCAGACAATTATTCTGGTCATACACGTTGTGAGATCAATATGGAGATCACTTATATGAATGTTCAAATAAAAGAAAAGAGTTAAACCTGCTGCACATAAAATGTGTATGGGCAATAAAACATGGATGTGTAGCACATAGTAAACTGGTAGTTCTTCAAACTTGGTATGTATTTGGGAGAATATTGGCTACCCTCGTCAGTACCCTCTAGCCGGTTTCCAACATTGTTTCTTTTTCTTTATTTTTCTTCTGTATAACAAGGCATGTATATATCATCTACATGGTTTTTTAGTAAGATCATGTTTTGGACTGTCTGATGATAGTGTATGCAAGTTTTTAAGAGCTTAAAAGATCAATATACAAAATGCACTGAAATTTTATAATTGAAAACAAAACATGTTTTTCTACTTGAAACTGCTTCATCAAAAGTGGAATTCCTAATAAACAAACCGTGCTAAATACATAATGGGTCAGATTGATCAAACAAAGCCACTGACCTTATATATTTGGTATCCCAAATCACAACTGAAATAATCTGAACCTAACCTATTAAAGACAAGATTAGACTTAGTCATTTGGTTAGGGTCTTAGTGGGGACCAAGTTCTACGCTGGATCTGAAGTGGCTCCAACCCAATTAGTTGGATCTAGGTGTTAAACATTTGAATAATGGTTTGAACACAATAAACATGGTTGGGTCTCTATGTTTTTGAAGAAAAAATAGATAGGTAAATATAAATAAGGTAAAAACTACACTTAGTCCAACCTGTTTTATCCCTTCCATTTTTTAGGTGGTGGGCCTCTTGACAAGGGAGGGGAAAAGATGCATTGGAGAGAGAGAGAGAGAGAGAGAGAGAGAGAGAGAGAGAGAGAGAGAGAGAGAGAGAGAGAGAGATGTAATATACGATAAAAAGATGGTGTACTTTTATTGCATGTAAAATTGTTGAATAAATAAGTGAGAAACTTGGGACCTATGTAAAGTTAGAGGGAGAGAGAGAGTACCAATGGAGTAAAAGAGATTACGTGAGGTGAGGAAATGAAAAAGCAAAAAAAAATTGAGAAGTGCGTAGGGCAAGTAAATGGGAGAGAGAGAAGGGAGGGAGGGCATTGGGAAGAGAAAAGGTTACTTGTGCATAAAGAAAGAGAAGGCTCATTAATATGAAGAGAGAAAAGAATAGAGGTGAATGAAAGAAGGGAAGGATATTGCTTGTGTGGGATAAGTAAATGAGGGAGAGGAGAGTAGTGCATGGGAAAGAGTAAAGTGCTACACATTAAGATTTTATAGGTTGGGAAGAGGGGTTTTAGTCACTTAAAATTTTGAGCCTCTCCAAAACATTGGGGCTTACATTTCATGGCGATCAACAAATTATTTTTTCGTTGGTAACAATCAATTATTCATTGTCTACTAGTCATAGATAGACCAAAGGTGATTGCTCATTGTAAGAAAGTGAAAAATACGCTACAACAAATGTCTCTCAACAAGTTCTCATAAATACACCATAAGAACCACAAAGGTTCACAAAGAGAACTTAAGAATACACACAACCCGAAACGGGTATAAAAATGAAAAATAAACAATTTTATTGATTTGAGATAAAAACCCAAAACAAGAGTAAGTCTTTACAAGGGGAATAACCCCATATTTATAGAGAGGTAGAGAGAAGCCTTAAGAGAGCTGTTGGACTCTCCAACGGCTCTAATAGAGCTGTTGGGGAGTCCAACAGCTCTTTTTGGATTTACCTTTTTGACTAGTCAAAAAGGTAAAGGCCAAATCAGTCCAATGATGGACTGGTTTGGCTAATTCTAGTTGTATTTTAACTAGAATTAATTAAACGAAAAATTCTAACTAGAAAGGAGATAAAACATTACATGTCTATGAGATTACATATGAGATATTATATGAGATTACATATTTTAACACTCATCACTTACTGATTGCTTAGGCTACTACCTACTACGTTGAAAGGCAAACATGCAAGCCCTTCAATGAAAAAGGTATTATGAACTCTATCCTTCTTAGATCCAGCATGCTCTCACTATTTTGAATAAGGACGACGAATGCATGAGATGAAAAACATTCTATGACTAAGATGGAATAGACCTGCTACTATTCCCAAGGTGCTGCTGCAATATGATGAGAAGCTATTCCCCTGGGAACAAAAGGACCAAAACTCTTTGCGCTCCACGAAAGACTTACAGGTTGCACTTTTCTGGTTAGCCCATAGGGATCAAACACCCATATTTCAGGGCCGTACAAACTTGTTACATGAAATGCACCAAACCCAAAGCAAGCCATCCAAAGCAAATAAATGAATTCCAAAGATGGAAGTAGGGCAGACAAAAAAAATGTCTCTCAAAGAATGACTCTAAAGTTCGATATTTCGATGAAAGCAATGTAGATGCTGTTAAATATCTCTCTCTCTATATATGTGTGTGTGTGTGTTTTTCTTTCCCTTTGTATTTGTATATATATATATACATATATTTAGATTGTATTTTAGGTTATTGTATGTATTTTTTTCTTTTTCTTATTTATTTATTTTGTAGTTTGAAATGCCTATTATGGGCATTTTTGTACATTGCATTTCTAGCCATTAGGCTAGCTAACGGCTAGCTCAACTATTCGTTAGGCTTATCTAATGGCTAGTTAAGCCTTCTATTGACTCCCTTCCTCTTGTATACATAAGGGGTCTCTCCTCCGCATTTGATATGCTTCTCTTAAGCATTTTGAGTTAATAAAATTATTTATTTTTTATGTTGTTGCCCTTTAGTGGGTTGTGCTTGTGCTATCTTTGGCGATCTTATATTTGCACCCACTTTTGTAATTGTGTAGCACTTAGTGACATCTATTTGTGCACATTCTTATTTCATTGCATGGTATCATAGCCAATAGGCTCTTGATCCTAGTGGTGGACCATCGTTGTGCTCGCGCCTCTTCTTGGAGAATGTACCAAAGCTTGAAGTGACCATCCTTCTTCATCACCTCACTTGTTCGTGATGGAGAAAGAGTCCGTGTTCGTTATGCTCATCAAGTTGAATGGGTCAAACTGTCGCACTTGGGCTTCCACTATGGCAAACCATATCTTGTCCAAAGGCCTCATCAAATACATTGAGGATGATTGTCTGGAACTTCAAGTCTTATTCACAAAAATTGTGGATGAGAACATAAGGTTCTTAAAGATGAAAAGGTCGCCGCCACCCTTGAGTTCGGGAAAAGACACATGGAATGGCAGATGTACAATGCTAAAATCTTAGCATGGATCGTGAGTAATGCGGATGTCGCCATACTTGATAGTGTGGCCCAATTCAGAATTGCAAGGAAGCATGGGAGTTCTTAAGAGACATGTATACTATGAAGGACATGATTCATTGATGAAATCTTCACAAGAGAATGATGTCATTAAAGTAAGGTGACAAAACCATCTGAGACTATTACAATAAGATGACACTCTTATGGAGAGAACTTAATCTCTTGCAACCTAAGTGGGAGACTCCCGGAGACCTTCACCTTAGACAAGAACAACTGAACAATTATTCATGTTCTTTAATGGTCTAAGGCTTGAGTTTGAGGGGCTGAGGACGATGTTACTCCGTAAACCCAAAATTCCTTCTCTTCATAAGACCCTAACCGAGTTGAGTATGGAGGAGGGAAGATTAAAGGAGGATAAAAAAGACAAAACAAATGACACCATTCTTGCCGCCTCCAAACTCGGTGCCACCACCAAAATATATAGACCTATATACTTTGGAAAACAAAATAATGGATGTTTAAGGAAGATTATTTATTATTTTTGCAATGAGCCGGAGCACATCAAGTCGGCTTGCTGAAAATTGAAGACAAAGGTGGCTTCAGTTGGAGACACCTCCTCTAAAACAAGCAATAATGCCAAAGACCTATCTATTGCAAAATTGGTAGAGGTTCTACAATTTTTGAAGACATCTACCTCTACTTCGGGTGTTGCGGTCTCATCCTCTTCTCCTCCGGGTATGTCACCTTGGATCCTTAACTTGGGTGCCTATTTTCACACAACTCCTAATGGGTCCCTATTATCTAATTATCACACCAATAAATTTTTTTCTAGTATTTCTACCACCGATGTAATTTCTTTAGAAATCACTAGCATTGAGGATTTAAAAAATGATTCTAAAAATTTCTTTGTTCCAAAAGTTAGAGTTATTCTTAAATTAAACTTAAAATTACTTTTTTGTTTCTCAAATATTTGATCATAGGTTTTAAATCTCCTTTTCATCTAGAGGTTGCTTGGTGCAATATCGCCAGTCAGGGAAGTTGATTGAGGAAAGCCATAGAAGAGAAGATTTATACTACATGTACTTTTATGTATTCCAAACTCTTTTTGTAACTATGCCCAAGAAAAGGATATTGAAACTTGGCATAGAAGATTAAATCATCCAAGTTTATTTAAACTATCTCATTTTCCCTTGGAAAAATTTTGTAATGAAAAAGAATTTGCTTGCAAAGATTGTATACTTGAAAAAATGAAAGCTTTTCCTTTTCCTTCTAGATCTTATGAGACTAATAAACCCTTTGAATTGGTCCATTCTGATGTATGGGGACCCACTTTAGTAATGTCTAAAGGCGGATTCTGTTAATGTTACTTTCATTGACGATCATACTAGATATACTTGGATCTCCTTAGGCAAAAATCAGAAATATTTTCTTGTTTTAAGGATTTTCATAAGTTTGTTAAAAATCAATTTCAAATTAGCATTCTTATTTTTTGTTCGGATTCAAGAGGCAAATTTTTTTCAAATGAATTCAAATGTTATTTAAAAGAAAATGATATTTTACATCAAAGATCTTGCCCAAAACCCCCTCAACAAAATGGTCTTCCAAAAAGAAAGCATAGACACATTATAGAGAGACTAATATAACATTACTTATTTGTTAAAAATGTTCCTAAAAAGTTTTGGGCCCAAGCCACTCTTACCGCCATTTATTTAATAAATAGAATGCCGTCTTTCACTTTGAAAAAACATTTCTCCCTTAGAAAAACTTTTCAATATTAAACTGAATTTCAAAAGATTAAGAATTTTTTATTGTAGATGTTTTGTTCTTTGTGAAAGAAATGATAAATTGTCTCCTAAAGCCATTAAATATATATTTTTATTATGGGGAAATCAAAAGGGGTATATATGTTATGACTTCAAAAATAAAAAACATTATATTTTTAGAAATGTTACTTTTCTTGAAGTTGAAAATGGATTTGAAAAAGAAGTTACTAAGGAAGATATTATTATTCTTTCTTATTTGATTTATTGCCTAAGGAAAATAATGAATCATCTAACATTAATGAAATTCGTATGAACGATGTTGATGATGATTGCATTACTAATGATCCTAGCAATGATAATGATTTTGATTGCATTACTATTGATCCTAGCAATGATAATGATTCTCCAAATCTTTCTAGAAATGAAGACTATTAACAAAACCAATGATGTTCAAGAGTTTAACGTCAATTCCCGACGTAACAATGAGGAACATCCATGTGCACTTGATAAGTTCATGCAAAACCAACCTATAGATAAGACCAAACTTAGAAGATTGGATCGTGTATCTAAGGCTCCTAATAGATTTGTGTTATATGAGTCTTTTTATCCAAAATATAGAGCTTGTTTATTAGCTATTCATGCCTTTCATGAGCCTTCTATATACAACCTATTTGGGACACACCCAATGATGCTCGTCTAAGAAAAAACAAATCATGGAAGAACAATTTTTTCAATTTATGCAAGGACTTAGACCCGAATTCGAACATGTGAAGGTCACCATCACTCATCGTGAGAAAGATGACCTCCACCTCTTCATGAAGTGTTGGCTGAAGTATGTATGAAAGAAACTAGATTGAAGTCCATGTTGAAGCCTAAGGAACCCAAAGACAATGTGTTGGCTGTCTCAAGACCTGGAGCCAACACCAACACCAACACCAACACCTATAAGCCTCCTTATTTCACAAAGTCCAATTTCATGAGGCAACGTAGTGATGAAGGGGGGAAAAAGATTGTATGTCATAGTTGTGGAGAACTGGGGCATATTAAGCCTTATTGCTTCAAATTTAAAGGGATGAGCGAAGAGCGACGAGTCTAGATGCATCACAAGAGGATAAAATTGAGACCAATGAGCATTCAAAATTCATTGGAACCATGTCGTTGTCCCAACTAGTGGAGGCTTTACAATCGCTTCTCAAGGGTTCATCCTCCTCCATTTTGGGTGTCGTGGTCTCCTCTAGGTAAGATTTTTTGGCTCTTGGACTCGAATGCTTCCTTCCATATGACTCAATAATTCTTTACTTATTGAATATAAAAATAATTCTAAGTAGATCTAATGTTTTTATCATGGATGATTCTTCTCTTGATAACAAAGAAATCGGTGATTTAAAAAAATTCTTCAAAATTTTCTATACCTGAAATTTGATTTGTTCCAAAACTCAATTTAAATCTTCTTTCTATTTCTCAAATAGTTGATCATGGTTGTAAAATCTTATTTTCATCAAACCAATGTTTGGTGCAGGATCTCCAGTCCAGGATGCAGATTGAGGAAGGACGTATAGAAGGAGATCTTTACTACATGGATCACTTGATCATTCCTAAAAATATTTTTTTGTTTCAATGTACAAGATTTGAAAATTTTTTGTGGCATCAAAGGCTAGGTCATCCTAACATATCAAAATTATCCAATGTACCACATTTGAGAAAATTTTGTAATGAAAATTTTGATTGCACTCATTGTATCCTTGGTAAAATGAAGGTCATTCCTTTTGAAGTGAGAACTTTTTTTTTGCTACTAAACCACTTGAATTAATACATTTGGATGCATGGGGTTCAACACCAATTGTATCTAAGGGTGGTTATGCTTATTATGTGATCTTTGATGATTATTCTCGTCATACTTGGATTTAGTTTCTTAGGCACAAAAATAAAGTGTTTGAAAATTTCAAAACTTTTCACAATTTAGTTAAAAATTTATTTGAAACTAATATAACTATTCAAAAACTTACAAAATTTCCCCTGATTAGCCTAGATTGAGATTTTTTTGCAAATGTTTTGTTACCATAAAAAATGACAAATTTATCTCCTAAAGCTATTTTTTGTGTCTTCCTCGGATATGGAGAAGCTTAGAAAGGTTTTAGATGTTATTATCTCAAAAATGATAAACTCTATTTCTTGAAATATGAATGTTTTGGAAAAAGATAGTTTTTTTATGAAAATGTGCCTAAGAAAACTAGTAATTACATCTTTCTATTTGAATTGCTTCCTAAAGATAAAGAAGATTCTTTGTGCATTGATATTATGAACGAAAAACCTCAATTAAATACTCTTGGTGATGAGAACCATGTAGTAGATGTAAATGAATTGTCAGTGATTCAATATAGAAGAATGAGCATTGATAGTGGGCCTAGTGCTTTAGAAAAATTTTCTAGCCTTAAGTCGCAGGAATCTAGTACCTTTAGAAGATTCACTAGGGAATCTAGATGTCCAAATAGATTTGTATTTTATGAGTCATTTTTCCTTTAATATAGAGCATGCCTGGTGAAAATTTTCTCCTACTTTGAATCCAATACGTATAAACAAGCCAAAGATATTCCTCAATGGATATATGTCATTAATATTGAGCTTAAAGTTTTAGAAAGATCTAATACATGTGCAATAAAAGATTTTCCTAAAGGGAAAAAGACCATGGGTTGTAGATGGGTATACAAGGTGAAAACCAAATGTGATGGCTACTTAAAATGATGTAAGGCTAGGATATTAGCTAAAGGTTATTCATAGGAATATGAGATTGATTATGATGAAACCTTTGCGTCAATTCTAACGCCCCAAAATTTCGACTTGTGATTTCGAAAACCTTATCGAAAAACCTTTCAAAGATTTAAAGTTTTAATTTTTAAAACTGACAGCGGAAGACATTTAGAAAGGAACACAAGTCAACAATCCTGGGTACGTTAGCTGAAAAACCATCATTCACATGTACAACACTTAAAGAAATTTAAGAAATAAGGCAATAGATTAAAAATCTGCAGTTTATTACAAAATGAGCATTTTATTCCAAAGTTCAATAAATCTAAAGAAAACTCCAAAAAAACCCAGAGCCAAGCCGCCAGCAGAAAGAAGATGAATCTTGATCCATGTTGCACCACGCCATCGGCTGCCAGTGAAGTCCTACTCCTCACCTGCTCATGAATTGGGTCAGTTTCATAACAAACCAGTAGGTGCACGAACAAATAATTAGAATGAAAATAAAACAGGACATTCATGAGATAAGCAGTTATGATATTTAAGCAATTAAAACAATTGTAGCCTATTCTAACAAATGTAATATGTGCAAAGAGCTGTTAGTTGAAGCAGTGTAAGTCATCTACAACTATTCATGAAGATATTCTTTAAGTTCTGATATTAACTGGCATGTGGGTACGCACAGACGCGAAACGTAGAAACAGCCGAGACCGATCCAGGGGTTTATTATGTCAGGTGTTTTCATTAACCCGGATGGCTGACTGAGTCCGCTCCTAAGGAGACGGTCAGTGACCAAGAGAGTAAATCCCCAAAGGCATTCGTGGCCCATGGATGCATCCAACTTCTGCAGAAGTGCCTGGGAGTTACCACCTAGGATAATTTATGGTAATCCTAATTCCCCTAACTCCGATGACTGGGGAAACCGAGTCTTTTGCCCGTGGGGTGGTTGTTAACAATCTGTCCATCGGAGTCTTTATACCATCCATCCTCTCCCTTGATGAACCGTGAAGATCGGATGAGTACGACGGGGGTTTCTTAACCGCCGCCCCATCCTGCATGCTCTGGTCTATTAGACCCACTCGAGCATCTTGCCTGTGAAGGCGAATGGTCACCATTTATGTGATCTCAGCATTGTGCTAATTGCACTCATTGAGGTTGCTATAACCTCATCCTCCAACCATCGCAACCCACATGGGACGTACTTATCCAAAAGTACGGTTGTACCTCCCTAGAGGTACGACTACGATGAGAGGGCAACAAATAATGTTTTATGATTCTTTTGGTTCATATATGACATGTATTGCTTTTCTGAGCAATTGGCCTGTGGAGGCCGATAATATCACATCAAAATCAATAAAGTGTTGATTTCCCACTTCAGGATACTCCATGACCTCACCTAAAATTCATACCGTACATGACTTAAGGTTCGGTTACAATAGCAATTGCAGTGGTGTTCTTTCCAGAATTGAGTCTATTCACAAAGTCTACCTTAAGTATGCAGTTTCAAAATAATAAGCATGCAGAACAGACAATCACAAGTTAAGTAATTCGACACGTAAACAAGTATGCCAATTAAACTACTTGATTCTTTCTAGAATGAGTCTAACCACAGAATTTACATCGAGCATGCAATTTCAAAAGAATCAAAATGAGTAAAACTCTGACCAGCCAATACTTCTTCAGATAAGCAGGTATGTAAAATAACTATTCTATCTCAGAAGTCTTATTTTATTTTGTTCATACAAACTTTTCGTGCGACTTTCCCCTACCTCGGGATGTCGTGCAGCTGCGTGCGTCTACGCGTGTAGATGATACGAGGCTCGGGCCGTGGAGCCAGAGCGGGGGGTCCGATGCGAGGTCTGCAACAGTGCTACGTTAATTATTATGCGGAGAAATAGAAAAACAAGCCTGCCTATAGGAAAAAAAAGAGAGGCAGCAGGGGTGTGCCCCTGCTGGCCGAAATCAGAAAGACGACAAGGGGTGAGCCCTTGCCTGCAGACAACCGCGGGGTGACAGGGGCTGAGCCCTCTGTCGAAAATAATACCGAGGCGGCAGGGGGGTCAGCCCCTGCCAATCGCAAAGAAGCGGCAGGGGCTGAGCCCCTGTCGGCAAAATAAATGTGGCACCAGAATGCTAAAGTGGCAGGGCTGAGCCTCTGCCAGAATAATCAAGTGGCAGGGGCTGAGCCCCTGCCAGCAACAGCCAAGTGGTAGGGGTTGAGCCCTTGCTAGAAACGGTTAGGTGGCAGGGGCTGAGCCCCTGCCTGCAATAAAAAGGTGGCAGGGGCTGGGCCCCTGCCGGCAAAAATGAATGTGGCAGGGGCTGAGCCCCTGCCAGAACAACCCAAGTGGCAGGGCTGAGCCTCTACCAAAACAATCGAGTGGCAGAGGCTGAGCCCCTATCGGCAACAGCCAAGTGGCAGGGGCTGAGCCCCTGCCAGAAACGATTAGGTGGCAGGGGCTGAGCCCCTGCCTGCAATAAAAAGGTGGCAGGGCCTCGACCCCCTGCACAGCGAATAAGAAATGGCAGGGGTCTCGGCCCCTGCCTGCCACAAAAAGAATGGTAAGGGCCTTGGCCCTTACCTGACGAGAATGGGGGAAATGGCAGGGGCCCCAGCCCCTGCCTGTCGAAAAATGGGGAATGGCAGGGGCCCCAGCCCCTGCCTGAAGAATTAAGGGATGGCAGGGGCCTCGGCCCCTGCCAGAAACACCTACGAATGGCAGGGGTCTCGACCCCTGCCTAGCAAAAATCATGGAGCCGCAGGGGGTGTCCGCCCCCCTGCGTGCCGAAGGTCAAGAGCAGCAGGGGGGGGGGGGTATTCCCTGCCCTCCCAGAGGCCAAGAGGCGGCAGGGGCAAGCCCCTGCCTGCCGGAAAATAGAAAACGGCAGGGGCATTGCCCCTGCCTACCGGAGATCGAGAGGCGGCAGGGGCTAACCCCTGCCAGAGAGAGAGAGAGTTCAGGACGGGGGTGACAGGGGGCAGCCGACCTCCTGTCGGATTCCCTATCACCCCTAGAGGTGAGGGAGTGTCGCAGCGCCATTGGTGCCCTGCCGGCACTCCGGCGCACCCCCAGAGGGAAAAGGGGACGAGAGGGGCCTTGCAGGCCACCTGTCGGCCCTCCGATGAGTACCGGAGAGGCGAGAGGGCGCGGCAGGGGCCGTGCGCCGCCTGTCGGCCTCCCGGCGAGGTGACAGAGAGAGGGGGGGGGGTGAGGAAGAGAAGAGGGAGGAGAAGAGAAGAGAGAGGAGAAGAGAGCGGCGTACCTGGGTGTGGTGGCCGGCGTCGGCGGCGTGCGCAGCAGGGAGGAACTCGGCGCAAAAGGGGCGAGGGCTGCGAGAGGGAGGCGTGACTCCCCTCGCCCTCCAACCTCTCTCTTAAAGGCCCAGGGGGGCAACCGAATGGGGAAACCCTCGATGGGTTTCCCTAATTTGCCCGGAAGCGAAGGGGGAGAAGGGGGGGGGGGGGTTGCGGTGCCCGAAAGCTCGGGTTTTTAAAACCCTAATAAAAAAAAGGGGGCCGGGTCGGGTCCGGACCCGACCCAGCTCGGGTCCAAACATTTTTTTTTAATGGGGTTTTACACCAATAGCCAAAATGGCTAAAGTTAGAACCCTTAAAGCTATAGTTGCTATTAGGAACTAGCACATTTATCATATGAATGCCAAAAATGACTTCTTAAATGGGGAATTGAAAGAAGATGTTTACATGGATCCTTCACCAGGATATGACATTCCAATAGAAAAGGTTCTTCACTTAAAAAATACTGTATATGGTTTAAAACAGGTTCCTATGGCTTGGTATGATAGATTTAGCTGTGTTACGGCTAAATCTTATTATATTGAAACTGTTATATTTGTTAAGAAATCTGATGCAGGTGTTGTTATCCTTCTTCTCTATGTTGATGACATGATTATTACTGGAGGAGATAACTTTAAAGTTGGTTATATAAAAAATATTTTAAAAAAAATTTTTGAAATGACAAATCTAGGTTTCCTTAGATATTTCTTAGGGATTGAGGTAACATATTCCTGCATGTGATTCTTTTCTAACTCAATCCAAGTTTGCCACTGAGATTATCCACATGTCCGATATTAAAGATGAAAAAAGGGTTGATACTTCTGAAGTTATTAATGCAAATATGAAGATCAATGATCGAACACTCTTGGAAGACCTCACTCCTTGTAGGCAAATGATTGAGACTCTTACTTATTTGACTATTACCCAACCTGACATTTCTCATATTATGCATACAACAAGCCAGTTCAACATTCACCTACAAGTTATGCGCATGATTAGATATTTATAAAATTTTGTTTCTAAAAGAATTTGATTGTCTTCCTCCTCTCCACTTGAATTAATTGCATATACTGAATCTGACTGGGGAGGAGATCCTAATGATAAATGTTGAACTATAGGTTTTTGTGTGTTTATAGGTGATTCGTTGGTATCTTGGAAATACAAGAAAAAACATAGTGTTTCTATCATCAAATGAAGCTAAGTATTGCGTTAATCGTGTGGTTGAGAAGATTGTTGAAAGACATGGAGGTGCATATGCAATTACCCTCAAGGTTATGCTGTGACAATAAGGGTGCCATATACATAGCCGACAATCATATATTTCATGAACGTGCCAAGCATATCGAGATGGATTGTCACTATGTTCGTGGAGAATACCTTAAGAAGACTATTATCCTGCCTCCGAGTTTTAATGGTTGATTTCTTCACAAAAGTGCTTTCTTCTCCCCAATTTCATTTCTTACTTGACAAACTTTCGGTGATCATATCGTAAGTTTGAGGGGGAGTGTTAAGTTGTAACATAAGTATAGATTTATACTTATATATATGTATATATACATATAAATATATATGTTTATATTGTTGTAATAGGTAAACCCATTAAGGGTATTTTAGTCAATCCCTCTTAGTGAATCCTTCTTCTCTAATATGTATGATCATTTTTCCTTTTTCATTACAAAATCAAAACCCTCGATCAAGCATTTTGGAAAAAAAATGCAATGAAGATGACCCAAGGGGGCACAGAACGATGGATGGTCAGACGGAGTTCGACAAAGTTTTAGGAGAGAGGACCACAAGGCAAGGTCATGCGCACCACCGTGGATGCCGCTAGATAGGCTACCGGAGTTCTGGAGTCCTCAACGTTGGACAGCAGACCGCCACTGGTGCACACTGTTGAGAGAGAGAGAGAGAGATTTGGGATTGGGGGTGAAGGGGGAGGGAGTTAAAGGGGTCGGGTACAGGTGGGCCACCCTGACCCTACTTTACACAGGGTGGGGTGGGCACTGACCACTCTAATCCGAACCTCCCTATTGGGAGAATTTTTGGGTCAATATGGCTCTGCTCCTGATTGGAAGAAAATGAAGACTTATCTAAAATAACCAAACTATAATCCATATGTGGACCACTTTCAGTCTCAAATTTGCATAGTTAGAGTGCTCTAATGTTGGGTGTTATTGAAAATGTATCATGAACATGTGCCAAATTATAAACAAGATCTCTCAATGAAAGATCAATGAACATGTGACCTAACTTTTTTGGTAGGATGATCACTGTTTATATATGTATATATATATATTGAGTAATGGGTAGGTGCTTAATGACATATGCTTAATATACTTTCTTAATGGG